>NC_048563.1:950841-1267789 GCF_902806685.2 Maniola hyperantus
TTACTATTTGTAGTACTATCAATGTCATTATTTGTACTATTAACTACGTTTTTTGCTTCAGTTTCCTTTATACTTTCAGGTGGTTGAAACTGTTCTAGTATTTCTGCTAGTCTTAGAACTTTAGGTGTAGAAAATGCAGCAATTTTGTCCCAATCTGAGGCACATCTTGAGAAGAGTATGTCAGTGTAACATCTTATTTTGACGAATACAGACGTACATAGACATAGGAGGAGGAAATGTCTTTCATATGGAACTTTGATTTTTAGTTTTTCGAGCTTTATTAGTAGTGAAAAGGCTGCCTTATCTGCTGCATATGGACCTAAAAATATAATAAAGAGACTTAAGTAGAAGCAACCTCGTGGTTGCTACCAACCAATTAACCAATTAAATATCACTTGTTTTAACGGTGAAGGCAAACATAGTAAGGAAACCTGCACGCAAGAGTTCTCCATAATGATCTCAATGAAGTCTGCCAATCCACACTTGGCCAGCGTGATGGACTATGGCCAAAACCCTTCTCACTCTGAGAGGAGACCCGTGCTCTGTAGTGAGCCGGCGATTGGTTGATCAAGTGCGCTTTCCTCATTGCGCGAGCCTGACTCACACTTGGCCGTGTTTTTTTAATAAATGTGTATTGAGTTTTTAGCGTTTAAGCTATCGTGAGTGGTTTCCATTATAAATAGCATATTTCTACGGTTATACTCACGTATCCAGTCGACGTCACCCTCACAACGGGCTGTGCGGGCAGCTGCACGCGCGGCGCGCAGTCTAAAACGCGACGCGTGCGCGAACTGACCCCCCTTGATAAAGGACCTCGGATGGGTTCGAAACTAGTCGGGCTAACGTCGACTGGATACGTGAGTATAGCCGTAGAAATAAACTATATATAGTGTATTGAGTTACTTACCCAACTGGTCTAAAACATACAGAAACTGCTTCAGAATATGTTTCGGCTCTGCGGTGGGGTCCGGGATGTTGGCGAACTCCTCATACATGTCGTCACCGTATATCTCACTGGGATCGTACCTGGGAACAATTCTTCATCATGGTCAACCCATCGCTGGCTCACTACAGAGCACGGGTCTCCTCTCAGAGTGAGAAGGATTTGGCCCTAGTCTACCACGAGCCATGTGCGGATTGGTAGACACACACCTTTTAGATTAATATGGAGAACTCTAAGGTATGCAGGCTTCCCCACGATGTTTTCCTTCACCATTAAAGCAAGTTATATTTAATTACATACTTAAAACACACATAACTCCCAAAAACTACAAGAGCGTGCCCGGGATCGAACCCCCCACCTCTGTTTAGAGGGCGGATGTCCTAACCACTAGGCTATCACAATTCTTACTTATAATTAATGTGGGATCGTACCTGTGAACAATTCTTACTTATAATTAATGTGGGATCGTACCTGTGAACAATTCTTACTTATAATTAATGTGGGATCGTACCTGTGAACAATTCTTACTTATAATTAACTAGCTGATACCCGCGACTTCATCCGCGTGGACTACACAAATTTCAAACCCCTATTTCACTCCCTTAGGGGTTGAATTTTCAAAAATCCTTTCTTAGCGGACGTCTACATCATAATAGCTATCCGCATACCAAATTTCAGCCCTATCCGTCCAGTAGTTTGAGCTGTGCGTTGATAGCTTAGTCAGTCAGTCAGTCTGTCACCTAATCCTTTTATAAATTTAAAGATTTAAAAAAAAAAGATAGTTGACACATAACGTTAAATAGGCGAGCGAGTTGAGCCTCAATAGCTCAACGGGTAAAGGAGTGGACTGAAAACCGAAAGGTCGACGGCTCAAACCCCGCCCGTTGCACTATTGTCGTACCTACTCCTAGCACAAGCTTGACGCTTAGTTGGAGAGGAAAGGGGAATATTAGTAATTTAACATGGCTAATATTCTTTTTAAGAAAAATAAGTTCTCATTTTGTATGCATTATACCTATGCTCCTCAATAAAGTCCAATGCAGCGTTAACGGTGCACCTCATGTAACCATCAAGCTCTACATAGGGCTCCGGTAGATCTTCGGAAGACAGCTTAGGGTTGTACTCCACTATCAACTCCTTAGGCTTCGTCAAAGTCGCTGAGAGGCTGAAAATAAAAATTCTTTTTTACCTTACTAAAACTAGTAGACCTACGATTAGAAGACGGACATCCTAACCACTAGGTTATCACAGCTTTTCACCCCCTTAGGCTGCCTGTCCACTGGTGCGGAGCGGAGCGGAGATGTGTTAAGCAAACCAATCAGATTGTCGATAAATAACGTGATAATTTCATTCCGTCATGTGACAAAACTCTGATTGGTCAACAATACACATCTCCGCTCCGCTCCGCACCAGTGGACAGGCAGCCTTAGGGGTGGATTTTCAAAAATCCTTTCTTAGCAGATGTATAAGTCATAAATAGCTGTCTCATCGTCATATAGCATGCCAAATTTCAGCCCGACCCGTCGAGCAGTTTGAGCTGTGTCAATAGATCAGTCAGTCAATCAGTCAGTCACCTTTTCCTTTTACATATTTAAATTTGATTACAAGTGAGCTCTTGACTGCGATCTCACCTGGTGGTAAGTGATGATGCAGTCTAAGGTGGTAACAGGTAACTTGGAAATATAAATAAATCGCCACCTGCGCAGGTATAAGGTCAGAGGTTGACTTACCGTTTCCCACCGTCAATATCTTCAGCCAAATCCATATCGCAACACAATTCTTTCTCTAACTCTTCTATCTTCCACTCTAGTTTCTCATATAGATTGAAATCGTCCACGTTATCTATTTCTATCTTTCTGTTATCTATAACAGTAGCATCTTTATCTATATTTTCATCAATATTAATTGAATCTATCTCTGTTACAGTTATTTCATCTATTTTTTCATCAGTATCTTTTGATTCTGTGTTTTTACTGTCTTTTTCATCTATTTCTTCATAATTTTGAATTATTGTTGCAGGATTTTCAATATCTTTTAAAATTACTACACAGTCAGTATTTTCTTCTACATAACTTTTGTGTTCCGTGTCTTGAATTTCAGTTATTTTATCTATCGTTTTATTATCATCTTCAGAAAGGGTCTCTTTCCTCGTTATCTCATATCTTATATCTTTTATAAGTTGTTTTTCTAACTTTATCTTATTATCTTTTGAATCTTCTCTATCAGCACAATCTTTTGTATGTTGTTTTTCACTAACAGTATCTTTCGAATCATTTTCTTCATCTTTTACATCTATGCCTTCATCGATCTCTTCTTTTGTATCATTTAGTTCACTAGCCTTATCTTTTATGCCACAAATCTCATTGTTTTCTTCATTTTTCTTATCTGTATCTTTTTTATCACCTTTATTTTTGTCTATCTGTTCTTTGGTGTATTTAGGAGCTGCGAATAGTGGGTAAGTGAGAGCTAATATTCTTGGTTTAATTCCTTCACATTGCTTATATAGTTTCATGATCTGAAATAAATAATATTAAATGTACTAATTAGTATGCAGTAGTAGATAGTAAAATACTGTTGGACAAAAGAGGGTAATAATAAGACCACTTTAGGTCTAGAAACTTAAGTTTTGCTTGTAGATTTTCTGTTTTGCGCGTCTTCAGATAACTGACACTAGGTAACGCTACTCGCAGTTATACGAAAACATCATACGTCTATCACGCGTTGCGAAGTGACTCACAAACGAACTAGATGTCGCCACAGGTGTCTTCAGTCTCGTCATAGATCCTTAATCGCGCTAACGAAGTTTTCTTAATAATAAAAGAGTAACTTACATATTGTAGATTTTCATCTTTAAATATGAGATGAGCGCTATCTATGATCAAAACATTCACATCTGGTATTTTTATAATTTGCTCTTTCAGAATCCTCTGAAACACCTCTGAAGTACACACTAGGACCTGGAATTATATACATTTTTAATCGACTTCAAAAAAAATTTTTACAAAAAAAATAAAAACTGACTTCGTTACACAAACACTAAAAATTGAAAAATAATTTAATTTATTACCGAATATATTCTGTATACAAGAGTTAATATAGTTCCATAATAATACTTTTTGGTGCCGGTGCCAATTAGCTTTAGCTGCGCGAATCATCTAGACTTCATATTTTTATGGGACTCCACAATGGCACCTCATTGGCACCGACCCCAAAAAATATTATTATGGAACTATATTAACTCTTGTATACAGAATATATTCGGTAATAAATTAAATTATTTTTCAATTTTTAGTGTTTGTGTAACGAAGTCGGTTTTTATTTTTTTTGTAAAAATTTTTTATTTCACAATTTTTAGTGGCCCCATGGAATTATGCTATGACTGGTTAAAAGTCTACTGTTTACTAAGCTATTACACTGATCGCGAGCAGTTTACTCTTATCCGTTGAGGAGTTCCAGTATCTATCTTCGAAGATGTTCATCAGATCTTCACCAAATTGAAATGGGACCAACTTTGAAGTATACCCTTTCAAACAAAAAAAGAATTTTCAAAATCGGTCCAGGCGTTTTCGAGTAATCGGGGAACATACATAAAAAATAAAAAAAATAAAAAAAGATTCCGACGAATTGAACTCCTCCTTTTTTTGAAGTCGGTTAAAAAGGAGGAGGTTCTCAATTCGTCAGAATCTTTTTTTTTTGTATTAATAATTATGACGACCTCCCTGGCGCAGTGGTAAGCACTGTGGTCTTATTAGTGGGAGGTCTCAGGTTCCGAACTCAGGTATTTTTTCGACATTTTGCATGATAAATCAAGAACTATTATGCATAAAAATAAATAAAAACCTGTTATAGAATAAGCAGGTAAAGCCCTATCATATTATTATGATGACTTGGTATAATTATCTTACTTTGAAAACTGAAAATACCTAATTATTTGTTCATGAACACATTTTAACTTTTTTGTGTGATGTAACAACAAATCCCCATAATTGGGAATTGAACAACAAATCCACGTTTTTCGGATTTATTCATTTACTTGTGCTGTAAGACCTACCTACCTGCCAAATTTCATGATTCTAGGTCAAAGGGAAGTACCCTATAGGTTTTCTTGACAGACACGACAGACAGACAACGAAGTGATCCTGTAAGGGTTTCTTTTTTTCTTTTGAGGTACGGAACCCTGCTAAAAGAAAATAAATACCTCTTTGACCTCCAACTCCTGTCTCCAATCAGCAACATCGTCAAAGCCATGAGCTTTGATCACTGACAGATCAGTGAGTATGGCCAGTTCATGGGAGACACATTCTATGCGGGACAGCCTGGTTATGTACACTGAACGCTGGCTTCCTGATGATAGAGGTCTGAAAGGATGATAAAAAAAAAATTACTTCAATACCTAACCACAAACACTAAAAACTAACAAGATAAAGTTGAAAACTAAAACCAGACTATGATCGTCTTACCCCGTATCTTATATACTTACCCCCATATCTTATACACTTACCCCCGTATTTTAAACACTTACCCCCGTGTCTTACACACTTACCCCCGTATTTTAAACACTTACTCCCGTATCTTATACACTTACTCCCATATCTTATACACTTACTCCCGTATCTTATACACTTACCCCCGTATCTTATACACTTACCCCCGTATCTTATACACTTACCCTCGTATCTTATAGGCATGCTCGGTTAGTACACTAGTGGATATAAATGCAGTGTGCTCAGTCACTAGTATATTTTTGGAGCCAGCGCACGCTGCCAGCCTGGCCCCACCCTCGGCTGCAGTAAATCGTGTGCACGAAGACTCCATTACTGATCTAAATATATAAAAGGAAAAGATGACTGACTGACTGACTGATCTATCAACGCACAGCTGAAACTACTGGACGGATCTGGCTGAAATTTGGCATGCAGATAGCTATTATGACGTAGGCATCCACTAAGGATTTTTGAAAATTGAATCCCTAAGGGGGTGAAATAGAGGTTTGAAATTTGTGCTAGTAATAAGTAAACAGAAAAAGAATTCTTCAAAAATTTATAAGTGTGCTACTAACCATGAATCTGTGATAGCCTAGTGGTTAGGACACCCGCCTTCTAATAGGTCGGGGGTTTGATTTCGGGCATGCACTTCTAACTTTTCGGAGTTATGTTTTAAGTAATTAAATATCACTTGCTTTAACGGTGAAGGAAAACATCGTGAGGAAACCTGCATGCCTGAGAGTTCTCCATAATGTTCTCAAAGGTGTGTGAAGTCTACTAATCCGCACATGGCCAGCGTGGTAGACTATGTCCAAAACCCTTCTCACTCTGAGAAGAGACCCGTGCTCTGTAGTGAGCCGGCGATGGGTTATGTTATTATTGCTACAATCATAACCTCTCAGTTACTAAAACTCCACTCAAACTATATAGGGTGCTAAATCAAATTATTAAATAACATAAAAACCGCATTAAAATCTGCCAATGCTAAAAAGCTATGTTACTTCACACGGGTAGCATATTACAATTTTCGTAGGGATCTCTAATTTTATTGATGGTAAAATATAGCCTATGTCACTCAGGTATAATGTAGCTTTCTACTGGCGAAAGAATTTTCAAAATCGGTTCAGTAGTTCCAGCGATTAGGTACCCCCTACAAACAAACTTACAAACTTTACCTCTTTATAATATAGATTTTATTAGTTATTCTTCCGCATAACTAAAGGTTTTACAAACATTTGCGACATATAATCGACTTATCTTTAAAATTTCTTATCTCTAAGCGGTATTTACAAGCAGAAACATTTGATTAAAATACAAACACATTTTAGTAATTTATAAATTACAATACAAACTAAATATTACACATATTGTTTGTCACTAATAAGGGAAGTTATTGTTACTAAATATTCACTCTAAAACATTGTATTAAGCGAGAAAATTATAATTTTCGATAAAAATACGAATCACCGTGCGAATCACAATCCGCAATCATAATCTTTTTTCTGATAGGAGGTGCCAAAGAGTATGTAACACAAAATATAACACAGTCCGTACAAAGCGTAGATAGAATAATAGGTAGATTTGAGTACTGTGTAACCGCGTATGAGATAGCGATAGCACGACGTAACGATGAATAACACGACAATTATTACCATAGGGGCCGATTCTCTTGTACACAATCTCTAAACTAAACTAAAATGACACGACTAAATCTATTGCTATCCCTGTTATAATGTTGCTTGCGGAAAAGGATAGCACTAGATTTAGACCTATTAATTTAGTTTAGTTTAGAGATTGTTTACAAGAGAATCGGCCCCATTGTTTAGTAGTCAATATTTGTATTAACCGATCAACAATATTTGTATTAAACGTTTTTTATGTGAACACAAGTAAATAACTCACGAGAAATACATTTACGCCACGAATTCTCAAAGTTTGTTTCGCAACTAAAGTTATTTATCGTTACCTCCGCTATCGTTATCTCATACGCGGTTACACAGTACATAAATCTACCTATTATTCTATCTACGACTGTGAGTCTGTGTCACTCTATGGACTGTACTCTGAGGACCACCTGTGGCATAGATTAAGGATTATAGCAAGGACCAAGCATAGATTATCTACTATATACCTATAGGACCTGTGGACGGTTTTTTTTTTTTTCTTGTCGGTGCCACTGACCTCGGTGGATTCGATGTGTTTTGATTTGTTTATCTTTCGAGCATACTTATATTCAATGTACTCTGTGCATACTTTCATAGATTAATAGGTACATACCGGTGGTACATACCATAGTCCATACCATAGATTAATATGTATACCTGAAATACCATTAGGGATGAGACATACTTGCAAAATTCAATACCAGGGCTTCCAAGTACGAGTACGTAAAAATACCAGGGTCTAAAACCAGGTTTCAAAATACTTTGAAAGTATTTGGCAGTAAAGCTCCGAAGTAATTTTAGCATAGGAAATTGATCCGTGTTGTCATACATATAAAGAGCACAATCATATTTGTGAAAAGACTTGGAAGTTCAAAGTATTTTTATTGCATAGAGAATCGATCCGTGTTATTATACATATAAAGACCACAATCCTATTTGTGAAAAATACTTGCAAGTTCGAAGTATTTTTACTGCATAGAAAATCGGACCGTGTTTTCATATGTATAAGGTGCACAATCTTATATTTGTGAAGAAAGACTTGCAAGTTCGACGCCCCGGCCCTTCTCATAACCCTTACTTTTGGCTTTGCCGTAGTCAGGTAAAAAATACGTTGAAGGTCGAAGTCTTTTTATGGCATATGAAATCGATCCGTGTTGTCATACATATAAAGTCCACAATCTTATTTGTGGAAAATACTTGCAAAAATACTTGCATAGAAATTCGGTCCGTGTTGTCATATATATAAGGAGCACAATCCTATTTGTGAAGAATTACTTGCAAGTAAATTCCACCCGCACCAGAGCGCCCTACTTCCAAGCAAAGCCCGGTTTTAAAACCTGGTAGCGTAAATACGTCTCATCCCTAATTATACCATACTTTCGAGAGTTGTTTGAGAAGTTGGATGTTGTTTACTTTGTATTCTTCGATTTTAAATTATTTTCATGGGCTAGTTAGTTAATTCCAAATAAGTTTAACACTAAGGTTATTCATCAGTGGGCGAACAAAGTGATTTCTACGTTTATTTATAAGGTAGGTGCCTATGTAAAAGTATGACGAATGCATACAATGCTGCTGATGCAATTTGCATTCAGCGTTGCACTTAGCTGATATATCCGTCGGTAATTAGTTAAACAGTAAATTATTATGTACCTACTTTCTAAGTAATTTATGGATAAGTATTTCGGAGTTCTGACCAAAATCTGGGTTCGGTTTTATTATAAAACTAGTTGACGGTTGACCCGCCCTGGTTTCGCACGGGGAGGCTGCCTATTCCAATTATAGACAAAATATGGTGTGGGTATGAATGGAGTAAATGTACCTATTCTGTGGGGTATGAATGTGTTAGAATACGGAGAATCTACCTACTAATAAACATGTTGTATAGAAGCAGGCGTTACTTTGCGGAAGTCCATGACATACAATGAACCAAAAGCTTAATTTGCTATAGTCCGCTGAAACAGGCCGAATCTGTATGGTGCAACATGCAGCACGTGAAATGCACCGCCCGCCCTCACACTGCTAAACATGCGGGAAGAAGCAGCCACCAGGCAAGCAATACGCACCACCACCACGCAGCACCACAAAAATCCCAAACACACTCGACGCACGTTTCGCCCCGACACCGGAGCATCCTCAGGAGATGTAGACCTTACAATGCACAATTGCAAAGTCAATTCTTCAAATCAATTGTCAATTATTGTCAATTCTTTGCAATTGGTTCATTGTATACTAATAAACAGTCCTCGTGAAATGTTCTGAAATTCTCATTATGAAGAAATTTAAGGCATGTAGGTTTCCTCACCATTTTTTCCTTTACCGTTAAAGCAAGTGATATTCAATTGCTTAAAATGCAACTAGCTCCGAAAAGTTAGAAATACGTGCCCGAGATTGGGACATCCCGAAAATAAGGGCGACGTCTTAACCACTAGGCTATCACCGCTTCGTATATGGTATCGTAAATACTATATCTAAATATATAAAAAGAAAAAAGGTGACTGACTGATCTATCAACGCACAGGTCAAACTACTGGACGGATTGGACTGAAATTTGGCGTGCAGATAGCTATTATGACGTAGACATCCGCCAAGAAAGGATTTTTGAAAATTCAACCCCTAAGGGGGCAAAATAGGGGTTCGAAGTTTATGTAGTCCACGCGGACGAAGTCGCGAGCGTAAGTTAGTTATAGTATACTAACGTAGATATCGTAGTTTACCTTTTATCTGTGCTTAAAGCTTGAAGCAGTCAGGGTTCAGGACTCAACTGTCTGCTAAATCTATACCTTTATTTTCATTGCAGTACACGAAACCTTTCGAGCAGTTGCGACCGCTTGAGAGATTTATGATAAACTATTACATAGCTTAACACTTCTTTCGTAATAATTTTTTTTTGCATGTATTAAATTTTTACTACTTTTTTTAATTCACAGGAATAATTATGTGGCATACAAGCTCAAACATGACTCAACCCCAGAATTTACCAGTTTTAAAAAACTTCAATGCTTACGAACCGCTGCAGCCAGAAAAAGTAAATCTTGATAAAACCGACGTTTCTACAGCTACACTAATAGATGTTAGCGATAGTACGAATATACTGGATAATTCGTTAGATCTAAGTCTAGATTTACAAGGTTCTTTTTTGGAAATGGTAAAAAAATCTGAATTTGACCTGTTAGATTTATATCAAAATATGTATGTGACTCCGAAAGAGATCAAAAAAGAATCGCGTGAAGACCAACACTCAGAAAATAAAAACTCAATACCACAAAATGACTCGTTTAAAATTGACTTTACGGAATTTTTCGAAAAAGCTGAACAGGGTAAAAAATTGTATGAGTGGTCGAAATACGACGAAAACTTAAATAATACGATTAGAACACACCCACAACGTAATTTTATTAACAGTGATTCAAGAACTTTTAACGAAATTCTTGATAATGCTATCTCCTCGAGATGTTCAAAACTCAAATTAGAACCTCCACCTGAATTGGATATTCCAGATCCGGAGCCAATATGCGAAGATGAGATTGATGATTTTTTGCATCCGAAATTTATTATAGCTCCATCAGTATTCAAAGACTCAACTACTACATCTTTAAAATCCATTTCGCTGAAAAGTTTATCCAACCCAACTGAAGCATATGACGCAGTTAAT
Source organism: Maniola hyperantus (assembly GCF_902806685.2). Taxonomy (NCBI): domain Eukaryota; kingdom Metazoa; phylum Arthropoda; class Insecta; order Lepidoptera; family Nymphalidae; genus Maniola; species Maniola hyperantus. The sequence continues at coordinate 961,585 of NC_048563.1, forward strand.
GATAAACCTTTAAATATATCAAAGTTGTCTCATGAACTATTAGAAACTAAACGATCTATAAATCATCGTGACGTGAAATCACAGGTTCTGCACGAGAATGACTTCTACGAAAATAAAACTTTTGTCTCTAAAATTGAACCCAAATCAGATGTCCCACCAATATACCGCAATGAAATAAAAACCAGCCTAACTGACTTAAACAGTCCACCTGTTCACCGTTTAAATTGTCAAAAAGAAACAGTCCCTATGTTACACACAGTCAAAATTGATCCAAAAGCGTATAATAAAAGGAGAATTGTCAAAACTGATGCTGAAAAAAATGGTTTCACTAAAGGACCTGGTATTTATGAGAAATCCATAGTTTTGCCACAGATGATGAAACGTTTAGCTGAACGGAAACAATGTTTGGAAGAACAACAAATGCAACGAAAGCTTGTTTTAGAAACTTGCGGAAAGCATAATGAAAATCTTAATTTTGATGATTCAAATGGGATGGTGAATACCAACAAATGTGTTAAAACACAAATACTGCAAAGTACACAAGCACCTATTGAAAAAGTAACACATCTGATGCCAGAAGGTGCTTCTAAGCAAAAAGAACCAGCTAAACTAGTAGCAAATAGGAAACCAATGGGATTTCCTGAGCCTGAAGTTTCACTGAAACCACCAGCATATTACCTTGAACCTGAAACTTCGGATGCACTTAAACCTAAAGTGTTAATGGAAGATTGTAGCCTTAAAAGAGTAAAAGCCTTGCAAACGAGGATAGCGTTTGAAAAGTTTGTCAATACGGGAATGTTACCTCCTTAAGGCTTGAGGATTTTACATACAACGTTTTTTGCTAAACTTTAATTTAAGCCAGTTGTCGTTACTGCGAAGCCATTGAATGTAGGTTTCAGGAACAGTTGGCGTTACAAAAAGAGCTTTGATGAGAAAGAGCTTTGACCTACACAGTAGGAGATTTATCGATCTTTTCATTTTAATGTAGATTATATTATAGTTTTATATGGCAATCGCTTAAATATTTTAATGAATGTTTGAATTTCATTTTAGTTATTTCAAAAAGTTTTTTTAAGATAGGTACATAATTATAATGGTTTTCATTTTAATGTAGATTATATTATAGTTTTATATGGGAATCGCTTATATATTTCATTCAATGAATGTTTGAATTTTATTTTAATTATTTCAAAAAGTAATAATAAATAATTGAAATATTCATAGTCCTTGATGTTTCTTTTACTTGATTGCGAAACAAGTTGTCCAATTTATTTGATAAAAGCCGGGCTTTGCATTGTACCTACTGGCATGCTTTTAAATAAAAATAGTGAGCAAACTATAAGTCCCTCAAATTGCTATGGCGCTGGAACCATATCTCATTAAAATCGAAATGACGTCATTTTGACGTCAGTCGAAATAAAAATAAACCATCAGCTCGAAACTTCAGTCTAGTGCTAATGTCACTAAAATGGCGGCCACGCTCATTAGCAATTTGCGGGACTTATTCTAGGCGGTTCACCTAGCGGCGGGTTAACTTTTATGGCTAATAGCCCTTAGCCGGCCAGTTTGACTAGGTATTATAGTTTTGTATAAAATGAGCGTTGAAATCTTGTGCTTTAACGTCAAAACGCCACATTAAATTAAAATCGATTTCGAACTCTTCTTCGATTGAATCGATTTTGGTGTTATTGCAAACTGTACAAAACTAAAAGAACGTAGTGTTTATATACCTACTCTTTGACTATCGGCGCGCAACTCGCTAGATGCTCGCTAGGCTCAAAGTCAAAAGGGCTAGAACCCAGAGCCGAACAGGATAATGATAATCACAGAGTACATTGAATTTGTCAAGTATCTTTGAACTTATTTCTGGTCGGTGCTTTGAACTTATTTGTGTTTTTACTTTTTAGGTGGTTTTTAGAAAATAATTAAAATTTATATGATTCTATGTATTAAAATACAATTATTAATAACATAAGTTTAGTTTATTAGAGGCTCTTGCAATAAGTAAGGATTTTTTAGCGTTTTTAGAATTTTTAAATAGAATTTTCGATCTAAGCAAACAATTGCGGTGTTAAGTAAATAATATTAAGTAAATAGTGCACACAATGGATGTATTACATTGCCTTGAGCAAGAGGTTGCTGAATTGAAGGCCACCTTGCAGCAGAAAGAACGGGAACTTTATGAAATCAAGCAAAAACTATTGCCGGTAAGAACTGCTTTTGTTTAAAATTACTAGCTTATGCCCGCGACTTCGTCCGCGTAGACTACACGAATTTTCAACCCCTATTTTATCCCCTTAGGAGATGAATTTTTAAAAATCCTTGCTTAGCGGATGAACATACAGAAAAAAAATTAGGCAAAAAAAACCACGGAGGTTTGACCCTCAATGCGTACGATATGAGGTATGAGTGACAGAGATAATGCTCTACAAAGCTGAAATCTCATTTTAAAGGTCAAAGTTGATGTACAATATTTCTTGCCGGCTACTATACTGCGTTTGCACTATGGTCCCAAATAAAAGAATATCTATTTTTTTTATTCAGATACAAGTTAGCCCTTGACTGCAAACTCATCTGGTGGTAAGTGATGATGCAATCTAAGATGGATGATGGAAAACTATACCCTTTTTTTGCTTTCTATCAAAAACGGCATCATATTGGAACTCAGCATAAATCGCTTGGCGGTATGGCTTTGCCAGTAGGGTGGTAACTAGCCATGGCTGAAGCCTCCCACCAGACCAGACAGAAATTTGAAAATTATTAAATTCTAAACCCCTGCCGGGAATCGAACCCGGGGCCTCCCACTAACAAGACCACAAGATCAGGGAGGTCGCCAAAACTTTGACAATTTATTTTAAAGCTGTGATAGCATAGTGGTTAGGAGGTCTGCCTTCTAATCGGAGGTCGGGGGTTCGATCCCGGGCATGCAACCCCTAACTTTTCAGAGTCATGTACATTTTAATTTTTAATTAATTAAATATCACTTGCTTTAACGATGAAGGAAAACATCGTAAGGAAACCTGCATGCCTGAGAGTTCTCCATGATGTTCTCAAAGGTGTGTGAAGTCTGCTAATCTGAAACATGGCCAGCGTAGTAGACTATGGTAAAACCTTTCTCATTCTGAGAGGAGACCTGTGCTCTATAATGCCGGTGATGGGTTGATCATTATTATACATATTTTATTTATTAATTTATTATACTATAATTATTATTATTTTTAATAGACTAAGTAGCTTTCGCTGATGCGTCTTAGATATCAGAAGTGCTTGGAGTTTTTCAAATGTTTGTCCAATCTATTCTTGAACTGGTTAACAGAACTTGACATAACCACATCCTTAGGCAATGTATTCTATATGTAGGTAAACAACTCTGTTGGTCAGAAAGTGTTTTAATGGAGTTGACGATGGCAATTGATATTGTAGCTTCTTATCATGTCCCCTAAATCTAGGATTGCTCCTTCTCGAATACATGCTCTCAAAAATCATCATGATCATGATGATGATTTCAGACAAAGCTGACAGAAAATGGTAATCATAATGGTGAAAACTCTACAAAGGTCCAGTTTGGAGATAGTCTACCGAAGTGGGCAATTGAACGATACAGTCGGCAGATCCTTTTGCCAGATATCGGTGTCCAAGGTCAGGAGAAGCTGATGGCAGCCAGGGTGCTGATAGTTGGTGCAGGAGGCTTGGGATGTCCCTCTTCTGTATACCTTGCTGGGGCAGGAATAGGTAAGTAAATATGAGGCACAATGCACACCTTCAGAACTGAGGGCAGCTGAACCGTACCTCCGTACTTTATTACTAACTTTTTGTAGTTATGTGTATCTTAAGGTACTGATAGACTTGAGCTTTCACTTGTAACAGAACATCGAGCATTCACCGTTTTTATTTTTGTTGAACTGAACAACGAGCCGAGCCAAGCATAGAGCCAAACATTGCTACGAACATCTTGAGAATTCTAGCGAACGCTCTATTCGATGCTCATCAATTCTTCATGAAGATATCAGACTTGACGGTCGCGTGTGCTACATGAATGCTCATTGTTTATGTTAAAAGAAAGAAAACGAAAAATAGAAGATGGTGGCAAACTAATTTGTTTTGTCTTAAAAGCAAATATGCTCGCCAGAACGCTCGATAGAATGGTCGCTAAAATGTTCTCGTATTTTTCTGTGATGTAAAATTCGCACAAATGCTCATTACAAGTGAATGCTCAAGTCTATCAGCACCTTAAAGAAAGCCTCATACCCCGATTGCCATCTCGACCTGTCGCGGAATATAGGCCAGCAATAGATTGGTGATGATGAACCAGCTAAATATTTTGCGATGTTTTAGGAGAAATCGGCATAGTGGACTACGACCAAGTGGACGTGACAAACATACACAGGCAAATATTGCACAGTGAGAGAGATCAGAACCTGAGTAAGGCACAGTCCGCTGCTAATAGCTTGAGAAGGTAAGTTTATAAGCTTAGGCGATCATTGTTTTAAGCTTATGGCACCGATTCCGTTGTCTTTCTCTAAACTAAATTTAGAGTATCTGCATCCTTTTCTTTTTAACAATGCTAAAAAGGGACAGAACATGAACTTTACATTTAAAGACTCTAAATTTTAGTGCACGCAAATTTAAACAGTTGGCTCGCGACTGTGCGCTAAATTCACGGGGTTTACCATCTAAAAATTTAAAACTGTCAAACTGCGTCTGTCCTTTTCATATTACATTAGTAAGAAGAGGATGCGAATACTCTAAAATTAGGTTGTGCTCAGAATCAGTACCTATTTCGTGGTTTGTGGCTGTTGTAGTGTGCGACCACTCTTGATTACGTCGGCTTGTTGTAGTGTGCGACCATTCTTGATCAAGTCGGGGTCACCATTGTACGGGAGCGGTGTGCAGGCTCGACCGTACCAAAGGGCGCCGGCTGGGCCGACGGTTGTATCTTGAAACTTCTATGTTATAGTCCAGATTGCAGAAAAATCCGTTAGTGCGAGGATTGTCGGCGGTATAATTGTTCGGGACTACGTCATGAAATGTTATCAATTGAACAGCGTCATCTAGTTGAATCTGTGGCAACCGCCACACCCTTATGTGTGAATCGTGATTCCTAAAGTGTAAAACGTAGCCACTGGTGTATAAAGCGTACCTCTAGTGTATTGGACATGACCCCGTACTTATTGAACTTGACCCCTAGATTAGAAAACGACACCTCAGTATAGTACTTAACCTTTAGTATTCAGGCCATGACCCTTATAACAAATAAGATGACCCCTAAAGCAAATAAGATGACCCCTACAATTTTTTTTACAGTATAAACTCAAAAATCAAAATAACTCCATACGATTTCGACCTAAACCCCTCGAACGCTCTAGAAGTAGCAAAGAACTACGATTTGATACTAGACTGCACAGATAACGTGCCTACAAGATACATGCTGAGTGACGTCAGCGTTCTGACCAAGATACCTCTGATATCTGGGAGTGCATTGAAGATGGAGGGGCAGCTTACTATATATGGGTATAGAGCCAAGAATAATACAAGTGAAAAGGTGAGATTTCTTTAAATACAGGGTGTAACTAGAACGCTAGCAAAAACGAAGACAGGTGATAGTACTGATGATTACTGATAAACCATAAAAAAAACCGCGATAAATAAAATAAAAATCCTATAATTTTGTAAAAGTTCACGATATATTGCAAATAAAACATCGGACTGCTAGGCCACTCGTATTCGATGTCGCGTCGTAGGCAATAGTGAATTTGAACCTCCAACTTTTCGGAATTCAGTCCGCAAGCTCCTTGATTTTCCGGGACAAAATGTAGCTTATATCCGTCCCCGGGATGCGAACTATGTCCGTACCAAATTTTGTCAAAATCAGGGCCTTTAAAATACTATAGGTACTTTTTGACTTTCCAGGACGTAGCCTATGTCCATCGGGTTACAAACTATTTTTGTACCAAATGTCTAAATTGGTTAAATAGATGGGCTGTGGAAAGCTACCAGACAGACAGACACACTTTCGCATTTTTAATATTAGTAAGTATGGATTAAATAGGATTTTAAGATATAGGGGGGGTGATTATAATTATTGTTTGTTACAGGAAAAATCTTACATAGGTCCATGTTACAGATGTATATTCCCAACCCCTCCCCCTCCAGAAGCTGTGGGAAGTTGCTCAGCCAATGGGGTGGCAGGACCCGTACCTGGCGTTATAGGTATGATGCTACAACCCCTGCTAACCCCTAGGGTGATACTTGACCCCTAGAGTATAAGATGTGACATTTAGTGTGATAGATTTATGTTACGTGTAGGTACCTATCGACTGTCGACGGCACTGGTGTACGGAAAAACTTATTTAAAGTTTATGAATGCACCAAACTTGTAACCTGCAAATATTCTTCTTTAATAAATAAATAAATAAAAAAATAAAAAAAAAAAGATATGATCCCTAGTGTGTAAGGTGTGATATCTAGTTTATTTTACGTGACTCCTAAGTTATAGAACTTGACCCTTAAAAAAAAAGAATCATCAAAATCGGTTCATAATTGACGGAGTAATCGCGTAACAAACATACAAAAAAAAAAAACATACAGTCGAATTGATAACCTCCTCCTTTTTTTGAAGTCGGTTAATAAGACATAGCCCTTTTGTGTAATAAACAAACAGACAACAAAGTGATCCTATAAGGGTTCCGTTTTTCCTTTTGAGGTACGGAACGCTAAAAACCACAAATTCATGGGTTTCGGATTTTTCCCTTTACTTGTGCTGTATATGACAGTGCTACCTGCCTAATTTCATGATTCTAGGCCAACGGGAAGCACCCTATAAGTTTTGATTCCCTTGTCTTGACAGACACGACCCTAAAAATAGTGACCCCTTGATAAAATAGTGACCCTTAGATAAAATGGTGACCCCTAGATAAAATGGTGACCCCTAGATAAAATGGTGACCCCTTGATAAAATAATGTTGGAAGGTATTTCAAATGATGTAATGCACGAGTACATGTTAGAAAAGTTTTTTATTGAAACAAACTTTTTCAAAGTGCTTTTCAATATGCCAAAACTCTCGTTTGTTTAAAACTATAGTCCCGCACACCCGCTCTCACCCGCACCGGGTTAGCGCGGGGGCTGTGCGGGTGTGCGGGGCGTCGCCTCCCCGATTGCCATCTCGACCTGTCTCGACTTTTAACTGCAAAAAAGTTAAATGTTTTTTTGACTATAAAGATTGTTCATTACTTGAACCTACAAAGGTTGTACCTACAATCAGCAAATAAATGAATTGATTTGATGTGATTTGATTTTATTTCCAGGAGCATTGCAAGCTTTGGAAGCTATAAAGCTAATAGTGGGACAGACGCACAAACACTTGTTGGTCGAGAGAATGTTACTGTTTGACGGTGATGATACCACTTTTACAACTGGTATGTAAGTTTTTTAGTAATGTTTGTTTTGAAAATAATCTTCTAAATATACGGGGTTACAGGAAAAAAGGACACGATTCTGGTTAGGTTAGGTTAGGTTAGTAATTTTTACAGAAAATTTGCAAGTTATTCAAAGAATCAAATTTAAAAATCGAAAACTTGTACAGTTTTTGGGCTGTAATTTTAAAATGCTTGAAGATTTTTCTTTTTTTATAACTGTTTATTATTAACAAGGATATGTACTAGCAAGAAATAAAAAAAATCTGATGAAATACATTGTTCCTTTTTATTTATTAATTTTTAAAGTGGAAAACACCCCTTTACCAAGAAAAAAATAAAAAAATGAATAACTCGAAAACGATACACTTTCGCATAAGCACTTTAGGGGTCGTTTGATAGCTAATGACCTGTACTATAACCCCTTAACGGCATCGTGTCCTATTTTCCTGTAACCCTGTATATTTTACGTTATTTTCAGTAAAACTACGTCCAAGAAATGCTGAGTGTGCAATTTGTTCGGAATCACCAAAAATAACCAAATTACTTGATTACGAAGTGATATGTAAAAGTCAAGCCAAAGAGAAGGTACCTAGCTTTTACCTGACTTTCAATAAAACCGGCCAAGTGCGATTCGGACTCGCGCATGAAGGGTTCCGTACCATCATTAATTGATCATTAATCATTTATTTATTTTGCTCAGATATGGTAGGTACATGTATATTATTTACATGGGGTCTTAAAAATTAGGTAATCAGTCACATATCCTGCCAAGCATGGCGTGGAAAATTATTTCTAAATTATCTTCATAAATTATCTCATTTCATTAATATTGTTATGTCATCACTCATCATGTAAATGTTATTTATAATTCAAATGTCTATTTCTATGCATTATTTAAAATTTGTCATTAAAAAAGTCATTAACACTATAATAGGTTTTATTTAGTAAAAAATTAAATAAATACAAGATATAACACTTTTACGCGGTAGGTTATTCGCGGGTAAATAAGGTTTCTACGCGGCATCGTACCGGAACGCTGAATCGCTTGGCGGCACGGATTTGCCGGTAGACCAAACCAGAGAAAATTTAGAAATTATATGAAATTAAATAATTTATTTGTATGAATATGGAAGACAAATGGTGACAGAAGGGCTGGCTCATTTTTTGCGCAGCGGATCAGCCTGACTGTCCAGCGCGGAAATGCAGCCAGTATTCTTGGCACCATTCCACGCGGTCATGATTTATATAGTAATTAGATAAGGCTAGCTTTAAGTTTTATTGTATTAAAAAAAAAAAAAAAAAAGACAAATATATAAATATAATTAATTGTTTTAGAATGAGTGTGTTGGTGAAGACCTTTAATATGATACCCCACTTGATATAGTCACTCACTTCGAAAGTTGAAAATACTAATTATTAGTTCATGACCACAATTTAATTTTTTTTGTGTGATCTAACCCAAAATTCACGGTTTTCAGATTTTTCCCCAAATGTCAGCTATAAGATCTACCTACCTGCCAAATTTCATGATTCTAGGTCAACGGGAAGTACCCTGTAGGTTTCTTGACTGACAGACAGACAAAAAAGTGATCCTAAAAGGGTTCCGTTTTTCCTTTCGAGGTACGGAACCCTAATAAATATATAAAATTCTAAATTTCCCCTGCCGGGATTCACACCTGCGACTTCCCACTGATAAGACCAACAGCGCTTACCACTGCGCCAGGGAGGTTGATAAAGAATCAGAAATAAACATTGGCCCCGATTCTCTAGTCTCTCTCTAAACTAAATTTAGTGTATCAGCATCCTTTTCTTTTTACTAATGCTAAAAAAGGAACGGAACATGACTTTCACATTTAAAGACTCTAAATTTTAGTGCACAATACAAATTTAAACAGTAGGTTCGCAAGAGCGTGCTAAAATCACGGGTTTTACCATCTAAAAATTAAATTTAGAAATTTCAAACTGCTTCTGTCCTTTTCAGATTACAATAGTAAGAAGAGGGTGCGAATACTCTAAAATTAGGTTGTGCTTAGAATCGGTGCCATTGTCTTATTTTTCAGGATTTAGATCTACACATATTGCCCATAGAAAATCGAATCTCAGCGAAGGATCTAGCGAAAAGTTTGAACGCGAAAGAGCGCCATCTATTGGTCGACGTGCGAAGTGAATCCGAGTTCAATATGTGTAACATAGGTGGCGCTGTCAACTATCCTTTAGAGAAGTTGCATCAAAACCAGTTTGATGAATTATTGGAGAAGATTAGAAAGTGTACTAGTTATGGTAAGTGTGTATCCTTTTCATCATCATCATCAACCGATAGACGTCCACTGCTGGACATAGGTCTCTTGTAGGGACTTCCACACGCCACGGTCTTGCGCCGCCGCCATCCAGCGGCTCCCTGCAACTCGTCTGATGTCGTCCGTCCACCTAGTGGGGGGGTCTTCCAACACTGCGTCTTCCGGTGCGAGGTCGCCATTCCAGCACCTTGGGACCCCAACGTCTATCGGTCCTTTTCTGTTATTCAGACACAATTTGACTGCAACCTCACCTGTTGGTAAGTGATCATGCAGTCTAAGATGGAAGCGGGCTAACCTGTAAGGTTTGGCAGTTTTTATGGTTCATACCCCTTTGGTTCCTACACGGCATCGTACCAGAACGCTAAATCGCTTGGCGGCACGGCTTTGCCGGTGAGTGGTAACTAGCAACGGTCCAAGCCTCCCGCCAGACAAAAAGCTAGTGATTATTATTATTTACTAGCTGTTGCCCGCGACTCGGTCTGCGTCCCGCGCGACCTGTTTTTTTCCCGCGGATTTTCCAAAATTTTTTTCATACTAACCTTGTCCTGATAATAACGACCACAAAAAAAAATGGATAATTTTTTATTTGGTGCAGTCGTTCGAAGTTATGCGCATTGCGCAGTTTTCAAATTTGGTTCAGTAGTTGCAGAGATTACTTCCTACAAACAAACTAACAAACCTTACCTCTTTATTAACCAACTTCCAAAAAGGAGGCGATTCTCAATTCGGGCCTTTTTTTAATGTACGTACATAGGTACATCGATTTTTCTAGGTATCTGAACCGATTTGCAAAATTTGGATTTGGAAAGTTTTGCTGGTGAAACACTAAATAAAAGCTTAAAATAAAATAAAAAAATAAAAAAAACTGACTTCCAAAACCACTACAAAGTAAAAAATAACTTTTGTTGTGTAGAAACACAAGTTATGAAGTCGGGTGAGCATAATAACAGAAACTAGAAATCAATCCAGAAAGCTCGCCCAACTTCAACACACATACATGTGTAGAAACAAAAGTTATTTTTTACTTTGTAGTGGTTTTGGAAGTCAGTTTTAAATTTTTTTTTATAATATTAGTATAGAAATAGATTAGTGTGGACATTATAGACTACTAATTATGTCTACTGTTTTCTGTAAATGGATTTTTTTCTTCTCATTGCAGTAACATTCATATGTAGACGAGGCAACGATTCTCAAATCGCGGCCAAACGAGTGTTGGACATTCTAGAAGAAAACCAACGCGGTAGAGTCAAGGACTTAAGCGGAGGTCTGCACGCCTGGTCCACACATGTTGACAGCGAGTTTCCTGTTTATTAGTGGTTTTAGGGGATTTAGTACCTAGTATTTTTAGTGGAATTAGGTACTTTTTGATGCTATAACAATTTTGAATTTTGATTTCAAATAAATTCTGTGAATTTTTTTTATTTTATTTTATGTCAAAACCTCGGAGCATAACATATACAGTAAGCGGCAGAAAGTAATGTACATCGGCCCTTAGAATGACATTTTGGCTTTGTAGAGCGTTGTCTCTGTCACTCATACCAGCTGCGCGATTCTGGGAGAATGACAGCTACAATGTCACAATCGCAATCATTTCTGATTGGTTGACGCTCGCTCACTATTGGCTACAATGCATTGTTGCAGCAAGAATCTCACAAATTCAGCCAATCAGAACAATTGAGATTGTAATAATGATTGAAGCAGGTTTTAGACAATCGCCCTATTGTATGACAGACAGGAGGCAACGCTCTACGAAACCTCTATCTCTTTCTAAACGTTCATGTACAATATTTTCTGCCACATACGATTGGTAATTAAAATTTTACTACACTAGGTGGACGGACGACATCAGACGAGTCGCAAGGAGCCACTGGGTGGCGGCGGCGCAAGACCGTGACGTGTGGAAGTCCCTACAGGAGACCTATGTTGAGCAGTGGACGTCTATTGGTTGATGATGATGATGATGATGACTGTATAGAGCAGGTATATACTTATACTTAGATAATAAAACACAATTTTTAAAGCATTAAATTAACCTTTACTTAACAAATACTTGCTACATACATACAATATTTTTGTCTATACAACGTTCAAGCCTTCTCGCGGTACTGTTTCATGTGTAGGAGCACCCAAATGGGGACTGCGAGCCAGCTGCTCACCATCATACCGGCTAGGACTATGACTTCCTGGAACCAAAGACAAAATCTATTAGGATGCATACGTTTCAGATTTTAAGCTATTTTGGAAATAAATCTAAATATATAAAAGGAAGAGGTCACTTACTGGTACCCCAGAGATGGGAAGAGAGCGAGAGGACGGCCACAGAGGAGATGGGAGGATGACCTGCCAAAGGGTTGGCTCGGACGAGCGTTAGATAGGAAAAAATGGAGAGGTCTAGAGGAGGCCTATGTCCAAAGAGGACAACCTGAACTGTAAATTGCTGGTGTTACTAATTTTTTAGAATAAATTATGTAGGATAGGATAATTAAATAATAGGAAATAAGAAATTAGTAATATAAGATGCATAACTAGTGTATCAGTGAATAAAGGCTATTTTATTTTATTTATTTTATATAAAAGGAAAAGGTGACTGATGACTGACTGATCTATCAACGCACAGCTCAAGCTACTGGACGGATCGGGCTGAGGCATGCAGATAACTATTATGATGTAGGCATCCGCTAAAAAAAAGATTTTTGAAAATTCAACCCCTAAGGGGGTGACATAGGGGTTTGAAAGTGTAGTTCACGCGGACGTAGTCGCGAACATAAGCTAGTGATTTATAAACTGTGTCTGAATTTTTTAAATATTTTTATTTAATTAAACTTTTACAAGTACTTTTTATTTTACAATTTATTGGTCAACAGGGAAACAGGTGTGAATTCAAACCCTTAGTACTGTTTGGAGCAGCAACATATAGACGGTATACGGTATAACTTTAATCCACGATAAGTACTCGATTAAAAGATAAGAAACCTAAGAAATAACCTATAAGTACGAAATTACGTAACAAAAACATCCAATATTATAGTCTTGAAACCATTATTAAGCACTGCCTTTTGTATGTTATAGCTAAAACAATTATTATTCCTTAAATTTAGAGCTCGACTTTACAATAAAACTACATAAAAAATCAAAATATGAAATCAATACTTACTCCCTTGGAAATCTTATTTCTAGCGGGCACAGCAATGGCGCTCATGTTCCTCTGCTGGACCACATTCTTTGCGAATTGGGGGCTGGTTCTAAGAAGGTTTCTGATGGCGAACATTTTGAAAATCACTGAAAATTTTGTGAAAAAATTTCAATAGCGTAGGTGCGAATATCGATTAATTTTTATTTGACAAATGAGTTGACATTGACAGCAGACAGGAGAGGAGAGTGATTCCTTTGACTTTACAGCTCTGGATTCTAAGCTTCAGACCATAGAATTCATGGTAGAATTCACAGATAATATATGAGGTAGAATCCGTCCATTTTCCTTTGTCCCAGTTTTACTTTTATCATTAACTAGCTCATGCCCGCGACTTCGTACGCGTGGATTTAGCTTTTTTTAAAATCCTGTGGGAACTCTTTAATTTTACGGGATAAAAAGTAGCCTATGTCCTTCCCCGGGATGTAAGCTATCTCTGTACCAAATTTCGTCAAAATCGGTTGAACGGTTGAGCCGTGAAAAGCTAGCAGACAGACAGACACACTTTCGCATTTATAATATTAGTATGGACTAGCTTATGCTCGCGACTTCGTCCGCGTGGACTACACAAATTTCAAACCCCTATTTCAACCCCTTAGGGGTTGAATTTTCAAAAATCCTTTCTTAGCGGATGGATACGTCATAATAGCTATCTGCATGCCAAATTTCAGCTCGATCCGTTCAGTAGTTTGAGCTGTGCGTTGATAGATCAATCAGTCAGTCAGTCAGTCATTCACCGTTTCCTTTTATATATTTAAATTATTACTGTGTATCTAGCCTCAGAACAGATGTGTACCTAGCGGTACCTAACTGTTAGGGTAGCTGGTAAATCTAGAATCTAGATGTAAGTATGGTATTGACAAAGACAGGTTATGGAAACAAAAGAATTTCGTTTTGGAAGTCTTTTGATTTGTCGAAAACTAGGGATACCTTACATACACAAGGAAAATCCTACTAAAATACCTACTTGTATATTAATGAAGTTGTTGTTTTAAACTGTCTGAAATAAAATCGACTTCCAACAATTTTGTTATGTAGAAAACTAACTTCGTCATAAAAAATTCAACGCATTTTATTTTAATCGTCAAGTAATTTAATTTTAGATTTCATTTAATACCTACCTCATATAACGTAGGTATGTATATTTAAATAAATGAAAAGCAAAATACATCAGGAAAATTTATTACAAAAGCAGATACAAAATCTTTACAGGGTCTTAGGACTAATTTACAATCATAATTAAAATCTAAAACTACTAAAGACTAAGGTATACTTTGACGGAGTAGATGCCTGCGCTATCAACACGACGTAAAGATAACAAATCCATTCCACGATTTTTCAGATTTTTTTAAATTAAATCACGCACTAAATCCAATAAAAAGAATTATCAACTTACGTGATTCCAACCATGATTTATTGAAAACTCCTACCATGCTTTACCAATAATTTATAAATATTTTTCCGAAAAGCTACCATTTTTGTATATAATATTTTAGTGTATCAACACCAATCAGCTATAGAGGGCACAACCGATTTTGATACTTTTCACTATAATTTACTATGTATGGTCGGAATGTTTTTAAAAGTCAACTTTAGAAAAATTTCGATATAAAAGTTATTCCGATTATATAAAAATATACAAAAATTTCTTTTTCTAGACAAGTCTACAACTATAAAAGATCTTGTTTACTAATTTTTTATAATTCCACCTAAAGTTTTCCATTTAGATTTTGATGCATAAAATTAATAGGTAATTAAGTAAATAATTCTAGCGCTTATCTATAAAGACCCAAATCTTTGATTACCACCCGACTAGAGATAGAAAAAGTTTCGGACGAAAAAAAATTAATCAAGGTGATATTCATAGAATAATTAGGAGTCGGGTTCATAATTAAAGATTATTGCAAAGACCCAAGTTATTAAGTATAATGCGTAAACAATGATTCCTCACCCGCCATTTTAACTTTTTGTGTCAAACTTCATGTCAAATGTCCATTAACTATAGTCCTTATTTTAAAGGACAACCGTACTTTTCACATGAAAGTTGACCCAGAGTTGAAATGACGCGTAAGGAGTCATTTTTTACGGACCATAGGCATACTTAAATACAAGAAAGTTAAATACAGACCAAACTAAAACTAAACAGTCGATTCATAGTTTAACAAACTGATTACAATTTTTTTTTCTTCATAACAATTAACTAATCAAAGACAAGTTCTAAATATATTTATTTTCCAATGAAGTTATTATTTAAATTACCTATTTCGCATTGCCTCCACACGTAAGTCAAATATTTATAATCTAAATAATTATCATTTAAACATTTTTATGCCCAAATATTGAAACGTTAAAAATATAAGAGCACCTATTACATATTATTTTAATAACTAAAGGCTTTTGAGATTTCTGTAAGATCGAAAAGTTAAGGTGCACTTGTTAATAAGAGTTAGGGGACCAAAATAAGTAACTGAGTACAGAAATAATTTTTATGAAATCCATAATGACTAGACCATATTTTATTACACACATTGACTAGAACGTTTTCTTTATTTTTCTAAAAAAAACAATACAATTAGTTTTATTATTTTATGTAAAAATATTTTAATATGAATAATGAATATTGACGACAGCAAAAACATTTCTCAAGCTTTATCATTTATTAGTATGGATGACATTTAGTAGAATCTAGATAAGCGAGAATTCAAGAGACCATGTCATTAAGTTGGATGAGTGTGAATTTTTTAACATAGATACCTACTACGAGATGCGAGAACTACGAGAAATTCAAACAAAATAGATGTACCACATAGTAATTAGGTATTTAAAACAACTTTCTGAAAGGCATCTGTTTTAACACTACGAAAGTGTGTCTAAAGCCGGAAATATACTAGAGTCTGGCTAACGAAAGATGAGGCTGTAAAAGCGAGACGAATTAAAAAAATATCAGCATTTAGAGCTCTAAAATTATAGATCTGACGTTATGACGGACCTGGAATATCCTAATTTGATAGAACAGAAATAAAAATAAGTAATTGTAATGTATCAAATTAGGTTATTCCAGACTGTCTGTCATACACTAATTTTTGGGCTGCCATACTGATATTTTTTTAAATTTGCCACGCGCGGGGCGGGGGGGGGGGGGGGGGGGGGGGGGAGGCACCACTCAAGGTTTCTCGCTTAGCTAGTTTCGACTAAGCACTATTAGTATGTTAACTTTTTAATGAATATAATGATATGCAATATAAATATATGTGTGTGCATGATTAACTGTGGAATATACCTACATATAATATTTCAATCAATTCATGATAATAACAAAGCTAATCTATTAGTATTTATTCTATTCGAAGGCATTTTCATACTTGTTATCCGCTCTTCACTCACAAAGTCGAACCATCCGTGAAAGGATGTTTCATCCGTGAAACATCCTTTCACGGATTCTATCCTTTCACGTGCGAATAAAGAATGAAAAGTCGATTCAAGGGGTTCCTTGATGTGCATTCACGCTGTGTACATCGACCTTTAGATAGAGATAGCAGATTTGTAGAGCATTGTCTCTGTCGTTGCGACCGATAAAACATCACATAGATATGATGCACATTACTTTCTGCCGCATACCTACTGCAAACAACCCAACATCACTATCATCAACTCATCGCTGGCTCACTACTGAGCACGGTCCCGTCCCCTCTCAAAATGAGAAGGGTTTGGTCATAGTCTACCACGATGGCCAGTAAAGTTTGCCACACACAGTTTCACGGTTTTTCTTCTTTACAGTTTAACAGTTTCTTTAACAGTGAAGGAAAACCAGACAACCCTGCAAACTAATTTTATCGACTTCTACGTTTGTACTTTGAAGCGTACCAAGGAACCCCAACTTAAAGGTGCAAACAAATTTGCCGCGACTTGTTGCAACTCTGGCGTAATGAGTTAATGACCAACCAATCCAATTTACAACGTCTTCATTAATTTACAAAACTTCTATGATTATATATAATGTGTTTGCACCTTCATTTAAGATCAACAATATCTCTCCATTAAAAAAAAAATACAATGCAAAATAACAACTGTAAGAGAGTCACGAATTTATTAACTTGGTGGTATTTTTAAAGGATCACAGTTCTTGCAGTTCACGAAGGCCAGTGAACTTTACTTGTGGTAACGTCGTTTCCACGATGAAATTAATTAGTAATGAAAATGATTTTATACGACTACAAAAACAAATACTTAAAAGATACACTAGGTACCTAGGGCCTATATAAACTGTTTCTAAATCATTTTTCCTTCACTCGCGAGCAAATTGCCGCGCAAAATCACTGGTTTTGCGCATCGCAAAATGGCCAGCGATTTGCTTGCGTGGAAGGACTGGGCATTACCATTTCAACGCTGCTTGTAATTATTATTGGATTTATTGGTCGTATAATATACAGCACAGTGACGACGACTTTATCCACTCTTCTTGTGTACAGAATTGAAATAGGCGAGCAAGTCTGCATCGGCTCTTGACACCCACGCCGCGTTCAGGGATATGGTGTCTAAAGCGAGAAGAGCACCTTTCTGCTCACCGAATAACTCTTTAAACTGGACAAAAATTAATAAGTATTTTTTTTATAAATAAAACAAATAACTAATAGTTGTTTTCTCGCTGAATTCTCGCGAAACAAATGCCATATAAAAACTTACCCTATAATAATCTCCCGGTTGGTGAAGGCACCTCGCGGCCGCTTGTAAGGCGGAGGGCGGCAGAGGCGCCATTTGCAGTATCCGCCATATCCCCGCCGCGCCGCGCCATCTAACGGTCAAAAAAATAGTACATATTGTAATCTCTACGCTATGTACGATTGAAATAAAACTAAACAAGCGAGGATTTTTGGAAAATTTTGAAAATATTTTTTATCATCACTAAGTAAAAGCTAGAGCTTTGAACTTGTACCAGAGACACTAACTATTTACTCTCAAGTAATCCTCTATGGCGCAGTGGTAAAAGCGCCTTGGTCTTATGAGAGGGAGGTCCCGGGTTCGATTCCTGGCAGGGATTTAGAATTTTATAATTTACTAGATGATGCCCGCGACTTCGTCCGCGTGGATTTAGGTTTTTAAAAATCCCGTGGGAACTCTTTTATTTTCCGAGATAAAAAGTTGCCTATGTCCTTCCCCGGGATGCAAGCTATCGCAGTACCAAATTTCGTCAAAATCGGTTGAAGAGATGGGCCGTGAAAGGCTAGCAGACAGACAGACAGACAGACGGACAGACAGACACACTTTCACATTTATAATATTAGTATGGATTTAGATTGCAGTCAAGGGCTAACTTGTATCTGTATAAAAAAAAACCGCATAGTTAACTGTTTTTATGGTATAAGTATCAAAACGAACGCGTCGTCGTACAACTAAGTGTTGGTACCTGCACACTCCCGCGCATAAGGCCGTCACCCACGTCTTCCACTCGCGGCCTCGCTGCGCCTCGCTCGACAGCACCGTGTATGCGAACCTTAAATACAAGAATAAACGTACTTTTAGATTTTTTAGGGTTCCGTACTCAAAAGATCTGTAAAACAAAATTGTAATCCTATTTAGCCTTATTTTCAGTCTGTTTATTATGTAAAATTATATTGTATGTATCGCTGTTGATTGCAAATAAACGAATAAAATAAAATAAAAATCTATAGGGTACCTACTTCCCGTTGATCTAGAATCATGAAATTTGGCAGGTAGTAAAGAAATAGCTCTGAAAACAGTAAATTTGTGGTTACATCACAAAAAAAAATGTTTTCATAAACAAAAAAATAATTAGTACTTAGGTATTTTCAATTTTCAAAGTAAGATAACTGTACCACGTGGGGTATCATAATATGAACCTGTATACATTCCAAAAACATAATAATTTAAAATATATAGGTTTTTTTTTTTTTTTTTATTATTAACACACAAGAAAATTTACATATAATAGGTAGTACGCATTGTAAAAAAACCACAGAGGTTTGACCCTCAATGCGTACGTCTGCGCATTACATCATGCCTACTTAGTCATAAAACAAAATTAGAAATAATACTATTACTATATTATAATATAATAACTTAATGTTAAAAACAAAGAACATATAATACATATACATATATACACATATATGTATATACATACATATATGGATATACACACATGCACATACACATATATTTTAACAGGTGACATTATTATTTAGGTACTTAAATATGAAATATATCATTGTATAGTCATACCTGTACAACAGCCAGTCGTCAACTGGCGAGCTGAGTGCCGCCAGAAGGGCCGCGTGCGAGTACAGCGGCCGAGCGGCGGCGTGCGAGGCGAGCAGCGCGCCCCAGCACGCTTGCCACGCCAGCTCGCCATGCTTCCTCACGCCTGCCGTGAACGTGGCCTGGAACAACGACAAAACCCAATGCTATTATACTCGTACCATCATTTAAATATATGTCGGAATTGGGCCTGCTGCCTTCATAAAAATGACGATGATGATGATTAACCGGATAAGTCAGGATTACAACATATTAGATTAACCGAATATTTATTAATAATAATACGCACTACGAGAGACAACACGAGCTACCCTCAACAATAACTATAGCAACCTTCATTTTATAAGACATAACAACAACGTCTTCCTATGACTAGACAACCCAAACTAACACTACCTAGGTCCCTACCTACACCGGCTCCTCCATCCCCATACCGAGATTTTATTGTCTCACAACAACGGTGGGAACGATGACGTAATGTTTAATAAGCAATCTGTTTACGATTAAATCATGTCCCTGCCGACGTATATATGCGTAAGCGCATTTCCCAGCGATAAAAAAAGAGCTTACCTCTTGGTAAATCTCAGGAATGGTCTCATTGTCGTTGAGCCACGCGTCAAACAACTCAAGCGCCTGCTCCGTCACGTTCTCATTGCCCCACTCTACTCCCGCCGTCAGCAGCGCACCACTCAGCCACCTGAACAAAAAACCCAAGTATTGTGGCGGACTCCACATTCAACACTGGCGCACAACTGTGGGGTAGTGAGTGTGACTCCAGCCTCAACATATTACACAGAATGCAAAATACAATTTTACGTTCGATCGCTAACTCGCCGTTGTTACAACAAACTAGCTGATCCTAGAGAAGGCTCTTCATTGAGGACTACCCGAGACGCCTTAAGA
Source organism: Maniola hyperantus (assembly GCF_902806685.2). Classification (NCBI taxonomy): domain Eukaryota; kingdom Metazoa; phylum Arthropoda; class Insecta; order Lepidoptera; family Nymphalidae; genus Maniola; species Maniola hyperantus. The sequence goes on from NC_048563.1 coordinate 981,667, forward strand.
GAAAATGTATTCTTGACCTCGCTTCTTGATAGGCAATAAAAAGTTGAGTGCTGGCTCCTAAAGAGGAGCAGCCGTTACAAAACAATAACCTGCACCTAATTTGCTAAAATTCCACGGACTGATCGCAAATCACACTGAAAAAAAACATTCAAACACTAAATGACGCCACTCAAACTGTGTGCTCGAGCCTCAAGTATAATAATTGGGAGATCTTCTTTCAGAACACTGTTAAGGCCGGGGGCCCAGATGGTCCATCGTTGTATTTTGTAACTTGTGAATAGTGGTGATAAAACTTCATAAGCGCGATTAAGAATGTATGGAGAGACTGTAGACTCTGTGGCAACATGATGGCCGTGTCGGTATACTCACAGCTGGTCTTCATTCACCGCCGCCTCCTGCAAGTCCTGGCCGCTGTACAGAGGCAGTCGCGGCGGCAGCGTGCTGAGCAGGGCCAGCACACGAGGGCCCGATGCGGACACTTGCAGCAGTTCCCTCCACCACGACAGGTGGCCCACGACCACGCGCCACACTGCCCAGTGGCGCTCGGTTGTTAAATGAGCTAGAAATAAAGGTTTCCCATTAAATGCTCGATTCTAATAAGCATACGAGCAGAACGAGCGCGAATATTTTTAGCATGATGTGAAAAAATTGAGGTTTGATCTTAGACATCTTAGTAACTAAGTCAAAAAAATTTTTACTGAAGAGACAGACCACTTAGCATCAAAAGGTAATCAGTTAATAAATCAATGTCTGGCAGCCACGCGCGCCACTCTCATACAATGTGCCTCCACGCACTGATAGAGAGATGAACCACTCACCAGCAGCCGCTATAGCCCTGCTGGCGGGCAGCCGACCAGCCCGGCTCAGCACGAAGGCGTCATCCAGCAGCAACGCGCGCTCCGCAGGGGCTCCGCTCTCGTACAGAGCTGCCGCCCTTTGCGCCGCCGCCTCCGCCGACTGCATAATAAAATACCCTTTCGTAAATCATTTATCAATACTTAAACGGTAGCTTCAGAAATCTGCTAAGGCAGCTGCTTCAACATACGACAAAACTGTAATCTCGGGCCCCAGATGCGACGAGATATAGCGCTTGATAGATTTGGGTGTTCTGGGTCCTCGACTTGGGTTTCTGGATCTTTTTAACCATTCAAATGGGTCGTGACGCCTTTGAATGGGGATAGGTGAATGCCTGCTGCAAACAATTATGATGGGTAAAATATCTGGAAAAAATAGGGATGGGAAGAAGGAAGAAGTCATGGCTACGTAACATAAGGGAGTGGACTGCCATAAAAACAGTCGGAGAACTTTTCCGTCTTTTTTTAAATAGAGTTAAATGATTACCTCTGTCCATGAACATTTGCAGCACCAGAGGAACCGGCGATGCGTTGCCGGCCTTTTAGGAATTTGTTGGTTCGCCCCTTGAATAACCCCATGTTGTAATCTAGTGGGAACACCACCGATGGGAGTTGGTTCCACAGTTTCCACAGTGGGACAACGGACGGTCGAAGTGCACCAGACACCTAGGTGGTGAGGGTGCGGTTGTAGAAAAAAGAGGGTGGAATGAGGTCAAAAAGCTATTCAGAGCACTCCTCATTATAAAAGCGATAGAATACGCATAGAGAGCTAATGTCTCTGCGGTGCTCCAGGCTTCCCAACGAGCCGGTTAGTTTGGGATCGCCTAGCCATGGACAAGGAGAAGTTTAAACAACTGACTCCTGATCTTCAGTAATGGAGAGGCACTTGAAGAAAGAAGAAGAAGATGATCTATATCCTCACCTCTCCAGCGCTTCTGTCCTGCGGCGCGACCCGGTACAGCCCGCGGGCACCCACGTTGTATCGCACCCACGTGTGCTTGCCCAACTCCGGGATAACCACTGAAACAGATTGACTAAGTTTATCATATTTTTCGTCACCTGGTTCATGGCCCATGGGTGATTTATATGATATTCTCTTATCAATTTATAGCGCTTTATTCCTGTCAGTCTATCGGGTAAAATGACACAAAACTTCACTAATAAGTTACTGTTTTAATAAATTCTTTCCAAAAGTTATAAACACAAATAAGATGGCTCTCTTGACGATACGATTAAATATATAAATATAATAATAGCTCTTGCCACCATAGATATTCCTGCACTCATTGAGCCGGCAGGGATTAGTCGGGATGATGGCAAGAGACCTGATGGATTGACGCTGGTTCCCTGGGAACGGGGACGGGCGCTAATGTGGGACGCAACTTGCGTTGACACATTGGCCCCGTGTCATATCAGGAAGACAGCATCAAAACCGGGAGCCGCAGCAGAAACAGCTCAAAACGGCAAGCGGCGCAAGTATGCCTCTCTTATAGAGAGTTACATTTTTGTGCCGTTTGCCGTGGAGACCCTGGGGCCATGGAGTCTTAGTGCTAAAAAAAATTTACGAGACATTTCACCGCGATTAATAGCCTCGTCTGGTGACAGAAGGGCTGGCTCATTTTTTGCGCAACGGATCAGCCTGGCTGTCCAGCGCGGAAATTCAGCCAGTATTCTTAGCACCATTCGACGCGGGCATGATTTATATTGTAATTAGATAAGGCTAGCTTTAAGTTTTATTGTAATATTTTCATTAAAAACACAAATATAAGATATATAAGCTAGGTAGGTCCAGTATACTCGGCGGTGGGGAAGCAACTGGCGGCTCGCTCTAAGTCTTACGACAAGCCAATATATCCAAATGCTAATGTCAGCAGGTCCCCTACAGTAAGTACAGTCATCATCATCATGATCAACCCATAGCCGGCTCACTACAGAGCACGGCGGAGTGATTTCGTATCTCGCGACAGGCTTGCGACAAATAAATAAAATCTCGCGATCATTGCTATCAAACGTCCGGCTAGAGAGAGACAGCAATAGCCACAAAGCAAAATAAGAAGAAGAGAGACAGCAAATTATTATTATTATTTTTTTTTTATTCAGATACAAGTTAGCCCTTGACTGCAATCTCACCTGATGGTAAGTGATGATGCAGTCTAAGATGATAGCGGGCTAACCTGGAAGGCGTATGGCAGTTTTTATTAAACCCATACCCCTTTGGTTTCTACACGGCATCGTACCGGAACGCTAAATCGCTTGGCGGCACGGCTTTGCCGGTAGGGTGGTAACTAGCCACGACCGAAGCCTCCCACCAGACCAGACCAGAAATTTAGAAATTATAAAATTCCAAACCCCTGCCAGGAATCGAACCCGGGACCTCCCACTATTAAGACCACAGCGCTCACCACTGCGCCAGGGAGGTCGTCAAATTATTTATTTAAGCATTGTTGTGTACACATATTAAGGGTTACCGCGTAGATCTTAATCTATTGTTTTTTATTTTTATTTGGTCCATTGATAGCTAAAACCTGTTTTGTGTGCCTTTATAATAAAATAAATAAAATAAATGAACTATCGCATTGCTACTGCTGTCGCTACTGCAACGTGTTACATAATCAAACCGCGGGTCTCCTCTCAAAGTGAGAAGGGATCTGGCCATTGTCTACCACGCTGGCCAGGTGCGGATTGGCAGACTTCACACACCTTTGAGAACATTATAGAGAACTCTCAGGCATGCAGGTTTCCTCACGATGTTTTCCTTCACCGTTAAAGCGAGTGATATTTTATTACTTAAATAGAATAGAATAGAATAGAATAAATTTTATTGCATTAACTGTGTAGGTACATTAGGTGTTATACTTGTTATAAAGTTCTAACAGTTTGCCACTTTGTGGCGTGCAATACTGGTTACATACAATATTTTTAAATATTACAATTTTTAACTATTTTGTTTACTAAACTAAAAAACACATCCTAGGTACTTACATACTACACTTACATCAATAATTTTCATAAAAATACTCATTAATATTATAAAAGGCCTTACTAATTAACCAATTTCTTAAATTATTTTTAAAACGCACATAACTCAAAAGTCAGAGGTGCGTGCCCGGGATCGAACCCCGACCTCCGATTAGAAGGACGGACGTCCTAACCACTAGGCTACCACAGCTAAATAGAAAATTATTCATCATCAAAATTATTCATCGTGGTAGATGCATCCGACTATTCGTAAGTGCTTGTAAAAGTTTATACGAATAAAAAAGATTTTTTATTTTATTTTTATTTTATCATCAAAAAAATTGTTTTCAAAGCTCTTTTTTAGGGTTTTTCTTTATATTATTTATTAGCTTATGCTCGCGACTTCGTTCGTTCTGTAACAATTTTTACTTACTTTCCGTTTCATTCATCCACACGAGGTAGGTGACGTTTTCGGACCACCTCGAGTTTTTCTTAGTTTCATTAGTATTCACAATGTCGTACCTATAAACAAACCAAATTTATTTTTAACTAGCTGACCCGCCCCGGCTTCGCTCGGGTGAAGTATTTCGGACTGGGAGTGTCATCGTGAAGCCGTTGCTTGATATCTAAAATATCAATTCACTATCAGAAATTCTAAAATCCCCACGATTTAGGACTTTAGTACTTTGCAGCATCAGGATTAAGGAGTTGAATCCAGAATTTTTTATGTGACCACAACGAAAACTTTTTTGTTGATTTAAAAAAAATATTTGCAAATCGGTCCAGAAACCTCGAAAAAATCGATGTAGAAAAAAGAACCACCTCCTTTTTGACAGTCGGTTAAAAACCGATGACCTTGAAATATTTACGGAACAATCTTTAAAATATCCCCTTTCTAACAAAAAAAGAATGAATGAAATCGGACGACGCGTTAATGAATTACAACTCAGTATACATTTTAACTTTCATCCCCTCTCCTACGGGAACCATGCTGAATTTCGGGATAAAAAGTATCCTATATCATAGTATGACCTCAAATCGTACCAAGTTTCATTGGAATCCATTCAGTAGTTTCAGCGTGATGCGCGGCCGTGATACAGACAGACAGACAGATAGACAGACAGACAGACAGACAGACAGACAGACAGACAAAAATGAAAAAAAAAAACAGTTTTGGGTTCAGTATCGATTATAAAGTGCCCTCGAAAAAAAAATTTCAAAATATCTTCAATGTACAGAATTTGACCTGTTACAGTTTTATTATAAGTATTGATGATTTTAAAAACATATCAAAAAAACCGGCCAAGCGAGTCAGACTCGCGCAACGAGGATTCCGTACTACCATCGTATTTTCAACATCTCGACATTTTGTACGATAAATCAAAAACTATTATACTTAATACTTAATAAAAATAAATAAAAATCTGTTTTAGAATGTACAAGTAAATCTCTTTTATATATGATACCCCACTTGGTATTGTAATATAACTTTGAAAGTTGAAAATAGCAATATTAGACCAAAATTTAATTTTTATTGTGTGACCACAAATTCACGGTTTTCAGATTTTTCCCCGAATGTCTGCTATTAAGATCTATCTACCTGCCAAATTTCATGATTCTAGGTTAACGGGAAGTACCCTATAGATTTTTTGACACACCGACAGACAGACAGACAGACGGATAGACAGACACAGACAGACAACAAAGTGATCCTATAAGGGTTCCGTTTTTCCTTTTGAGGTACGGAACCCTAAAATCACGTCAATCCGTTGCTCCGTTGCGACGTGATTGAAGGACAAACCAACAAACAAACACACTTTCGCATTTATAATATGGGTAGTGAACTCATTGAAGTTTCAAGAAGAAAAATTCAAACCGCAATTTCACCCCCTTAGGGGTAGAATTTTCAAAAACCCTTTCTTAGCGGCGGCGTTCCGTCCAGTAGTTTAAGCTGTGCGTTTATAGCTCAGTCAGTCAGTCAGTCACCTTTTACTTTTATATATTTAGATATTTTTGTTGTATGAGAAATAAATTTTCTTACCATGTCTCAACATGTACGTTCTCCGAAACATTCTTCCAAAACTTGGTGAATTTCTCCAGTTCTTCGTTATCCCGCTCCAGAGGCCCGACGGAGAATGTGACCGGTATTACCCACTTGGGCGTGGGCGGCGCTTTGGTGGTTTTGACGGTGGGCTTCTTGGTGGTTGTGGTCGGAACGGAAGTCGTTGTGGTGGCGTTTATGTCTTCTTCCATGATTTCCGTGAAGTTTTCTACAAAATAGACAATTCATCATGATCAACCCATCGCCGGCTCACTACAGAGCACGGGTCTCCTCTCAGAGTGAGAACGGTTTTGGTCATAGTCTACCACGCTGGCCATGTGCGGATTGGTAGACTTCACACACCTTTGAGAACATTATGGAGAACTCTCAGGCATGCAGGTTTCCTCACGATGTTTTTCTTCACCGTTAAAGCAAGTGATATTTAATAAATTAAAACGCACAGAACTCTGAAAAGTTAGAGGTGCGTGCTCGGGATCGAACCCCCGACCTCCGAGTATAAAAACATTCCATCCCACCGCTGCCACTACGTTATGAAACGAGGCTGATTTATCCACCACTAACTTTATTTTATGCATACCGACGACCTCCCTGGCGCAGTGGTGAGCGCTGTGGTCTTAATAGTGGGAGGTCCCGGGTTCGATTCCTGGCAGGGATTTGGAATTTTATAATTTCTTAATTTCTGGTCTGGTCTGGTGGGAGGCTTCGGCCGTGGCTAGTTACCACCCTACCGGCAAAGCCGTGCCGCCAAGCGATTTAGCGTTCCGGTACGATGTCGTGTAGAAACCAAAGGGGTATGGGTTTAATAAAAACTGCCATACCCCTTCCAGGTTAGCCCGCTATCATCTTAGACTGCATCATCACTTACCACCAGGTGAGATTGCAGACAAGGGCTAACTTGTATCTGAATAAAAAAAAAAAAAAAAACCGTCGTCCGTCATGTGTTAAGTGATTTTTTTTAATGTAATTACTAATTAGCTTTTAATAACTTTGCATGTACACGCTTTGGTTCAGACTGTTAGTGTATATTGGGGCCGATTCTCTAGTACACAATCTCTAAACTAAACTAAATTAACAGGTCTAAATCTAGTGCTATCCTTTTCCGCAAGCAACATTATGAAAGGGATAGCAATAGATTTAGACGTGATATTTTAGTTTAGTTTAGAGATTGTGTATAAAGGAATTAGCCACAATGGGGCCGATTCTCTTGTACACAATCTCTAAACTAAACTAAATTACCAAGTCTAAATCTAGTGCTATCCTTTTCCGCAAGCATCGTTATGAAAGGTATAGCAATAGCTTTAGACGTGCCATTTTAGTTTAGTTTAGAAATTGTGTACAACGGAATTAGCCACATTGTTTAGTTTATCTTAGAGCCTCGATGCCCGTTGCACTATTGTCGTACCTACTCCTAGCACAAGCCTGACGCTTAGTTGGAGAGGAAAGGGGAATATTAGTCATTTAACATGGCTAATATTCTTTAAAAAAAATTGTTAAAAAAAAAAATGTACTATAATATAATTATTACACTACAGTAGGGTAGAGCAGAAATCTTTGCCGTTGTACCTCACTTGGATTTTCACCCACTGCGCACGTTCAACGTCTGTGACGTGAACTATAAACACGTTGACATGACTTACCCGGTTCAAAGAATAGTAGTTTATCTTAGAGCCCCGATGCCCGTTGCACTATTGTCGTACCTACTCCTAGCACAAGCCTGACGCTTAGTTGGAGAGGAAAGGGGAATATTAGTCATTTAACATGGCTAATATTCTTTAAAAAAAAAATTGTTAAAAAAAATATGTACTATAATATAATTATTACACTATAGTAGGGTAGAGCAGAAATCTTTGCCGTTGTACCTTACTTGGATTTTCACCCACTGCGCACGTTCAACGTCTGTGACGTGAACTATAAACACGTTGACATGACTTACCCGGTTCAAAGAATAGTAGTTTATCTTAGAGCCCCGATGCCCGTTGCACTATTGTCGTACCTACTCCTAGCACAAGCCTGACGCTTAGTTGGAGAGGAAAGGGGAATATTAGTCATTTAACATGGCTAATATTCTTTAAAAAAAAATTTGTTAAAAAAAAAATGTACTATAATATAATTATTACACTACAGTAGGGTAGAGCAGAAATCTTTGCCGTTGTACCTCACTTGAATTTTCACCCACTGCGCACGTTCAACGTCTGTGACGTGAACTATAAACACGTTGACATGACTTACCCGGTTCAAAGAATAGTAGTTTATCTTAGAGCCCCGATGCCCGTTGCACTATTGTCGTACCTACTCCTAGCACAAGCCTGACGCTTAGTTGGAGAGGAAAGGGGAATATTAGTCATTTAACATGGCTAATATTCTTTAAAAAAAAAATTGTTAAAAAAAAATATGTACTATAATATAATTATTACACTATAGTAGGGTAGAGCAGAAATCTTTGCCGTTGTACCTTACTTGGATTTTCACCCACTGCGCACGTTCAACGTCTGTGACGTGAACTATAAACACGTTGACATGACTTACCCGGTTCAAAGAATAGTAGTTTATCTTAGAGCCCCGATGCCCGTTGCACTATTGTCGTACCTACTCCTAGCACAAGCCTGACGCTTAGTTGGAGAGGAAAGGGGAATATTAGTCATTTAACATGGCTAATATTCTTTAAAAAAAAATTTGTTAAAAAAAAAATGTACTATAATATAATTATTACACTACAGTAGGGTAGAGCAGAAATCTTTGCCGTTGTACCTTACTTGGATTTTCACCCACTGCGCACGTTCAACGTTTGTGACGTGAACTATAAACACGTTGACATGACTTACCCGGTTCAAAGAATAGTAGTTTATCTTAGAGCCCCGATGCCCGTTGCACTATTGTCGTACCTACTCCTAGCACAAGCCTGACGCTTAGTTGGAGAGGAAAGGGGAATATTAGTCATTTAACATGGCTAATATTCTTTAAAAAAAAAATTGTTAAAAAAAATATGTACTATAATATAATTATTACACTACAGTAGGGTAGAGCAGAAATCTTTGCCGTTGTACCTCACTTGGATTTTCACCCACTGCGCACGTTCAACGTCTGTGACGTGAACTATAAACACGTTGACATGACTTACCCGGTTCAAAGAACAGTTCATCGAGTTCCGTACGCAGCTCCAACGTGAGGAGGTGGTTCAACATCGGAGGCTCAGGGTCGGGAGGATCCGCAGACATAACGAATCTGAAAATAATATTTAAAAAATTTTTACGAGACATTTCACCGCGATTAATAGCCTCAACTGGTGACAGAAGGGCTGGCTCATTTTTTGCGCAGCGGATCAGCCTGGCTGTCCAGCGCGGAAATGCAGCCAGTATTCTTGGCACCATTCCACGCGGTCATGATTTATATAGTAATTAGATAAGGCTGGCCAAAAAAAAATTATTAATCTAAATCTATATATATAAAAGGAAAAGGTGACTGACTGACTGATCTATCAACGCACAGCTCAAACTACTGGACGGATCGGGCTGAAATTCGGCATGCAGATAGCTATTATGACGTCGGCATCCGTTAAGAAAGGATTTTTGAAAATTCAACTCCTAAGGGGGTGAAATAGGGGTTTGAAATTTTGTAGTCCACGCGGACGAAGTCGCGAGCATAAGCTAGTATATTATAAAGGAAAAGGTGACTGACTGACTGACTGATCTATCAACGCACAGCTCAAACTACTGGACAGATCGGGCTGAAATTTAGCATGCAGATAGTTATTATGATGTGGGCAATGGGTATCCGCTAAGAAAGGATTTTCCTTAAGGGGGTGAAATAGGTGGTTGAAATTTGTGTAGTCCACGCGGACGAAGTCGCGAGCAGTGTATAACTGTTATTCAATTTTGATCGCGTGCCCACTAGAGGGCGCCACGGTATTGACTATTTAATACTCGCAGGCACTACAGTGCGACAAGGGTCTCTGGGCACATGAATGACATTGACAGGGGGGCGCTGTTGGAGAACAAAGGCTTAGAATATTCAAACAAGAATAAAGGGGACACTTGACGGCAACGTTAGTTCCAATTTTCGCCACGCGCCAAGATAGCCTTGTCTCATTGTACATGGGCCAAGCTGACCCTGAATATAAGCTTACCTCTCCTGCTTCAACACAACGTCAGTCCCAGAGGTCTTGGCACAGAGTAGCGGGTACCCCGGCCTCTCACACCAGCCGTCCCACGCGTGCGCAGGCGCCTCGTCCGTGCCGTCGTGCTGGAGGGCTCGCCAGAGGTCCCTGGTGAAGAGTAATTCAAAATTAGTTGATTAATTAAAAGAAGAAAACGTTGTTAGCGCTGGCGGAGCGATGGTCGCGCAACAGTCGCGCGAGCGCCGCGCGACCCGCGTTCTGTCTCGCCACCTCTATCGCCGCACCCTGAGTTACATATTTGCCATGTTACCTGGCATCTGCGCTGGCGGAGCGATGGTCGCGCAACAGTCGCGCGAGCGCCGCGCGACCCGCGTTCTGTCTCGCCACCTCTATCGCCGCACCCTGAGTTACATATTTGCCATGTTACCTGGCATCTGCGCTGGCGGAGCGATGGTCGCGCAACAGTCGCGCGAGCGCCGCGCGACCCGCGTTCTGTCTCGCCACCTCTATCGCCGCACCCTGAGTTACATATTTGCCATGTTACCTGGCATCTGCGCTGGCGGAGCGATGGTCGCGCAACAGTCGCGCGAGCGCCGCGCGACCCGCGTTCTGTCTCGCCACCTCTATCGCCGCACCCTGAGTTACATATTTGCCATGTTACCTGGCATCTGCGCTGGCGGAGCGATGGTCGCGCAACAGTCGCGCGAGCGCCGCGCGACCCGCGTTCTGTCTCGCCACCTCTATCGCCGCACCCTGAGTTACATATTTGCCATGTTACCTGGCATCTGCGCTGGCGGAGCGATGGTCGCGCAACAGTCGCGCGAGCGCCGCGCGACCCGCGTTCTGTCTCGCCACCTCTATCGCCGCACCCTGAGTTACATATTTGCCATGTTACCTGGCATCTGCGCTGGCGGAGCGATGGTCGCGCAACAGTCGCGCGAGCGCCGCGCGACCCGCGTTCTGTCTCGCCACCTCTATCGCCGCACCCTGAGTTACATATTTGCCATGTTACCTGGCATCTGCGCTGGCGGAGCGATGGTCGCGCAACAGTCGCGCGAGCGCCGCGCGACCCGCGTTCTGTCTCGCCACCTCTATCGCCGCACCCTGAGTTACATATTTGCCATGTTACCTGGCATCTGCGCTGGCGGAGCGATGGTCGCGCAACAGTCGCGCGAGCGCCGCGCGACCCGCGTTCTGTCTCGCCACCTCTATCGCCGCACCCTGAGTTACATATTTGCCATGTTACCTGGCATCTGCGCTGGCGGAGCGATGGTCGCGCAACAGTCGCGCGAGCGCCGCGCGACCCGCGTTCTGTCTCGCCACCTCTATCGCCGCACCCTGAGTTACATATTTGCCATGTTACCTGGCATCTGCGCTGGCAGAGCGATGGTCACGCAACAGTCGCGCGAGCGCCGCGCGACCCGCCTCCTGTCCCGCCGCCTCTATTGCCATGCTCACTATCGCCGCACCCTGTGTATAGAGTAAAATAATATTATTTTACATTTATCCCATGACTTCATTTGCGAGGACTACACACTTTTTAAAGCCCTATTTTATCCTCTTAAGGGTTGAATTTTGAAAATTCCTTTCTAAGCGAATATTTGCATCACAATAGCTATCTGCATGCCAAGATTTTAGCCCAAGCCAAGCCTCAATAGCTCAACCGGTATAGGAGTGGACTGAAAACCGAAAGGTCGACGGTTCAAACCCCGCCCGTTGCACTATTGTCGTACCTACTCCTAGCACAAGCTTGACGCTTAATTGGAGAGGAAAGGGGAATATTAGTCATTTAAAAAATGGCTAGTATTCTTTTTAAAAAAAGTCCAGTAGTTTGAGCTGTGCATTGAGCCTGCTTGAATCCCGGACACGGATATAGGCTATTAAGTAGGTACTTAATTTTTATAACGGAAAATTCAAGAGTTCCCAGAGGATTTTTAAAAACCTAAATCCACATTGACGAAGTTGCGGGCATCATAATATACCTACTTTTTTTAACAAATATGGCGAGCAAACAAGCAGTCGGGTCACCTGATGTTAAGTGATTACCGCCGCCCATGAACATTTGCAGCACCAGAGGAACCACCAATGCGTTGCCGGCCTTTCAGGAATTAGTTGGTCCGCCACTTGAATAACCCCATGTTGTAATCTAATGGGAACACCGCCGATGGGAGTTGATTCCACAGTTTGCATGTGCGTGGAAAAAAGGATCTGAGAGATGGCTTACATCATGGAGGCGGACGCGTTCTCTAGGTATTTTTAAATCCCAAATCCACGCGAACGAAGTCATGGGCATCATCATCTAGTACAATATCATCATCCCATACATCTTCTTCTTATAGTTTGGGGCTATGCAGATTGCAGGTTCTTGAATACCCTTCCGTCAACCGTCTCTGATCTATTGTGTTCGCCTTCACTTCACACTTCCTCGTCAAATCCTGTGTCCGCCAGATACAGCAGCACTTTTTTGACTGGAATTGAAGTAACATCCTCAGGGTATACGATGTTTGAATCGGCGACGTGTAAATAGTCACTGATCCTGGGTGCGTTTGCGAAATTAATTATAATAATTATACTGCAATAGTATGGAATTAGCGGCGATGGTATGTGCAACAAAAGACCTAGAAAAACAACAAAATAATGCCCAAAACAGATATATACAAGGAAGAAATCACTGACCTGTTCTTATGAAATTCTCCAGGACTCCTTGAATCAGCCTTAGGGATGCGTGAGAGCGTTTCTAGATTTTCGTGCTGGTACCAATGCAAGGCCATAGGTGGCCTGCGCGCGAGCGGATGTTAGCGTGTCGTTTTTCAGACTGCGTTTTTACATATGGCGTTGACAGGTAGAGCACCTATGACGGGAGCGTGTGTGCGCGCGATTTGCCGCGATGCAACACCTATATAGCGTCATCTAGGGAGCTATGAATGAATTAGCTAAAGAAAACGGTACAATGATTCTTTCTAGTAATAGGTGTATTAAACAATATTTTGCGTTATAATTTCCAGGTTTCTCATTGCACAACCAATGTTTCCCTAGGTAAATGCTACGTTTGTACATTAGAGCAGGGCAGAAGCAGATAATGTGCAATGGAGTCTCGACAGACTCGTGGGACAGTCTGCAGATGTCCGAGCCCATGGAGCTTAAGGTTATACATATGTTGTATACACCTTATTTGATCGTCAATAGTTTAAAGCTACCTTATGTAGGGACAGTTCATCAGCAGCTGACTCGATGTCTGCTCGCTCCAGCCTCGGTGACGCAACCGCTCGGACTGAGGTGCTCGAGTCCAGTCTGTGTAACAAGAAATCTTTTTTTACAACAGAATAAAATGTTTTTTTAAAAAAGCAAACGAGCAGGCGAGTCTCCTACAGATATTACTTTTTGGAGAACCAGGGCGACCACCAATGCGATGCCTGATTTTCAGGAAATTATTGATCTGCCCATTGAATAAATGCATGTCCAGTGGGGACACCACCGAAAAGAGTTGGCTGCACAATTTGTATGTGCGTGGAAAAAAGATCTGGCACAACATTTGGTCCACCGTCGAAGAACATACCAGGCACCCAGTTTTTTATTTTTATTTTATTTTATTGGTTTGCCAACAGATAGTACACATATTATAAAATAACAATTACAATTCACAGAGAAAAAATTTAGAGTGTACACCCAATTACTGGCAAACCGGCATGCATTTTAAAAGTTTGCAAGTGCGGGATTACCAGTTAACTTAAAGCTAAAAATACAAATATGAAAAAATAAAAAATAAAAACACTGCAATTTACAATAGTACTAAATATTAAATACTAAATATTACATAAAACAAGAAAAATAAGAAAAATTACGAAGAAGCATACGAGTTTATAATGCTGCATCAATATACTGATGCAGCATTTTTTTGTACTGCTGCAAGGAGAGTGAATGAGGATCTATTAGTTAGTGATTATGAAATTTCTTTCAGCGCGGTTTTATAACTTTTTGGAGTTCCTCATAACAACATGAGTAACACATGGTCTACTTAGTTGTATAGCATCTTGCTCCCTCTTTGCTGGAGCCCCCCCTAGGGCGGGCGCCCTCTGGAGTGCCCAGCAGCCACTGGGCACTCCACCAGCAGGGGGACACCAGACCCCACACACTACTGGGACACAAATACTTACGCTACCAGCTCGTACCAGCTGATAGCCGTCTACTGCTAGATATATTATTTCTCTTGTAGGGACTTCCACACTTCCAGGGTCTTGCAATGGCTCCAGCAGATCATCTGTTCACCTATTGGGGAGTCTTCCAACGCTGCGCTTTCCGGTGCGAAGTCATCATTCTAGCACCTTGGGATTCCAACGACTAGTTCTCCAATCGTTCCCCACTCTTACCACTTCAGTTTCGCAACCCGTTGAGCTATGTCTGTAATTCTTCAACCATACAGTAGAGGATCTCACCTCAGTGCTGGCAACACATGGTCCAGTAGAATAGCATCTTGCTCCCTCTCCGCTGGAGCCCCACCTAGGGCGGGCGCCCTCTCCCCCAGCACTGACGTCAGGGCCTCCAGCAGCCACTGGGCACTCCACCAGCGAGGGGACACCAGACCACCGAACCACTGGTGGGACACCAATAATATAGTACAGTCTTCCATGTAAAAAAACTACAAAGTTAAAAAAAACACTACTTAATAATAATTTCAAATGGATATCCGGTTACGCACTCATCCGATCCGAGTCCGTGAAAATACGTTCCGATGTAGTCATAGAACTATATTTATGGTAGCTTATGAAATAATATGACGTACTTAGATATTTTTTATAGCTCTGTACCTTGTATATATATCGTAGCATTTCGTAAAGTAACTCTTGCTTCTATCTAATAAGTTTCTAATTATCACTCACCTGTTGAGCCAACAATCTGGCGATGACCTTGGTATCACTCAACATGGAAGGTGATAAGGTTATCAGTCCCCAGCCCTCCGAGTACTGGTTGCCGCCTTCCACCACCACGATATCTATGGCGAGACAAAGAAGGTTAATAAAAGTCAGTCGTTCAAAGTTTAAAGTTCCCGACAATAGCTCATTACTTTAAACAGCTTTCCAAAAACTATTTTGAGAAAGCCATTAGACACCCAAACCCCCTAATAGTTGAGGCAGCGACATACACCCCCGACCGAAATGACCCCCCTGACAAAAGGCGCCCTAAGCACGTCCTTAACGATCCCGACGATCAAATCATGACCGACAATGCTCCCTATCTCGTAGGGCTACACAATCCAACCTTATCACAGCGTCTTCGCCGGCGAAGACGAGGTCCCCGATTTCTAACGTCACCCGGACGTGGACTCACGCCACGGCCTCGGGGGCGTACGGACTAACCAACAAAACCGACAACTCCACCCATCCCAACGTCATCCTAAGCCGTGGTCCGAGCCTCACAGGAGGCGCCCTTAGGAGGACGTTGCCCCCCGACCTCTCGAATTATTTCTTCGAGCCCTAGGGCTCACCCCCAGGCGGAGCTTCGCGCTCGCCAACCCCCCCGGTGACGCTGTAGCGGCCAGTAGGGCCTACGCAGCATAGTCAATCCGAAACAACACAAAAAAAAGTTTAAAGTTCAGTCGTCAGCGGACCGCGATAGTGTGAGGTCAGCGACACATAGTTTGGACGGCAATGACCTCCAGTGTTTTAAAATGTTCTAGGTGTGATAGATTTTGAAGGTTTTGGCGTTTATAAAGTACAAAATGAATT
Source organism: Maniola hyperantus (assembly GCF_902806685.2). Classification (NCBI taxonomy): domain Eukaryota; kingdom Metazoa; phylum Arthropoda; class Insecta; order Lepidoptera; family Nymphalidae; genus Maniola; species Maniola hyperantus. Next base: position 997,378 of record NC_048563.1, read on the forward strand.
TGATAGATGAAGACACCCTCATTAGGATGTAGCACAGCTTTCACTCTGGAGGAAATACGACCAGCGAAGAAACTTCTTTTCGAAGCTCAATCAAAAGTTTGAGAACAAGGAAAATGAGGAGAGGTCAGTGAAAGACCTGGAAGATATTATCGACCTACTCAAGCAGACGAACGCTACAGACCCGAAGCGACTACCTATTTTAGATATACCTACCACTTTCATGTAGAATACTGCAAGTTGATGACGGACTACGCCACTAGTGATTTAGTAAATTAATTCTTTCGTGAACACATTTTAATTTTCTTTTGTGATGTAACCACAAATTCAGGCTTTTCGGATTTTTTCCTTTACTTGTTCTCTATGTCCTACTTACTTGCCAAACATTATTCTAGGTCAACGGGAAGTACCCTATAGGTTTTCTTCACAGACTCAAGAGACGGACAGTGGATCACTTCGTTCCTTTTTAAGGTTCCGTACCTCAAAAGGAAAAACGGAACCCTTATAGGATCACTGTGTTGTCTGTCTGTCTGTCTGTCTGTCAAGAAACCTACAGGGTACTTCCCGTTGACCTAGAATCATGAAATTTGGCAGGTAGGTAGATCTTATAGCTGACATTTGGAGAAAAATCTGAAAACCGTGAATTTAGGGTTAGATCACACAAAAAAAATTAAATTGTGGTCATGAACTAGTAATTAGTATTTTCAACTTTCGAAGTGAGTGACTATATCAAGTTGGGTATCATATGAAAGGTCTTCACCTGTACATTCTAAAACAGATTTATATTTATTTTTATGCGTCATAATGTTTGAATTATCGTGCAAAATGTCGAAAAAATACGACTGTAGTACGGAACCCTCATTGCGCGAACCCCGACTCGCACTTGACCGGTTTTTTTTGCCCTTTGACGTACGGTACCATAAAAATAGAGGACTTACCAAATTTGGGTAGAGGATACGACGTGTTCAGTTCATAGCCGAACAGCTGGATTGTCTTCTGGACCCATTCTAGCAACGGTCTGAAAAACAATGCGTTAAATGACGTCTTCATCATCTCAAACTGGCTGGCCCTGTAATATCATTTTCTTACTCTATGCCTCTACTGCCTTTAGGGGAAATAGGTTGGCATATATTGCGGAGGGAAGAATCAAGAAAGCCATGTCAATTGTCACTAGAAGAATGGTAAATATGCATGTGGAAGGAAAAAAGAGGAGAGGACGACCAAAGACAAGGTGGATGGATTGCGTGAAATAAGATATGCGTGAAAAAGGGGTGGATACGTTGACGGATGACAGAAGTGAGTGGAAGAAGAAGACATGTCGTGCCGACCCCACGTAGCGTGAGATAAGGTCAGGAAGAAGACTCTGTGCCTCTACTGAGCACGAGTCCCCTTTCAAAATGAGAAAGATTTAGCTATAATCATCATGAGGCCAGGTGAAAATGCTTGTGGCAAGTCTGTATGAGCGCTTGCCTCACCTCGAGGCAGCACTTGCCTCGGCCTGAGGCAAACTAAAAATACTGCCCAGTACATATTTGGGTCAAACTGCTCTGTGCGAGCGCTTGCCTCAACTCGAGGCAACACTTGCCTTAACCTGAGACAAGATAAAAATACTTACTGGTAAGCACATAAATATGCTTGTGAAAGATCTGCATCTTATGAGTACTTGCCTCAACCCGAGGCAACGATTGCCTCGACCTGAGGCAAAACACTAGACTCACCCGGACTCATCTAATATGACTTGCTGGTCGCTATACAGGCTGATTTCAGGCGGGGGCAGCACCAGCTCGTCTGGTACTTCAGTGACGTCAGAGGTGTTGGTGGGAAGGGGGGGTGCGGCCCTCCTCTGTAACCTGCACACCGCTAGCGCCATCATGTGGGGGGCCATTGGTGGGGATACGGCGAATTCGTCTTGGAGCTGGATTAAATTATGTAGCATTAAATATTGTAGACACGTATCATAATTTTGGTGTAAAATACCGTATTTAAAATATTTTATTGTTTATTTTTTATTTTATTTTTCATCATCGTCATATTGATGATTTTACAAAACTTTCTTTGTATTTGAAAATGATTACTTAAATTTACATTTTAAACTAATTAGAAAACTGTATTTTTTTTGTAATTTACAGAACTTTTTCCAAACTTACTTACATTCGATATTTACTTACTTTTTACGCCACTAAGTTTGACACGACTAAATAATAGCTGAGGGTTTTATACTAATTACAAAACTGTATTTTTTGTAAATTACAGAACTTTATAGCCACCTTACACTACTTACTTTTTACACGATGTCTTAGTTTGACACGAATAAATACTTAATAGCTGAGGGTTTTATACTATTTACAAAACTGTATTTTGTGTAAATTACAGAACTTTTTAGCTTACTTACTTTTACACGATGTTTGATTCGATTGTTACTTACCAGTCTATGTCCCAAGTAGAAGCCAGCCTCCTCAGTGGCCACTATGGGCATGTTGGTAAGAGAAACGTGGAATCTATCCCTCACTACCGTCAACTTGAAGGTGGCTCGCAGGTGCGGTTCGTCCAAGCATGGAAAAGCTGATCTTGCGTGAGTGAGCCAAAATCGCGAGACTGCGCAACGACTGTTAAATATTTACAGTGCTAAAATATTTTCATTAAACCTGTCTTCTTTATTAAAGGAAAAGGTGACTGACTGAATGACCTGCCCCCCAGTTGTGTAAGAATAACCATTTCATGGCTATCGCAATCGTCAAGAATTCTGCGCTTTGATTGGCTGTGAAAAAATGTAAACAGCGAATCAACCAATCAAAGGGCAGAATTTCTTGACGATTGCGATAGCCATGAAATGGTTATTCTTACACAATTGGGGGGCTGATTGATTAAAAAAGGTTTTTGAAAATTCAAACCCTAAGGGGGTGAAATAGGGGTTTGAAATTTGTAATTTGGAAATATCTAAAGATAGTGGCATCAATACAGCTGTACTATTTGGCGGCCATTATAAATACCTATAATAAAATTCTGAGTTAGGTACTCTCAAGTGGCGTTAAAATGAACTATTACTCCAAATCTATATATATACTTAAAAGGAAAATGTGACTGACTGACTGACTGGCTGACTGATTGACTGATCTATCTGGTCCGTTTTACCCTTTGGGTATGGAACCCCAAAAACAATCAATAGTGATCGGAAGCGACTTACTGTCGATGTGTGCCAGCCAAAAAGAATCCTCGTTGTTTATCACTTCTATCCAGCTTCGTGATGAAGCGAAGACTCAGCGTATAGTTGAACTTCCGTCGGAGCTTTTCCTGAAATAATCAAAACAAGCCGTTACTGTTAAGAGAAGTTTTCCCATATAGTCATCATCATCATCATGATCAACCCATCACCGGCTCACTACAGAGCACGGGCCTCCTCTCGGAGTGAGATGGGTTTTGGCCATAGTCTGCCACACTAGCCATGTGCGGATTGGTAGACTTCACACAGCTTTGAGAACATTATGGACAACTCTCAGACATGCAGGTTTCCTCACGATGTTTTCCTTCACAGTTAAAGCAAGTGATATTTAATTAATTAAAACGCACATAACTCCGAAAAGTAAGAGGTGCGTGCCCGGGATCGAACCCCCGACCTCCGATTAGAAGGCGGACATCCTAACCACTAGGCTATTACAGCTATCCCATATAGTATGCGGCAGAAAACAATAATCGACCTTTAGAAAGAGAGCGATTTTGTAGAGCACTGTCTCTGTCGTTGGGACTGACAAAACGTCACATGGGTATGAGTGACAGAGACAACGCTCTGCAAAGCCGAAATGTCATTCTAAAGGTCTATGTACATTATTTTCTGCCGCGTACTGTACAAACGTAATATATCTATGTATAGTCTGCGACAGGTCGAGATGGCAATCTGGGTATGAGACAGGGAGACGCCCTGCACACCCGCACGTCACCAGCGCTCGCCCGCACTGGGTTAGCGCGGGGACTGTGCGGGGGTGCGGATTAGGTGGTGAGTGCGTCGTATGCTGCATATAGCTAATTAAAAAAATACAAATAGCGAGCAAACAAGCAGGCAGGTCACCTGATGTTAAGTGATTACCGCCACCCATGAACATTTGCAGAATCAGAGAAACTGAAATATTTAGCTAAATATTAGCTAGTTTACCTTAAACTCGATATAAGTCTGGTCTGCAGGCGGGTAGTCCAGGGTCTTCACGACCTTGGGTCCCAAAGACCCCCCAGTCTTGAACAGAGCCCGTTCAGTCACATTCATGTCACGCACGTTGAGGACTACGAAGATCGTGTCACGGTCCACTTTGAAGTCTATTGACACTTCGCCTGAAGAAAAAATATTTATGATCATTATGTCAACCAATCGTTGGTCCACTACTGAGAACTTTCCTCTCAAAATGAGAAGAGTTTACGACCACTATACTGGCCAAATGTGGATTAGTAGACTTTACACATGTAGTGTAACTATCTATATAACGAGCCAACACAAGGAATGCCGGTGCACGGATGTTTTTGATACACCAGAATAGTCAGTAATGTAATATTTAAAATGTATCTTCGTTTTAAAATAAAATAAATAAATAACAAAAACATAATGAAGAACTTTCAGAAATGCAGGTTTCCTCACGACGTTTTTCAAAACATCGTGACTATCATTTAACTAATAATTCAGTTTTGTTCAAAGAAAGTGTAAATCATTACCTTACCTACTGTTTTAAAACAATTTTAAATAAACTTGTAACCAATACATAGCATAAATAAATGATTTGTAATAAAAAGACGAAAAAAGTTCTGTAAATTACAAAAAATGATTTGTAAATGGAATAAATAACTACTGTAAACTGGAATAAGTACTGTACTGTGAAATGTATAGTACTGTGATACGTACCCCTTAGTTCTCCAGTGGTCAAATTGGGATGTAGCCATAAACTATAGTGTTTTGGGATCAAGAAAGTCGGCAACCTCGCGCCGCGCCATGGAAACACCATGCCATTGTTTGCTATTCGTTCTCTGGCGAAGAAAAAATAAAAATCATATCAATTTTTATTCGGTTATAGAAATGTATGTTAGTGTAGGTACTTAGGTATTATGTTACAGTTTCATATTCTGCCGTCTACTTATACCTATCTAAAATAGTTCTTGAGTGACATATCCCCAAAAACGTGGGAATTTTCAACACTAATCTTCCTAGAAAAAATTTTATACGTAGGACCAAAGTTTTTAGTTTGGCCGCAAACTTTTTGGAAATATCAGTTTTTCTAAATTCCCCATTTTTTGGGATAACTCTTAAATATTTTTAAAAGTTACACAAAGAAAACATTGTGATGAGATTATCCTAGTTTCTGATAGGTTAATAAAAGTATAGTTAAGCTATATATTATAGGTACTTACTTATTAGCAGCAGTGGCGTTTTCTTCTGGCCCCGTCGGAGGTTGACCCGGCATTAAGTCAGACTCTGCTAAGCATGGACATTCTACAAAGAAAGGAAAAATATCAAACATTTTGTGAAAAAAATTCATGATGTTGCAGAGTTGTATGTAAGCAAAGAATTTCTAAGTACTACTTTATGTAAGTAACTAAAAGTAGAAGGGGGTTGATAGACGTACATGACGACTGACGCTGTCGCGTCGTCACTGTTGTCACAAAAAGTATGTAATCACTACGAAAATGTATAGCATCAACCAGCACATTTTATTAGTGTTTAGTGTCGCATCAATCATGCATTTCTCTTCAGCCGCGACCCACGGAAGTCACGCCGCGTCGTACAACATAAGCACACCGCGACAGGCGCGTCGCCTAGCTCACGTGCTAGATACAAGTACGTACCAGGTTGTGGAGTAGCGTACACAATGATGAGGGCTGTAGTGAGCATGGCAATGAAGACTAACGCGGCGATAAATATCGCGCGACGCTGCGAGCACACCGCGACAGGCGCGTCGCCTAGCTCACGCGCTTCCCGGGCCTTGTCTGTGTCTAGAAAAAGGTACAAGGTAGATTTTTGTAACAGTTTTGAGATAAGAACAACTGAGTAGTAAGTCAGGACTTTTCTTTTTATCATACGAGATTTTCACCTGCTAAAAATGCCACATCATCGAGATCTTGATCCACCATGTTACGCCACGCAGCCGCTGAAAAAGGAAATTTTTAAATTAAACCCGTTGAGTCCAAGTCTATTAACTTGTGTTTACGCGCCAGTTGTACCTAATGTAAGAATTCAAAAAACCCCACTATCCTGCGAAAAACTTATTAAAAAGTTAAAAAAATCTAATTTGAAAATGGCGCTACGCAGCTGCCATATTAATTTTTTTTTACAAAAAAAAATATATTCCAGTATCTCTATGAAATACAAATGATATAAGGATTCTAACTATAGGTACCCCATGCAATCAAATCTGTTCAGGTATTTAGAAGTTATGGTGATATAAAGAAACTCAGACAACAACAACAACAACTTTGAAAAAATTTGCAAAACTCCTTTTTTGTGTAAAATAAAGAAGTTGTGTAAAAAAAAGAAAGTGTAGGTACCCTTAGCGGATCCGTTGCGGTCGGCCTTATACTTGCCGATGGGTTCCATCTGAATACCGTCCATCTCACGACCCCCGCATACCGACTGCACTCTGCGGACGAGGAAACTTAGTTATTCTACCACAGAACAGCGAGAAAAGGACCCAACTTCTCAACACTGATGCTGTAGGGAATTGCATTCCCAAATCATGGTGATTTAGAAACTGGCCTAACACGTTCACGGCGGCACTGCTTTGTCTGTACTTTCCAATCCTGCGGTACGGGGTGCTTTAAACCTTGTCCCGAAACTACCATTATGGTGGCACGGGGCTTATTAAACCTCGTTCCGTTACAGAAAGCCTAACGTAAAAAAAAATTAGCAGAAAACTTTTATGCAATAGCACCTTTCCACTCATATAATATAGACTGTTGAGTGTTCAGTCAAAGGTGAGTGACTGTTTACACATAAAATGAGTCTTAGGCCTCGGCTCCCCCACTGCAAGGCGTTCCGTGTGAAGGTGTGAACGCGGCAAAGCATAATTACGTCATCCTGGGGACTTTGATCCTTTTAATTTATAGGGTTGCAAAATAAGGCAAGAAATAGGTAAGAAAATTACATACTTGCGACCTTTTAATCGATATACCTAAGTTCTAAACCTTACTTCTACTTCGTAAAGCATACTTTTTAATTGTTGCAAAACAATTTTTTTTATAATTTACAAAACTTTTTTTACACAATTTACAAAACTCTATTACTTACACAATTTACAATTTTACAAAACTTTTAACAATTAACTAAACCATTTTTCACAATTATTAATTAAACTATTTACTACCTAGTTTGAACCATTAGCAGAAAACTTTAATGCAATAGCACTCATATATTATTTCAGTCAAAGGTGAGGGTCTACATAAAGTGAGTCTCGGGCCTCGGCTCGCCCACTTCAAGGCGTCCTCCGTGTGAAGGCGTGAACGCGGCAAAGCATAATTACGTCATCCTGGGGACTTTGATCCTTTTAATTTATAGGGTTGCAAAATAAGGAACGAAATACGTAAGAAAATTACATACTTCTTGCACCCTTGCCTCTTGTGTACTACCTACCTAACCTACCTACGGTCTTTTTAATCTATATACCTAAACCTTACTTCTAATTGGTGAAATAAACATAGGTACTTTTTATTTATTGCAAAACTATTTTTTTACACAATTTACAAAATTTATAACCTACCTACTTACACAATTTTCAATTTTTACAATTTACAAAACTTTTAGCACAACAAAGTGATCCTATAAGGGTTCCGTTTTTCCTTTTGAGGTATGGAGCCCTAGACATTGAAAAAAATTGTCGTTTACGGATTGTGACGTCATTATTCAGCTTACTCTGTCTACGCCTTTACGCCTTCCGTACAGCGTGATATTCATGTTCTTTTTTAATTGTTCTGAATTCTAGTCCCATAAACTACCGCTATACAAAAAAATCACATCATTTTATTACTACAGTCCAAGGCCCTAGTTATTTATTATTGTTTTAATATATTATATTATTAATTATAAATTACCTTATTAATTTATTACAAATAATAATTGTAAATACAATTTGTTGTAGTTAGGTACCTACAATAAAATATGATAGGTACTTTTAGTTAAACTTTAAAATACAATCAAGATAAGATTATAGTCATTAGGTACATTAAAACAAAGATTTTAACCATCATATCTCATCTTCACAAAGCTAAAAGCTTGTATGTGAACTCCAATGTACGTAAGTGCTCATCCTCTTTAGTCTATGCTTTCCATAAAAGAGCAGCAAAGAAAACATGCGTTCAGCCGAGAACAGGGGTGTGAACTATGTTGGAAAATGGTTTCATGAAAACCGGTCAAGTGCGAGTCGGACTCGCACATGATGCGTTCCGTAGATACCAACCTACTACCGTGAAATATAATTTTATACTTTTTTAAATTTACAAGGCAGCCATTTTGAAACTATTATAATTGTTGTTATAGCGGCATATTATAATTGTTGTATATATAACAACAAATAATGCTACTTGACTACCTACTATTAAAATCCATACTAATATTATAAATGCGAAAGTGTGTCTGTCTGTCTGTCTGCTAGCTTTTCACGGCTTAACCGTTCAACCGATTTTGACGAAATTTGGTACAGAGATAGCTTGCATCCCGGGGAAGGACATAAGCTACTTTTTATCCCAGAAAATTGAAGAGTTCCTACGGGATTTTCAAAAACCAAAATCCACGCGGACGAAGTCGCGGGCATCAGCTAGTAACAAATAAAACAACTTGTGCTAAGAGCAGGTACGACAATAGCGCAATGGGTGGGGTTTGAACCGGCGACCTTACCCACTAAGTTTTTATCTATTCTCTATTAATATTCAGACACCACGTTTTGTCATGAGTTTGTACTTTGTAAGATAATTGTACCTAATCTAATGATAACAATCACTCCATAATGAAAGCACATTTTAATTCATAACCATTGACTTATATATTACTTCGTATGGACAGGGTTATTGAACAAATAAAATGGCACCCACTCAGTGGTGCTTTAGAACCAATGCAACCTCAGTGACGTCTGGATTTCAAACGGGTCGTTCAATAGTATCTAAGAGGTGTCGCTGATTTATTTGGTTCCTAAATCGTGAAAAATTTTGTTCGCTTGACCATATCTTGTCATTTATATCGACGGCTACAATGCCTTGTTGCAACAAGAATCGCACAATTTCAGCCAATCACAACAATTGAGATTGTAATATTGATTGATGGGTTTTCCGAAATAGACTGACTGATCTCCGGAGCCTCTTCCGTTCAGAAATTGCAATTTGCAATATCATTCGCTTCAGTCAACCGGATATTTGTCAATTTTCGAACGAAAGTGCTTGGATAGAGATTCAATGATTCAATAAGATTTTAGAGTTTTAGGCAGGTACTACTCTAAAATGCATTGGAAACTAGATGATGCCCGCTACTTCGTCCGCGTAGATTTAGGTTTTTGAAAATCCCGTGGGAACTCTTTAATTTTCCGGGATAAAAAGTAGCCTATGTCCCTCCCCGGGATATAAGCTAACTCTAGCAAATTTCATAAAAATCGATTGAACGTTTGGGCCGTGAAAAGCTAACAGACAGACAGACACACTTTCGCAATTATAATATTAGTATGGATGAGTAAAATTGCGCATCTCTTTATCATTATATTTTGTTCTATTACTTAATTCTTTTTTAAGATTTTGATTAAAAAAAATGTGAAATGCCTAGGTATATAGGTAGGCTAATTTTTAAGTTGTATGAAGTCAGGCAGTTTCGACCACATCAATGAATAAAAAATTATTTATTACGGCCTAAAATAAAAACCAGCTAAGAAACAAAATCAATAAATCTAAATAAAACAAAAAATACAGTGTTATTTTTCCGACTTCAAAAAATGGAGGAGATTTTTATCACGATCCGATAAAATTATTTTTATTATTTTTATTTTTATTGAATGGTTTACTAGCGATTTTAACATAAAACTTACTAACTATATTAAATACATAGGTTTTTCTATCATGCACAACTATGTTAAATCATTTAAAAGTAAAGACAATTTTTTCTCATTCTTTATGTAAAATTAGGTATTATTCAAGCTGCCCAATATTTAAGTAGCTGTCTAATATCATTTAAAGTCTTAAATGGACGCGGAAGTCTATACCTAAAATACCTACGGGTGATTTAGAATAATTTCACATCTGATAAAATACTGGATTAAGAAAATAATTGGGTAGAGTTAGTTATTTAAATAATTTAAAGCAAACTCTAAGATTAAATTAAATATTTATTTTATTCTTCGCATAAAAATCTTACCTTTTGAATACGCAATGAAATCACCACGGACACTTTGAAAATCACTCTGATAAAGTTATTAATAGTACTTTTTAGAACCACAATTTTCAAAAACACGTTTTTGATAAAATTTCACGATAAAATGCGCGTTAGAAAATAAATTCTTCGCGTATAGTTCCCACGGTGGTAGGAGGCGAAATGTTGGTGCGATCGATTTTCACGGGAAAATGTGAGAGGGAAACAGGTAGATGGACGTTAGGGTGTTAGAAAGGGACGGGTGGAGGGTGAGTGAGAGGGGTTGAATGTTTATTTGTGGGTGTGTTGAACCCTCTGGTAATCAGGGTTCCGAAGAGCGTTACTACTGGTGTGAAATTGATTTTTTAAAATTATTATATTATTTTGTACTAGCTGATGCCCGTGACTTGGTCCACGTGGAATTTGGTTTTTTAAAAATCCCGTGGTAAAAAGTAGCCTATGTCACTCTGCAGTTCTTTATCTATACCCGTGCAAAAAATCACTTCAATCCGTTGCACCGTTGCGACGTGATTGAAGGACAAACCAACAAACCATTAAAACAACAAGCAAACACACTTTTGCATTTGTAATAAAGGCACTGATGTTCAAAATTTTTGGAAATATCAGTTCATCTTTCAAGTGTCATATACTATTTATTCATCAAAAGATTTCAAATATATTATATTTTGATGTCATTTCCGAAGTTTTCCCGGATACAATAAAAAAAATACATGCTGAATTGAAAATCTCTTGTTTGGAAGTCGGTTTAAAAGTATAAAAACAGTAAGGCCGGTTACGCACTCATCCGATCCGAGTCCGTTTAAAATACGTTCCGAAGTAGTCGTAGAACTATTTGTATTTTAGCTTACGCACTAGATCCAACTTCCGTCATCCGATTTCTCTCCGTCATCCGTGAGAATATCTCGGATATGCCTCGGATGTGCCTCAGATTCAAATCGGGCATACCTAATATGACGTAGATTTCTGTAATATATCAAATGTCAAATGGTTCGGCGTTTTCTTTAACACATTACAATGTCCACTGAATAATTTGCATTTAGATCAGAGATCGGATTAGTGCGATATCCGTATGTTCACGGACTTGGATGAGTGCATAACCGCTCTAAGTAAGTACCTACCTACCAATAATTTCTGAGGATTTGTTTTACGGATTTAATGAAGGAAATTACGCCACTTAGAAAAAATATACAGCTGTACAAACTGTACAGCACAAATGCAACAATGGTAACGCCGCGGCGGTAATTTTTCCCAGTAGTTTTCTTTGCCCCTCAAATAACTGGAGCAGTAGGGGCTGTTTAGAGTGTAGGGATGCTGAGCCGCTCTATACAGCTATACATGCAATACACAATACGGAAAGGTTAGCTACCGAGACATGACATTAATAGAGGAATATTTTTTTTACCGACGGAAATTTTCGATTGTCCACTTACCACCAGTTAAGTCAGCCAAGGGCTAATTATTTGTCATGTACCTATACATACTTTTAATTTTCTTTAGTTTACTTAAAAGATAAATAAGTAGCTTCTCGCTGGTGGGGTTTGAACCGTCGACCTTTCGGTTTTCAGTCCACTCCTTTACCGTTGAGCTATTGAGGCTCTAAAGCACGCTTATTCTCGCGAACTGACAATAAAATCAGGATACAACTTAAGAACCTAACTCCAAAAAGTCTAAAGCACCGGGCAAATCGCGTCGCTTACGCATTTCTCTGAGGTGGTTCCTGCGATTGAGTTGTCGGGCCACTATCGACCGTCCATAATGGCTCTAAAGCAAACTAGGGAACCTAAAGTAAAGTATCCCGATGTTGGTTGAGTCAGAGTTTTCTTTTTAGGGTTCCGTACCTCAAAAGGAAAAACAGAACCCTTATAGGATCACTTTGTTGTCCGTCTGTCTGTCTGTCTGTCTGTCAAGAAACCTACAGGGTACTTCCCGTTGACCTAGAATCATGAAATTTGGCAGGTAGGTAGATATTATAGCTGACATTTCGCAAAAAATCTGAAAACCGTGAATTTGTGGTTACATCACACAAAAAAAATTAAATTGTGGTCATGAACTAATAATTATTAGTATTTTCAATTTTCGAAGTGAGTGACTATATCAAGTGGGGTATCATATGAAAGGTCTTCACCTGTACATTCTAAAAAAATTTATTTATTTTTATGCATCATAGTTTTTGAATTATCGTGTAAAATGTCGAAAAAATACGACTGTAGTACGGAACCCTCATTGCGCGAGCCTGACTCGCACTTGGCCGGTTTTTTTATAGACTAGCGCTTGGCTGCAATCAGACCTACGGGGTGATTCGCTAACTCAGTGTTCAACGATGAATGATAGCCACCGAGCTCATTTGACATTTCTTCTTAATCCATTGAAGGTTTTGTACGAAAAATCATTTTAATATCACTCAGTGTAGTAGCAATGTAGAACCAACCAATGTCAAATGAGCTCGGTGGCTATCATTAATCATTGAACACTCAGTTAGTGAATCACCTAGCTCTAGTGATGTGACATCTCTCTGGTTGTAGGTACCTATGGTATAGTATGAGGAATGAGGATAGGTCGGAAGGCTAAACAAGCAGATTTTGTCATACCATTGTTGTCGCTGAGCTGAAATTTTGCTCTTTTTACACGACTACTGGATTGTTAGTTATTTGTTTTTATTTGTTTGTTTGTAGGCTAACTACTCGCAGGAACAACTTATATTTTACTCGTAGCGCTTCACATTGTTCAGGATAGATACTTGGTATACTAAATAAGGTGAAGTGGAAAACTCCACTCCAAAACAATGCCTCATTCTTTATCTGACTCAGGTTTGTCTGGCATAGAGTACAGTTAAAAAAATATTATAATAGAACTATATTAGCTCTCGTATAGGTACATAATATATTTGGTAATAAACTAAATTATTTTCTTATTTTTAGTGTTCAAACACTGATAGGTATTGAAGTCAGTTTTTATTTTTTTGTAAAAAAGTATATTTTAAAAATGCTTTTGTTCACTTAAGTCCTTAAACTATATTTTGTTTACTATAACGTTGTACATCTCTGCTTTTCTAATACTTAACATACTAAATCTGCGTTTAAAAATAAAATTTCTCTTATATTTTAATCTCCTTTTTGTGGAATCGTTTATAAACTTTGAAATATTTTAAAACGAACAATTTTATGCCGTTTTTACATTAAAGTTTTATGGGAGCTTTTAAAGCCATGCTTTTAAATCCTTGATATGTTTAAAGCAGTTTATAATTTATATGACAGATAAAGGTATACAACCATTAATGTACCGATCCCCATGACCTAAACAAAAACCGGCCAAGTGTGAGACAGACTCGTGCACCGAGGGTTCCATACTACAGAAGAAGTAAAACGAAGTTAAATGTGCGAGCCCGGGATCGAACCCGAATATGAGGCTGAAGTATTTATAGTTCCCAGCAGTTAAATAGCCGCATCTGACCTACGATGTGAGTGCGGGTGTATGACTCACACTAATGCAGTTGGCGAACGCGGGGTGTGGTGCTGTGCGCGAGCTGGAGTGCTCCACTCCCCCGCGTCGCGCTTCCCACTGACGTTTAAAAATGCGCGTCTTGCGGTTCAGTTCAAGAACGACTATTAATTGATTGGCGTGGACTATAACTATCAGCGTGGTGGACTATAGCCTCAATCCCATTTTATTACTATTAATAATAATAAATCGAAGCCTAAACCCTAAAAACTCCACAAATCCCACATTCATAAAAGTTTGATGAGAAGATTGATATGATTGTACCTCATCAATATAATGCAAATAAATAAATGAATAGAAATGAAATGAAACGAAAACCCGTCCATTTTGCAAAAGCAAACCAAAGTAAAGCCGCTTTTGAAGCCGTTCCTTTGATCAATCCATAGGTAATAATTATTAATTTCCAATATTTTAGTTAATTAAAATTGATGGTACAAAGGATTCGTAATCATTTTGAAGTAATTAGATACCTATAGTCCGCGACAGATCGAGATGGCAAATCGGGGTAAAAGGTGGGGGAATGCCCCGCAAACCCACAAATCACCCACGCTCGCCCGCACCGGGTTAGCGCGGAGACTGTGCGGGTGGGTGGGGCGTTTCCTCCCCGATTGGCATCTCGACCTGTCGCGTACTTGCAGGTAGGTATGCACATTGCGGAGTCACGAATGCAAATTTTTTTTTTATTGCAATTACCTCACACCTCGCTGCGATTAAATCGATAAGGTTTAATTATTTAGCTTTTAAGTATTTAATTATTTAGTTTTAATTTAGATTTCTTAGTTTGATTTATAACTAACACTTGTACCTATACATAATTTGTTGTTAAAAAATATACATTTTTTGAAATATAAAAAATATTTATAACTTAAAATTATGCCACTTGTTCACTTTTTCTGTGTAGCCATAACATTATATAATTTTACTCACTGATTATTACATGACGGATAAAATCCGTTCTCGCTGATGAGTAAAACGGAAGATACAAATACGCATGAGAGTAGGAGAGATAGCGCTTTAAAAATATTTTAACTATACGTTTTAACTACAGTTTACTGCCCAACGAGAATCGAACCCGCCATTTTCAAATTCAATATTAAAAGATAAAAAGTGGACTTAAGTCCTTGGATGAATGATTAAGTTAAATCGTGAATGTCACTGTCAGTCAGAACAGTGTTTCTATTATTAGAGTTTACCTTATTTTAGGGGGAAACGACTAATAGTAAGTTTCTTAGGCTTTTTTAGGTTGACAGGGATTTAGGGTAAAATGTAAATTCAGGTGGTTATTTTTTATACCAATATATTCAAAATATGGATGCGCTGGGGCGTATCTATATTTTGTATTTTCCTTAATTCATCCAAAGAGGATAGGTGCGAAAACACGAAAATATATATATAAAGATTATATAATATAGCTAATTTAGTTAATAAGCTAGATATTCATTATGTATTCATATAAGACTCAGAGTTATTATTTTTTGAAATTGGAACAAAATTATGATCTTAACTACTTAGTTAACTACCTACCTGCCTACCTTTGTCACAAGAATCAAGATTTACGATCATGAAATTATACTGAAAGGTAAATGTTGTTTTTCTTTTTATATATCAGAATATCAGAACTATGCGCCCTAAATCAGGGTATTTTTAATTTCATTTAGGGTAAATTTCTACAGAACTAGGGCAAAACTAAAATCGTTAATGAAAACACTGCTCTATCAATCACCGTCAAAGTCAAATGAATGTCACTGTCAGACTGTCTCAAAATCTCAAATTGTTTTTGGTTTTATTTTCGAGCGGCTTGAATTTTGAAAACGCTTGCTACCACAGCTTGCTACAATAAACAAGTTAACTCCATTACTAGTTTATTCGTATTTAATTCAATTTTAAGACATGGCTGTAAGTAAATTTTACAATATAAAACACCCACAATTTAACTTACACCCGAACTTGTTATCATAAACAACCTTTAAATTTTTTCTAACCTAACTTTTAGCGGTTTTTTACGTTTTCGATTGTATTTTGCTATGTTACTGTTAATTTAGTGGTTTATTATCGTTTTTTAGTCGTTAGCAGCCGCCCAAGTACAGGAAGTGCGATCGATAACGCGTATTGAAAGAATAGGAGCGCATTCTCATATTCGCGGCTTAGGTCTCGACGATGCCCTGGAGCCTAGGGCAGTGTCTCAGGGTATGGTGGGACAGAAGATGGCCAGAAAAGCCGCTGGTGTTGTCCTACAGATGATTCGAGAAGGTAACGATTTAACTTTTTTTTTGGTTGTCATGGTTACATTGAGGTTATGTTTGTAGTTTAAATTATAGTAGTGTAAATGAATATATTCAATTAGTCTTTGTTATTGTTATAAAAATTATAAACGGTCTGCTACCTACACAATTGTGGGTTCCACAAATGTAGGGAATTTTAGTATAGCAATCACTGCCACATTGGGACCGATTCTCTTTTATACACAATCTCTAAACTAAACTAAAATAACATCTAGTGCTACCCTTTTTTGGAAGCTAAATTATGAAAGGTTTAGACATGTTATTTTAGTTTAGTTTAGAGATTGTGTATAAGGGAATTATCCACATTGTCTAGATAAAGAACCCACATATTAATGTGCATAAAATCAGTCGTTTTAATTATTTAAAAATTTTATGTACCTGGTGACGCTTGCACCATCAAGACAATTCTAATGATGTATCAAAATTGGTTGAGCCGTTGAGTAGTGACAGGTAGTACTCAACCCTTCTTCTTCCCTCTAGGCTGGTTTCCGTCTGTTGTGCGTGGACTCAACCCTTACGGTGAGATCTACAGAGTGCACTCTGACTTAGCTTAGGCTTGAGTCAGAGTTACAACGAGACAGAGCTATATCTCTCACATAAATCTGTCTCATTTTAACTCAATCTTAAGTCTAAGCAAAGTCAATGTGCACTCTATAGATCTAACCCCTAGTGTGCAAGTCTGACTTGTACTTGATTGTTTTATTTGTTTTGTAGGTAAAATAGCGGGAAGAGCAGTGCTTCTAGCAGGCCAGCCTGGCACAGGCAAGACAGCGATCGCCATGGGTCTAGCGCAGGCGTTGGGTCCTGACACACCCTTCACTAGCATGGCTGGTAAGAAATCTTATGAGTTGAAATTGTAACCCTTAACACTCACCGCCATAATTATTTAAGGTTTTCCTAGTGCAGTAAGCCCTGTGGGCGGCGGGCTGCCCATGCGATTACATGCGACCTCACCCCATGCTTGATTTTAAGTATGTTCTGTACTTTTGAAATTTTTCATAGTTCTAGCACAAAACAGTTGCCTTTTCCAAATTCTTATAATTTTATTAAAATCAGCCAGGGTTTAAAATGTGACCACTTCTAAAATGGTACGGCTAACCTAAAACGGCAACACTACAGTGCTGTCATTCGAATTTGACACACACTCCGTAATCTCTCCGCGAATCGCGACGCTAGAGCAAACAAGCCTTAACGGCTCTCGGCACAAAACCGAAATTATAGATGCGAAGTTCAGCAATCTTGGACCAGATCAGCAACCCTGAACCTTACCAGCGCAATTGGGGGCCGCCATCAGCGGAGCACGTTATCTAATCCGGTAAGTGACTACATTTACAAACACTGACCGTCCATTAGCTTTTATTCTAAACAAAGTAACTTGTGTAGCACGCCATGTGGGCTATCGGCGGGACACGACGTTGACTTTATCAGCAGGCCGTGGGGTCCGCTGTGATCCCACAGATTCATATTGTTTTATAGAGCTTGGCTTGCTAGATAAAGATTCGAAGTTTGTTGGTTGGTCCTTCAATCACGTCGAAACAGAGCAACGGATCGACGTGATTTTTTGCATGGGTATAGTTTAAGACCTAGAGAGTGACATAGGCTACTTTTTATCCCAGAAAATCAATGAGTTCCCACAGGATTTTTAAAAACCTTGTAGTTTGCATTATCATAATCATGATCAACCCATTACCGGCCCACTACTGAGCTAGGTCTCCTCTCAGAGTGAGAAGGGCCTTAGTCTGCCACGCTGGCCCAATGCGGATTGGCAGACTTACTTGGTAATATAATTAGCATTATTTCACAGGTTCGGAAATATATTCACTGGAAATGAGCAAGACTGAAGCCCTAACGCAAGCTATAAGGAAGTCTATTGGCATCAGAATTAAGTAAGTGTTATAAATAGTAGTAGACCTCCAAAATTGGTTACCCATCCAGTTACCGACTTCGGTCAACGTTGCTTGACAATCGCCATCGATTGATATGCGTTGGCACAACTAGGTCACACGTTCCTCAGCTTTACGTCAGCTAGTCTATACTTCTATACTTACTATTATTATAAAGAGGTAAAGTTTGTAAGTTTGTTTGTAGGAAGTAATCTCTGGAACTACGGAACCGATTTTGAAAATTCTTTTGATGAAATTGAAATTGATTTGGATGAAATAGGCTACTTTTTATCCCGGAAAATCAAAGACTTCCCGTGGGATTTCGAAAAATGTAAATCCACGCGGACGAAGTCACGGGCATCAGCTAGTGTTACATAAGTTTAAAATTAAGGTATACCAACCAAATTCAATGTTACCCTTACATTATAGTTTTTAGTTGTTGTTTACACTATTAACAAAGTGTGATTTCAGGGAGGAATCAGAAATAATAGAGGGGGAGGTGGTTGAGGTGATAGTAGAGAGGGCCGCGGGGGGAGGAGGGGCGAGGACGGGCCGACTCACCCTGAAGACCACAGATATGGAGACCAACTATGATATGGGCACTAAGATGATTGACTCGCTGCTTAAAGAGAAGGTTAGTTATAATACCCACTAAAAAGTTGGGGGTCAAAAATACCCCCCAAAATTGGGAATTTTGGGGCTAAAAGTACCCCTAAAGGATTAGGTGTCAAAAAGACTTCTAAAATGGGTTGAAAATATCCTCAAAGGATTGGGGGTCGAAAGTATTCCTATGTGCTATTTTTCAATAGTACCATGTAGTGTTAGGAGGTCACCTAAGGACCTCTATGATTTTTTACAGGTTACAATAGTGTATGTGTACGTGTTAATTTTTTATAAAATTGCTTTGGGATAGTGCAAAGTGTGGAGATAAGAAAATAATTCCCATGGGTCACCATACCTTCATAGAGCTTGAGTTCCAAAAATAGCCCCATAGGTTAACAGAGGAAGGGTCAAAAATACCCCTTATTGTTTGGGGATCGAAATACCCCTTTAGTATTAAAAAGTTGTATTTCCTTGCAGGTCCAGGCGGGAGATGTCATCACTATAGACAAGGCGACGGGCAAAATCAACAAATTGGGACGAAGCTTTGCGCGCGCCAGGGACTATGATGCTACTGGTAATCTTTATAATTTTACTAATAGACTAAGAGCCCGTGATGGCCAGACCTTCTTTATTTTATAAAAGCTGAAAGTTTCTCTGTACATTAGGCAAAGCCGTGCCGTGCCGCCAAGCGATTTAGCGTTCCGGTACTATGCCGTGTAGAAACCAAAGGGACATGGGTTAAATAAAAACTGCCATACCCCTTCCAGGTTAGCCCGCTTCCATCTTAGACTGCATCATCACTTACCACTGTAGGGGAGCGGTGTGCAGGCTCGACCGTACTAAAGGGAGATCTCCCACCGAACGGTTGGTTGTGCTCGGTAGCGCCAGCTGGGCTGACGGTTGTATCTTGAAACTTCTTAATATAGTGCAGATTGCAGAAAACTCCGTTAGTGCGAGTACTGTCGGCGGTACATTTGTTCGGGACTACGTCATGAAATGTTATCGATTGAATAGCGCCATCTAGTTGCATCTCTGGCAACCGCCACACCACCAAGTGAGATTGCAGTCTACGGCTAACTTGTATCTGCTTTTTTTTAAAATTTCAACCACTGTTCCTAGGAGGTTATCGTCGTTTGAGTTTTAAGTTTCCACTGATTGTTTTTATGTCAGGTCAGCAAGCACGCTTCGTACAATGCCCCGAAGGCGAGCTCCAGAAACGCAAAGAAGTAGTCCACACTGTCACTCTCCATGAAGTGGACGTGATCAACTCTCGCACCCACGGCTTCCTGGCGCTGTTCTCTGGTGACACAGGCGAGATCAAGGCGGAGATCAGAGAGCAAATCAGCGGGAAGCTGCAAGAGTGGCGCGAGGAGGGCAAGGCAGAGATGATACCCGGGGTGCTGTTCATTGATGAGGTTAGTGACATCTCCGGGGACCAGATGGTCCATGGCCATCTAGCATCAATATGCGGAGACCAGATTCAACTATCTTTGGCTTAGTACGATTTTATATATCTCGAACATTGATAGAAGAAATTAAAAACACTAACAGCCGCACTCAGTCGCTAATCGTTACTCGATTGAGTTAAAACGAGACAGACGGATCGGACTGAAATTTGGCATGCAGACAGCTATTATAACGTAGGCATCCGCTTAGAAAGGATTTTTGAAAATTCAACCCCTAAAGGGGTGAAATATGGGTTTGAAAGTGTAGCCCACGCGGACGAAATCGCGAGCATAAGCTAGTAGCTCCACAAAATATAAATGTAACATAATAATATAAAAGGAAAAGGTGACTGAATGACTGACTGACTGACTGACTGACTGATCTATCAACGCACAGCTCAAACTACTGGACGGATCAGGCTGAAATTTGGCATGCAGATAGCTGTTATGAAGTAAGCATCCGCTAAGAAAGGATTTTTGAAAATTCAACCCCTAAAGGGGTGAAATATGGGTTTGAAAGTGTAGCCCACGCGGACGAAATCGCGAGCATAAGCTAGTAGCTCCACAAAATATAAATGTAACATAATAATATAAAAGGAAAAGGTGACTGAATGACTGACTGACTGACTGACTGACTGATCTATCAACGCACAGCTCAAACTACTGGACGGATCAGGCTGAAATTTGGCATGCAGATAGCTGTTATGAAGTAGGCATCCGCTAAGAAAGGATTTTTGAAAATTCAACCCCTAAAGGGGTGAAATATGGGTTTGAAAGTGTAGCCCACGCGGACGAAATCGCGAGCATAAGCTAGTAACTCCATAAAATATAAATGTAACATAAAGTTAGATGTGTTCCCTGAAAAGTATGCCTATGTCCTAACCACTATGCCAGTACGTACACCGCTTGAAAAACTCACCTAATATTGATCTTCCCAGGCCCACATGCTGGACATCGAATGCTTCTCTTTCCTGAACCGCGCGTTAGAATCAGAAACCGCACCCGTAGTAATAATGGCCACCAACCGCGGCATCACGCGGATCCGCGGCACTGATTACCGCAGCCCGCACGGCATCCCGCTCGACCTGCTCGACCGCATGATCATAGTGCCCACCTCGCCCTATTCCCACCAGGAGCTCAGAGAAATATTGAATATCAGGTTGGTAATCACCAATATTATATCGGTAATTTAACCATTTCGCAGGTCCTGGCATCCCTCACAGTGTATTTCTACAAAAAATATAAGTATTACCGAATATTACCTTGGTAATCTTTTGCAATGTTTGTGATGCTAGCTTATTTAAGTGCTCGTAGCATTGCACAATGTAATTTCATAAAAAATCGAGAATATTGCCAAATATTCCCGCGGTAATCATTGGTAATTTTTACCTTCCAAGTCGGTGAACATTCTTAATTTCCTCTTTTTTTAAGTCTAGCAACTGGTTGCTGAGTATTTTGACGAAATAAAGAGTTACTGAATATCACCTAAATATTTTATTAAATATGTAGTTTTCTTGTTTTTAGGACTTGCTATCCTATAATATAGTATAGGATTAGAAATGGTAAGTATTACCAAATATTATCTCGGTAATTTTTTGGTAATACACGCAGTTTTGTTAATTGTCAAGTCTTAGCATCATTTAAACTGTATAAACATATAAAATGATATGTATTACCGAATATTATTTTAGTAATCATTATCAAATCGTTGTTAGATGTGAGGAGGAGGACTGTCAGATGTCGGGCGACGCTTTGACAGTGCTGACGCGAGTGGCGACGGAGACGTCGTTACGGTACGCCATACAACTGATCACCACGGCTTCGCTCGTTGCCAAGCGGAGAAAGGCGGCAGAGGTATGTATTACACTCGTAGGGGGCGTTAACCATTTTGAGACACCAACCAATCACAGACGAAACTATGTTTTCTAATTGAATTTCGAATGTTTTTTGAAAACATGTTTGTGATTGGGTTGGTGTCTCAAAATGGTTAACACCCACTGAGATTCTTCGCTCTAGCCTAGCCTATGTCCGTCTAACAGCCGTACTCAGAGTTGCTTAATCGTTACTTAAGTTTAGTTAAACGAGACCGAGCTATATCTCTCACATAAATCTGTCTCCTTTTAGCTCAATCTTAAGTAACGATTAGCGACTCTGAATACGGCTGTAAGTGATTGAATGGTTGGGCCGTGAAAAGCTAGCAGACAGACAGACCCACTTTCGCATTTATAATATTAGTATACCATACACAACGGCATAGCTCAACGGGTTGCGAAGCTGAAGTGGCAATGGGCAGGGCACATAGTTCGTACAACCGATACACGTTGGGGTCCCAAGGTGCTGGAATGGCGACCTCGCACTGGAAGACGCAGCGTTGGAAGACCCCCACTAGGTGGGGACGACATCAAACGAGTTGCAGGGAGCCGCTGTATTCAGGCGGCGCAAGACCGTGTGGAAGTCCCTACAAGAGACCTATGTCCAGCAGTGGACGTCTATCGGTTGATGATGATGATACCTTACTCTGTTTGTAGGTGAGCATGGAAGACGTGAAGAAGGTGTACTCCCTATTCCTGGACGAGCACCGCTCGGAGCAGTTCCTCAAGGAGTACCAGGACGAGTTCATGTTCTCTGACGGATCTGGAGGTTTTTTTTTTTAATACTAGCTTATGCTCGCGACTTCGTCCGCGTGAACTACACAAATTTCAAACCCCTGTTTCACCCCCTTAGGGGTTGAATTTTCAAAAATCCTTTCTTAGCGGATGCCTACGTCATAATAGCTATCTGCATGCCAAATTTCAGCCCGATCCGTCCAGTAGTTTGAGCTGTGCGTTGATAGATCAGTCAGTCAGTCACCTTTTCCTTTTATATATTTAGATTCCTTATAGGCAAACGCTTGACCGCAATCACACCTGATGGAAAGTGATGATGTGGCCTAAGATGGGACGCGTTTACCTAGTAGATGCCTATTCACTCTTGTTTTAAAGTTACCCGGGTTGTAGTTGGTAGGAAACACATATCGTGGAAGAGTATTCCAAGCCTTACGTATGAGGAATGATAAATAAAATAAATAAATAAATAAATAACCTTTTACTTGGGACCATAGCGCACAGTACAAAACAGAACAACACCAGACAAACGTACATAAACAAAACAAAAAAACACAACAAAAAACAAAGCATGAAGACAAAAAGATCACAAATACTTAACTAATACGCGGCTTTCCATGCATTTCAACCGAGAAAACCACCGCACTTACTTAGCTCCTATAGATAGTGTACGACTGTACGTGTATAGAGGCGGCGATTTTCCCAGCCGAATTGCATGGAATTACAGTAACTCGTCGGGAACAGGATGAGTTTGTTGAAACAGAGGGTAAATGTCAACCGCGAAATATAAACAGTCAACAGATAAATGCCCACGATAAACACATGCGACAACTGAAAAGGCGAGATTTAAAAGTCAACGTTGACTCACCTGTCACCTCAATGAGCACTTGAAATGTATGCAAATATTTTCAACTGCAAAACGAAGCTTATTTGTGGAAACGCAATGCAAACTAGAAATCAATAAAGTTTCCGCACTAAATTTACTCCAGCCCATAAAATATTCAATTACTCATAAGCACACATTTGCTAAGGCCAACAACGACCACGCGGCACCCCCATTAAAGATGCCTAAGGGCCATTTAATCGGTCAGTGGATGTAAATTCGGCGGCCCCAAAACAAATATCCCGAAACTAATAAGGAAACGAAATATGTAAATCGGTTGCCATATTGTTTCACAAGTGAAATCTTCCTTTAATCTTATAACAAATCCGTGTCCAAATGGCTATAACTCATAAGCCTTCATACAAAATAAAAGGGAACGTATTTTCACGGACTCGGATCGGATGAGTACGTAAACGTCGTAATAGGTAGAGAGTTGATTTTTTTTTACAGAATGTGTGTTTCTATTGCCGCTAATAAGCTGTGATAGCCTAGTGGTTAGGACGTCCGCCTTCTAATCGGAGGTCGGGGGTTCGATCCCGGGCACGCACCTCTAACTCTTCGGAGTTATGTGCGTTTTAATTAATTAAATATCACTTGCTTTAACGGTGAAGGAAAACATCGTGAGGAAACCTGCATGCCTGAGAGTTCTCCATAATGTTCGTGAAGTCTGCCAATCCGCACATGGCCCGCGTGGTAGACTATGGCCAAAACCCTTCTCACTCTGAGAGGAGACCCGTGCTCTGTAGTGAGCTGGTGATGGGTTGATCATGATGATGATGATGATTGCCGCTATAACAAAAAATACTAAAAATTTGAAAATTGCCGCCATGAAGATTAAAAAATAAAGTGTTATTTTTTGTACGATGGTGCAGAACCCTTCGCGTGCGAGTCCGACTCTCACTTGACTGGTTTTCATATTTTGAAATAATCTTTTTTTTTTCAGATGGATCACAGTTCATGGAAGTTTCACAGTGAAAAAAAGAAAAGTTTAACCGCCGCACTCAGAGTCGCTAATCGTTACTTAAGATTGACTTAAAACGGGACAGATTTATGTGCGAGATATACACTCTGTCTCGTTTAACTCCATCTTAAGTAGCGATTAAGCGACGCTGAGTGCGGCTGTAAAAAGAGATAGTTAATTATTCCAGAGAAAGCTTTATTTTGTGATTTATATGAAGAGTGACATTTAAGTTCGCCGAAGGTACATTTTAGTTAAGGTTAAAATAAGTGTGATGTTATAAGTTTTGTAATAAATATAGGATTTTTTTTATTTTTTTTTATTTTTATTTTATTCAGATACAAGTTTGCCCTTGACTGCAATCTCACCTGGTGGTAAGTGATGATGCAGTCTAAGATGATAGCGGGCTAACCTGGAAGGGGTATGGCAGTTTTTATTAAACCCATACCCCTTTGGTTTCTACACGGCATATCGTACCGGAACGCTAAATCGCTTGGCGGCACGGCTTTGCCGGATAATGATAAATATCTGGTTTTTGCATTTATTTCTACCCTCCATCCTAATGTAAGTGTGCGTTTCCACTGAACTGGCTCCTTGTTTACGGTATCCGTTAGATTTAAACGATTTCAAGTAAGCCCTTGGCTGCGATCTCACTTAATGGTAAGTGATAATGCATTCTACGATGGAAGCGTGCTAACGTGGAAAGCGTAAACAGAGACAGACTTGCAGCTCCTGCCTTCCGCCTCAGGAAAGTCCAAAAGTCATTTGTGGGTATGGGTATTACGTTTTATAATAAAATCCCGAAAACTATTTTGGACTTACCTTTGCACAAGTTTAAAAAATCTATTAAAAATATGCTCCTGAAAAAAGCATATTACACAATTATTGAAGATTATCTAAATGATAAAAGAGCGTGGATTTGACCTGCAGCTCGTTCCAGCAACGCACAAGACTGCAAATACTATTTTATACATGGCATAATCTTGTACCTATATCAAATATTTGAAAAGAGCAACCGCCGAGTTTCTTGCTGGTTCTTCTCGGTAGGAAAGGCATTCCGAACCAGTGGTAGATGCATCCGACTATTCGTAAGCACTTGTAAAAGTTTATTCGAATAAAAAAGATTTTTTATTTATTTATTTTATTTTATGGAAGTTTTTATTAAACCCGTAGGTACTTACCCCCTGTTGGTATCTACACGGCAATGTACCAGAACCCTAAATCACTTAGCGGCACGGCATTGCTGATAGGGTGGTAACTAGTCATGGCCGAAGCCTCTCACGAGACTAGGCCAGCGACAATTTAGAAATTAAATATTCCCTAATTATAGCCCTGCTGGGAATCGAACCAGGAACGTCCCACTTATAAGACATTATGAAAAATAAAACAAAAGATTAAGCAATAATACTGTATTATATTTCATGAAAAATATTTTTTTTATGTATTAAATACACTGTTATATACACGATATTTACAATAGAGTGCTCGCAAAACATGTTGTCCAGTCTGAACACGAGGCACATGACTATGCATTGTATAAAAACAGATTCCAGCCAGGCTTGTATACTCATCCGATCCGAGTCCGTGAAATGTTTCCTTTTGTTTTGTATGGTAGCTTATGACATAATATGTCGTAGATATCTTTTATATCCGTATTTTCACGGATCGGATGAGTGTGCTGCTGTTAGTCTACAGTGCGACAAGGCTCTCTTGGCACTTGAATGACATTGACAGGGGGGCACTGTTAAAAGAGAGGCACTATGGTTCCACGGGCTACCCAGGCGGCTGGAACCACCCAGTTCGTTGATTCGCGTGGGTGACGTAGATGTCCAGGTAGGAAAATACCTAAAATATTTGGGTCTTACCTTGGACGGCAGATGGGGATTTGAAGAACATTTTGAGCGCCTTGTCCCCAGAATCCAAAAAGTAGTTGGTGCACTGCACGGTCTGCTGCCTAAATTCGGGGGGCCACGAGAAGGGGTTCGTCGACTTTACGCCGGGGTAGTACGATCAATAGCTCTCTACGGGGCGCCTGTATGGTCGCAAAGGCTTCCAGGTGTCCAGCGTCTCAGGAAGAAGCTAAATAGCGTACAGCGCAAGATAGCCATAAGGGTTGCACGTCTTCGAGGCGGCTACTATTCTGGCTCGTTTTCCGCCTCTGGATATATTGGCGGACATGGATGCGAGACTGTATACCCAGACCCGCGCAGTTTGCGAGAGGAGTGCAGGCGGGTTAAATTAGTAAATTGGCGCAAGCGTTTAGACGAGGAGAGAAACGCACGCCAACGCACTGTCGGTGCCATTCTACCAAACTTCGAAGCCTGGCTGGGGAGAAAACATGGCAGCGTAACCTTCAGACTGACGCAGGTACTTACCGGACATGGTTGTTTCGGTGAGTACCTGTGTCGGATCGGTCGCGAGATGACCCCGCGATGTCACCACTGTGAAGAGGACAGGGACTCCGCGCAGCACACGCTTGAAGAGTGCCCTACCTGGGAGTCCGAGCGGTGCACCCTGGTCGGCTGCATAGGGAGAGACTTGTCACCACCGGCTGTCATAGCGGCAATGCTGGAGGACAATCAAGCATGGCGGACAGTGGTCTCCTTCTGTGAAACAGTAATGTTCAAGAAGGAGGCCGCCGAGCGGGTTCGCGAGCGAGCTGATCCTGCTCGAAGGCGGAGACCTGATCAGTCTAACCAATAGTCCCAGGCGCTAGGACTTCGAGGTCGCGACTAGCTGCACTTTCGCCAGGATGTGTCCAACGGGCGTCGCGCGGGAGAGGCACCGGCGTACGTTCTTTAGAGTTCCCGGAGCCTCTCAATAACGCGCTGAGGAGGGCCACCGAGGGGGTTTTAGTGGGTAGAAATCCCACATAACCCGATTGGGTATCTTTAGAAGATTTCCCCCTCGAAAAAAAAAAAGGGGGGCACTGTTGGAGAACAAAGGCTTGGAATATTCAAACAAAAACAAAGGGGACACTTGACGGCAACGTTAGTTCCGATTTTCGCCACGCGCCAAGATAGCCTTGTCGCACATACGGTTACTGTACATGTTGTAACTTCAGATTGCGGATATGTGTTTTGCGAAAATTTTCATTTTTTCTGTGGTGACCGTAGGTAGTTTTTTTTAATCACGCGCCAAACCACAGACTATAAACAACGCTTAAAACTAAAAATGGCGACGAGGCAACAAAGATGGCGCCGCTGCGTATCGGCGCGCACTCCTTCTCCAGCCAATCGTAATCTGCGTTTAGGTTGCGTGCTTTTAAAATTGGCCCCAAAGTTGCTAATACTCTAGCGTGGTAACTATTTAGGTATCTTATCTGAAAACAAAATTAATATGAATTATAGTCAATTATAGAGCCTCAATAGCTCAACGGGTAAAGTAGTGGACTGAAAACCGAAAGGTCGACGGTTCAAACCCCGCCCGTTGTACTATTGTCGTACCTACTCCTAGCACAAGCTTGACGCTTAGTTGGAGAGGAAATGGGAATATTAGTCATTTAACATGGCTAATATTCTTTAAAAAAAAAAAAATTTTTTTTATCCCGAATACCAAAATGACGTTTGGTATGTTTGTCTGTTTTTTACAGCTCTTTAATAGTGATGTGGCACAATCGATATGATCGATACTTACTTACCGATCAATATTTGTAGTATGGGCTGATTCTCAATTTATTAATTTTACATACTATTGAAAAATTCCTAAGGTGTTTTTTTTTGTTACTAATTATTCTTTAAGTCTTTCAAATAATATGCTATTACGACTAGTGCGACTTTATAATCTCGTAATTACACATTTCGTAAGATTATTTTACTCATTATGCACGAAACATTATTTAATTAACGATTGCCATCTGAACTCGAGATGGCAATCGAATGGAAACGCCCCGCATACAACCCGCGCTCGCCCGCCCTGCGTTAGCGCGGCGGGTGTGCGGGGCGTTCCCTCCCCGATTGTCATCTCAATCTAAACTCCGTATGCATTAACACTGGCCCCGATTCTCTAGTCTCTCTCTAAACTAAATTTAGAGTATCTGCATCCTTTTCTTTTTACTAATGCTAAAAAAGGAACGGAACATGACTTTCACATTTAAAGACTCTAAATTTTATTGCACAATACAAATTTAAACAGTAGGTTCGCGAGTGCGTGCTAAAATCACGGGTTTTACCATCTAAAAATTAAATTTAGAAATGTCAAACTGCTTCTGTCCTTTTCATATTACAATAGTAAGAAGAGGGTGCGAATACTCTAAAATTAGGTTGTGCTTAGAATCGGTGCCACTATTGAAAAATTCCTAAGGTGTTTTTTTTTGTTACTAATTATTATTTAAGTCTTTCAAATAATATGTGATTACGACTAGTGCGACTTTATAATCTCGTAATTACACATTTCGTAAGATTATTTTACTCATTATGCACGAAACATTATTTAATTAACGATTGCCATCTGAACTCGAGATGGCAATCGAATGGAAACGCCCCGCATACAACCCGCGCTCGCCCGCCCTGCGTTAGCGCGGCGGGTGTGCGGGGCGTTCCCTCCCCGATTGTCATCTCAATCTAAACTCCGTATGCATTAACACTGTTGCACCAAATAAAGTATAGTTTTAGTAATGTATGAATATATATATAGTATAGTATAAATATAGTATAGTATATAATATAATATAGTATGAATGAGGTCGATGAACTTTGTCAGCCCTAGCACAGACTACGGTCTATTTGGGCTGCAAACTGCCAACACCAGTCGCGGCTTTTTGTCTAGTGCTTTGGTCTGGAAGTGTGGTGTGTATTATTCGCTTTTTTTTGTCTAAATAAAAAAATAAATTTAAAAAATAAAAAAATCTGTCGTGGACTATACCTCGTCATTGTTCAGCAACTTAACATCAAGACAGGCGGTCTGATGCGGCGCCAGGGCTATGGTCCGGAACCCCACCGCGCCAAGACCCAAGAAGTCACCCACCATCCCCTCCGCCTGAAAGAAAGAAACAAAAAAATCATTGACTTATATTCGTTACATTGATTTATTTGTATTATTTCTAATTTTGTTTTATGACTAAGTAGGCATGATGTAATGCGCAGACGTACGCATTGAGGGTCAAACCTCTGTGGTTTTTTTACAATGCGTACTACCTATTATATGTAAATTTTCTTGTGTGTTAATAATAAAATATATATATATATATATATATATATATATATATATATATATATATTACTTCGTATGGACAGGGTTATTGAACAAACAAAATGGCACCAACTCATTGGCTTATGCACCAATGCAACCTCAGTGACGTCTGGATTTCAAACGGGTAGTTCATTAGTATTTAAGAGGTATGTCATTTACTTATATATCGATAATCTGAATAAAAAAAAAAAACTCCGAAAAGTTAGAGGTGCGTGCCCGGGATCGAAACGTCTATCGGTTGTACGAACTATGTGCCCTGCCCATTGCCACTTCAGCTTCGCAACCCGTTGAGCTATGTCGGTTACTCTAGTTCTCCTACGGATCTCCTCATGTCTGATTTGATCACGTAGAGAAACTCCAAGCTTAGCTGCAAGCTTGTTTTTATTAAGTAAATACTTACAAAAATATGATCTTCAGTTCTATTGTTGATCTCTATAACTTCTACTAGGTCCTCGTGCCGTATTCCGTACTCGCCTACTTCGTAATAACCGGGCTCTGTAAATAAAAAAAAGCATTAAAGCTCTGCGCAATTGTTTCATTAGTTCCAAAAAACCTTTAGAATAAATTGGAAATCAATAAAGAATTCCAGCTTTCAATCCCATTAGGGCACCCAATTGCATCAGGCAGTCCACATCGTTTCTACACGAGTCTCCCAAGGGTCCTTCTCGAGGCCCCTATGATGAGGCCCCCTCGAGTCAGAGGCCTCAGCATCAACTCACCGTTGCTAGAGATCATTCTAGGTACAATTCCCGGATCATCAGAGATAAGCGCGGCACCTATACCGGACGGTCCTTCATGAACGTTCAGGAAATGTCCAACGCCATGTCCCGTGTCATGCGTGTAGTTTAATTCCATATCCCCTATCTCTAAGAGACAAGTCCCTCTTATTCCAGTCGAGGCCCTCTCATTTTAATCAAGTCTCCCTAAGGTCCCTAGCGCACCAGATAGTTCCCAACGTTCCTACAGATACCCCCAAGGTTTCAATGTCGAGGCCTCCAAGGCCCCCTCTCATCAGGGGCCTCAGCAACAACTCACCGTTGCTAAAGATCATCCCAGGTACAATCCCGGGATCACCAGACATAAGCGCGGCGCCTATCCCGGATGGTCCTTCATGGACGTTCAGAAAATGTCCGACGCCATGTCCCGTGCCATGCGCGTAGTTCAACCCTACGTCCCAAAGCGCTTTGCGTGCCAGGGTCTCTAGGATATTGCCCTGGAACAAAATTTGTGCGTGTAAAGGCCTTCCCACAATACTTGCGGTGCGTGTTGTCTGTCTGTCTGTCGTGTCTGTCAAGATAAGGAAATCAAAACCTGTAAGGTACAGTACGCGGCAGAAAATAATGTACATCGACCTTTAGAAGGAGATAGCGGATTTGTAGAGCATTGTCTCTGTCGTTGAGACCGACAAAACATCATATTATAGGTGTGAGTGACAGAGACAACGTATACATCATAGATGGCGTTGTCTTGTTGGTCTGTTAACTTTGCGGTGTTGCATACAAAAGTGTTATATCCTGTACGATGCTACGGAACCCTTCGTGTGCGAGTCCAATTCGCACTTGACTGGTTTTTATCTCGAAAAAGAATTTTTACAAACCAAAATCCACGCGATAGGTAGTCGCGGGCATCAGCTAGTCTAAATATATAAAAGGAAAAGATGACTGACTGACTGACTTATTAACGTACAGCTCAATGGACTATCGAGCTGAAATTTGGCATGCAGATAGCTATTAAGACGTAGGCATCCGCTAAGAAAGGATTTATGAAAATTCAACCCCTAATGGGATGAAATAATTTTAACTCACTCTTGTATATTGTTAATTTTTCGAGAAAATCTGTAATTGGCCATACTTCTGTAATTAGCATTTAAGAAACTTATTATATTATTTCGCTGTTGATTTTCCTATAATAAATAAAATAAAAATAAAATAAAATTCAACCCCTAATGGGGGTGAAATAAGGGTTTGAAAGTGTAGTCTACGCGGACGAAGTCGCGAGCATATACTAGTCAGTACCCATATTATAAATGCGAAAGTGTGTTTGTTTATTGGTTTGTCCTTCAATTACGTCGCAACGGAGCAACCGATAGACGTGATCTTTTGTATAGGTACTTATAGTTAAAAATCTGGAGAGTGACATAGGCTACTTTGTATCCCGGAAAATCAAAGAGTTGCCACGTAATTTTTAAAAACCTAAATCCACGCGGTACGAAGTCGGCGGGCCTCAGCTAGTAACAAATATATAAAAGGAAAAGGTGACTGACTGACTGATCTATCAACGCACAGCTCAAACTACTGGACGGATCGGGCTGAAATTTGGCATGCAGGTAGCCTATTATAACGTAGGCATCCGCTAAGAAAGGATTTTTGAAAATTCAACCCCTAAGGGGGTGAAATAGGGGTTTGAAATTTGTGTAGTCCACGCGGACGAAGTCGCGGGCATAAGCTAGTAACAAATAAGAATCAATGTTACCGTAGTTCCTCTGGGAAACACAGCAGTTCCCAGCAATATCTGCCCTTTCAGCACCCTCGTGAAGGCGAGGCGCTGCGCGGGGGTGGGCGACGAGCTCATGTGCCTCGTGCGAGTTATGTCTGTCGTGCCATCCCTGGAAGATAACAAACAATCACACAAACACACCGTAAGCAATTCCACCCTCACCACCTGGGTGTCTGCAGCACTTCGACCGTCCGTTGTGCCAGATCCTTCTATCCACGCACATGCAAACTGTGAAACCAACTCCCATCGGCGGTGTTCCCACTAGATTACAACATGGGGTTATTCAAGGGGCGGACCAACTAATTCCTAAAAGGCCGGCAACGCATCGGCGGTTCCTCTGGTGCTGCAAATGTTCATGGGCGGCGGTAATCACTTAACATCGTGACTCGCCTGCTCGTTTGCTCGTTATCTCTATTAAAAAAACAGTGACATAAGACCATGACCACTTTAGATTTCACGGCCATTCACTTGAGTGGGAGTGAATGCCTCGTACGAGTTATTGTAGAGGTGCAACCTCTACCGTTACTTGGCTGGCAGCTATTAAGAAAATTTCGCAGCTGCCACACAACAATATTCAAATTTGGAACGCAGTGGAGAATCCTCCTGGTCACGCACGTTACAAGATTCCACATTCCCTATCATCCGCTCGTCACGTCAACATCTTCTACCATTGTATTATATAAAGCTCGCGAGCCCGTCTGTATTGTACATAACATATCAATTGTAAAGTGTAAAATAAACAACATTATATGTAGCTGGTTCTTCATTACATCAACCCTTCAGCTACATTATGTCTGTTGTACCATCCCTAGGAATATGAATAAGTTGATTGGCCATTTAAGATTTTCCGGACATTTTCACTCTGGCAAGACTTTCGGATTCTCAACGCATGTTTGAATAAACTAGCATAACTGGAGGGAATAAAACAAACAACAGAATAATTGACGGCCACTCCGGATTTCACGGCCATTTTCAACTATGTATGTGACTACTTTTTGTAAGACCAACTTAAAAGACTGTAACGAACAACTACAGATGACTGAACTTGATCATCATCATGATCAACCCATCGCCGGCTCACGGCAGAGCACAGGTCTCCTCTCAGAGTGAGAAGGGTTTGGCCATAGTCTACCACGCTGGCCACGTGCGGATTGTTAGACTTTACACACCTTTGAGAACATTATGAAGAACTCTCAGGCATGTAGGCTTCCTCATGATGTTTTCCTTCACCGTTAAAGCAAAAAGTTAGAGGTGCGTGCCCGGGATCGAACCCTCGACCTCCGATTAGGCTATCACAGCTTCTGAGTGAACTTAAATCTAGTAAATATAGAGCCTCAATAGCTCAACCGGTAAAGGAGTGGACTGAAAACCGAAAGGTCGACGGTTCAAGCCCCGCCCGTTGCACCATTGTCGTACCTACTCCTAGCAGAAGACTGACGCTTAGTTGGAGAGGAAAGGGGAATATTGGTCATTTAACATGGCTAATATTCTGATTAAAAAAAAAAACAATGGCTCACATATATTGCCCTCCAGAATCAACAAGTAGCATGTGGTCTCGCAGGATGACCTTCTGTACGCCCTCACGAGACGGTTTGTAGTGAATGATGGCGCCGTTCTCTCCCGCGCCAGCTATCGTGGCAAAAGATGGGCCTCTGTATAGATTTTCCTCACTGGAAAATAAAAATGAAAAGTTTAGAATCCGGCCAAGTGTGAGTCAGGCTCGCGTAGCAAGCATTCCCGTACTGCAGACGTATTTTTCCAACATTTTGGACGATATATCAAAAACTGTTATGCATAAAAATAAATAAAAATCTGTTTTAAAATGCACAGATGAAGCCCTTTTATATTATATAGCAATATTTGTTCATGAACACATTTTATTTTTTCTTGTGATGTAGGTAATTACAAATTCACGGTTTTCAGATTTTTCCCCTCATGTCTGCTATAAAATCATGATTCTAGGTCAACGGGAAGCACCCTGTAGGTTTCAATGACCGACAGACAGACAGACAACGAAGTTCCACCCTACCAGCTTACTAACCGCCATAGCCCTTATAGGCTATGGCGGATAATTTGCAATTAGCAATTAAGGATGTTATATCAAATTCTGCCTAGTTATAGTTTATATTTTGCTTTAGTTCTGTGTTCCTTAAGTTTACCTACCTAGTTAGTTTTAAATACTCTGTGCTTAGTTTTTCATATGCATACTATGCCCGTGTGTTGTGGACACAATTTTTTTATTATAAGTGTTAATTTCTCATTGGAGACTGCTTTGGTTTAAGTGTTTTATATAATATATATACTATCTAGCTAACTAATTGTAACTGTTTGTCTCTACAAAAAAAAAAATAAAAAAAAAATACCACTGAAATTGCAGTCAAGGGCTAACTTAAATAAATAAATAATAAATAAAAAACACACTAACCCCCGCAGCTCATCCAATTTGTCCACAACGTCGATCTCTGTGACGTTGACGCCGGCCGCCACACGCTCGTGTACCCAGCGCAGGAATCGAACCACCGCTATGCCGTCCTTGATGTGCGCCGATCTAAAACCCTAGTGGACAAAAATTTAAATAGACGTGATATGCAAAAGAAGATCCGTAGGAGAACCAGAGTAACCGACGTAGCTCAGCGGGGGTTGCGAAGCTGAAGTGGCAATGAGCAGGACATAACTCGAAAAACTTATAACAACGTTAGTTTTAGTATACGCAAAACCTGAAAGTAGTTTGTTCAGAATCAGTAACAGAATCGATTGCAATCATTTTTAGTAGGTACAGGTCATATTTTGACCAAAAAATACTTTAAAATCCTGCAAGTTTGAACACTGAGTTGAATGACTTGAGCGCATACACCAGCTGAAAAATTTTGAAAAAGCAAAAGTCTCATTTACCTGTAACTCGACATCATTTTTAACGCATTTCATGAGCGCAACCGGCGACACTGTCGACAACGTGTTTATTGCGTTATTCTAAAAAAAAGACAATTGTGGCTAATTCCTTTGTACACAATCTCTAAACTAAACTAAAATATCACGTCTAAATCTATTGCTATCCCTTTCATAATGTTGCTTGCGGAAAAGGAAAGCACTAGATTTAGACCTGTTAATTTAGTTTAGTTTAGAGATTGTGTACTAGAGAATCGGCTTGGGAATAAATTAGTAGTTGGAACTTGGATTGAAGCAGGTGTTATGTTTGGGCAGTTCATGAGCTAAATTTGCTGTAATCCGCCAGGACAAACAAATCTCTATGGTATGACTTTTTTTTTTTTTTTTATTCAGATACAAGTTAGCCCATAACTGCAATCTCACGTGGTAAGTGATGATGCAGTCTAAGATGATAGCGGGCTAACCTGGAAGGGGTATGGCAGTTTTTATTAAACCCATACCCCTTTGGTTTCTACACGGCATCGTACCGGAACGCTAAATCGCCTGGCGGCACGGCTTTGCCGGTAGGGTGGTAACTAGCCACGGCTGAAGCCTCCCACCATACCAGACCAGAAATTTAGAAATTATAAAATTCCAAACCCATGCCAGGAATCGAACCCGGGACCTCCCACTATTAAGACCACAGCGCTCACCACTGCGCCGGGGAGGTCGTCGAACGTTGACTGTGTTTTAGGAGATGTAGAGGAGGTGTATATTGCTTGCTTACTTACGTTGTTGCACGTTATACCAAACAGATTTACCTGTTTTGGCGGATTACAGCAAATTAAACTTGTTGGTTCCTTGTGTAAATAAATCATTTTTCCAAATTAGCTGTGTGAATAGGTAAATGTTTAAGTGCAGAAACCAGCCCAGAAAGAAGAAGAAGAATATTATGCTTACAGATTCCGCTGCCAAGTAAATGGCGTGGCTACCATCACGTGACAGCCATATTGTGCTGCCGGCCTGCAGTTCATTCTGAAAGAGCCACACAACACAATGACAACACTATACGAGCAACCACTAAAAGAAGCAACATGTAAAAATTTAAAAGTATGGCAATCGGGGTATGAGGCGAGGGGACGCCTTGCACGTGTGACCTGTCGTACTGAATTATGAATGAATTACATAGGTTACTTATAATTATAAAAATAGTTAAATTTAAAACAAATTAATAAAAATATAAGTTCGAAAATTGATATCATAAACATTTTAAACTATTATGACTATTTTTGCTTTGATGTGTTTTGTTGACGACCACTTTTTATTTGGTGGCCATTTTCAGTTTTACACAACTGTCGGTGAATAAGTTTGGGCCCAAAAATTAAAATTGTGTTCCTAGTGGAACTAAATATTTAAACAAAATAATAGATACGCTTGTAAACCTTTCTTTCTATAATTATTCTAAAAAGAACTAACCGCCATATTCCTCAAATATGGAAATATTTGGCCGTAACTCTGAATTTCAACCTGAGTCCCTTCGGATTGTAAGTGCTGTTGTATATCTGATGAAAGCTGCCCGTTGCCCCAGAATAGAATCACATTCTTGGTTTGCTGAAAAATCGATAAGTATGATTCTTTACAAAAAAAACCTGCCAAATACGAGTCAGGCTAGCGCAATGAGGGTTCCGTACTACAGTCGTATTTTTTTGACATTTTGCACGATAACTCAAAAACTTTGATGCATAAAAATAAATAAAAATCTGTTTTAGAATGTACAGGTGAAGACCTTTCATATGATACCCCACTTGATATAGTCACTCACTTCGAAAGTTGAAAATACTAATTATTTCATGACCACAGGTAGATAGTTCATGACCACAATTTAATTTTTTGTGTAATCTAACCCTAAATTCACGGTTTTCAGATTTTTCCCCAAATGTCAGCTATAATATCTATCTACCTGCCAAATTTCATGATTCTAGGTCAACGGATAGTACCCTGTAGGTTTCTTGACAGACAGACGGACAGACAGACAGACAGACTACAAAGTGATCCTATAAGGGTTCCGGTTTTCCTTTTGAGGAACCCTAAAAACATAAGGAACCCTTATGAAATAACTAAGGACCAGCGTATTCATACGAAGTGAACTAGAACGGTAGAGCGATTCTTTTTAATAACAACTTAAATTTAGCTTTATGGCATTGTTGGAATGAATACGTAGGTAAGTATTAGTAAGTTAGTTATTGACAACAAAAATCAAAAGAGAAGTGGCGCGCCTGAGCGGGCTACGTGCATCCGATGAAATAAATATAGCTTGTGACTTGTTTAAAATGTACAAAAATAAAAATAACTAAAATATATTCGAAAGTAATTTAGCTGGGAAACAACAATTTTAAAAA
This sequence comes from Maniola hyperantus, assembly GCF_902806685.2. Lineage (NCBI taxonomy): Eukaryota > Metazoa > Arthropoda > Insecta > Lepidoptera > Nymphalidae > Maniola > Maniola hyperantus. The sequence goes on from NC_048563.1 coordinate 1,034,852, forward strand.
TGTCTAAGCTAAGTGCAGGTACATTTAGGTCTCAGAAAGTAATTAATTCAAAATAAAAAATTGATCCGATTGATTTAGAGCTAAAATAATAATCATACCACATCAGCTCTTATGACCAGATAAGCGAAAAACACTGGATTGTATGGAATATCTGTACCTCGGAGATTCAGAGTATCTAAAACAGACAAAAAAAATCGGATTAAAAGCCTACTTCAATTAGTTAGGTATATTATGACTTACATCTATATGCTATGTACCTACTAAACGGTTTACTAAACTATCACACTGATCGCGAGCAATTTACTCTCATCTCTTGACGGTTCTTATATTCCATGTCAGAAGATATTTAAATCAGATCTTTATGAAATGTAAATAGCAACAACCTTTAGAAAATGAAAATAAATTGAAATCGGTTCAAATTTAACGAAGTCATAGAGTAAAAGCGCCAAAGAATAGAACTACACATGTGTTGAGAACCTCCTTTTTTCTGAAGTTAGTACCTCCTAGTTTTCTGGCTTAAAAACACAAATAAAAGAACGCATTGCAGTTTTAAAAAAAATGCAATTTTTTGCTGTGCTTGTTGATTTTACTAACTTTTGAACAAGGTTATGGAGAACTTACAAGCAATATCATCTAAGGCAGTCAATACAAGCGCCGCTGCGTCTCGCGCCCGGATTTGTCTGAGAAGCTCCAATATTTTATCACTCGATACTCTGCCTGAAAAGAACAAGTTTAAAAAATTCAATAGAACATAAGTCAGACTGCCTAGTTTACAACGCCTATTATGGATTTTTACATAGAAAATAACTTAACTAGACTTTAACTAGACTTCATTCGGCATCACTGGCAATACGCATTGTTCGAAGACTTTGGTCTTCAAGCACTGAGAAATTTTGGACAGTAGATATCTTAAAGTGTTTCAAATGCTGCAAAGCCGAGTTGGCAAAATATACCAATGAGGCAGTTAATGGAACGGACTGAAATCAGAAAGGTCGCCGGTTCAAACCACACCCGTTGCGCTACAATCGTATCTAATCCTAGCAACGTTCCGGTTCAGTTGGAGGAGAAAGGGAAATATTAGTCATCATGACAAACTTGGCTAATTTTCGTTAAAAAAACATCATACGTACCAGTGAATTCAACGCCGAGTGGTATAAGTGGATTATTTGGTCGGGGTGGTGGAACGTCCCCTATATTAACCCTTGCTTCGTCCACTATGTTCTCGGACACTGCTAACAGAGTCACGTTGTTTGGTAATAAGGCGTTCTGAAATTAAAACGACCACCTTTGATTTGGCGCCTGACCATTTTACATTTTAAGTTAAAATTAACACTACTGCTATCAGTTAAAATATTTTTCCGCAGAGCTAAAATTCTAAATAACAAGCCGTAGTTTGGTAAACATCTGAATCTCGTTTTCATAAATGCTCCAGTAAGATATTTTACTCAGACATAACCTACCTACCTACTTCTATCTATTTATTTTATCTATTTTTTCAAAAAAAAATGAACGAATTTTGTTCTAATTAGCACCTATCGTTTCAGCACTTATGTCACATATTATATTGCACTTATTGTTTTTACAATCATCATTTATAATAATTCCGTTATACCTCTTCTCATATTTATTTTATTTATTTTTTTATTTTTTTATTTTTTTATGTACGGTCTTAGTTTTCTTATATTGTTTGTCTTTTTTTTTTAGTTACTTGTTCAAACCTTAGTTTAGTTGTTTGCGTATTTTATTTTTATAATATACTGTACTAGGTAAATCGTCCGTGACTTCACTTGTTAAGGCTCCCACTGAAAACCAGCGCTGCAGCTTGCTGCAGCATGATGCTGAGTGGGAGACCTATATTTGGTCACACGTACTTGTATATATATAGGTATTATTTTTTATTATTATATTTTTTGTTATTAGTTTAATTATGTAGATTAACTTAATTAGCTTTTAAGGTTTATTGTAGTAGGTATTGTGATCAAATAAAAGTTTTCTTTCTTTCTTTATTTCTTTCTTTCTTTCTTTCTTTAATTATTATTATTTCTAACTAACCAATTTCTGAAAACAGACGAAGTTTTAAGAGCGACATGATATCATTACTATGTGTTATGATTTTAAATACTCAAACCATTTTATTGCAATTTTTCGACCATTTTCAGTTTGGTGACCATTTTCTATTTCTCGAGCAAATAACTGGATCCTATTAGAAGTTGTTGTACTCGTAAGTAATTAATTATAATTAAGTTGATATTTATTTTTACCTCTAAGGATGTCCAGGCGGATCGCGTGTAGGTAGTGGGATCGATTCCCACAACTGAATCTCTGCGCATATTCTGTGCTAACCAGGCTTGAAGTGATAGATCAGTGCCTGAAACATTTTGATAAAAAATAAGTGGTGCGCGCTATCTCTTACAATTAGCGCGCACCACGGTAAAATTCCGTACGTTTTTTTTCACGGGAAAAAAACGTACGGAAATTTACCGTAGTGCGCGCTAACTCTTAGACTATGATCGGTTAGATCTTGTCTTACCTTGTCTCATCAAAGTCCACACAGTGGTGTCCACTTCGATCTCGAACTGTGTGAAGTATCGTCCGTCCGTCCACACTAGTGCGTGGTCCTGAGTCACCAGGGCGGTGCCTGATGAGCCTGACAGACCTGACAGCCATTCGCGTCGGGCATCTGACGGCGCTATGTATTGGGACTGAAAAATATACAAAGTCATAACGTCGCAACTGGAAAATATACGAAGTCATAATGTCGCGAGCGAAGCGAGTGCAATTTTTAGAGATAAGTCTATAGGGTCCTGTCAGGATGCCGATTGTGTGGCTCATGTTTGTGTTTAATAATCGATATACGTACCTAAGGTTTTTTTTTATTCGCGTAGGTACGAGTTAGCCCTTGCAATCTCACCTGGTGGTACTCTGAGAGGAGACCTGTGTTATGTAGTAGGTGAGCCGGCGATAGGTTGATCATGATGATGATGAAAGCGAACTTACGTTATGTGCGTCAGCGGTAGGCACTACAAAGGCGTGTACGTGTGTTCTACTCATCACCTCACGAACCGCCATCAGTCGTTCTAGACTCGTTTGTCTATTGGCTTTAGTTATAGCTGATCCCGCTGTAAAAAGTATATTAAAAAAAAAATCACTTGTTGGCGTTCCGTACACGAAGGGAAAGCCGTGGTATAGCCTAGTGGTTAGGAGCTTACGACGTCTGCCTTCTAATCGTAGGTCGGGGGTTCGATCCCGGGAACGTACCTCTAACTTTACGGAGTTTTTTTTTTTTTTTTTAAAGAATATTAGCCATGTTAAATGACTAATATTCCCCTTTCCTCTCCAATTAAGCGTCAGGCTTGTGCCAGGAGTAGGTACGACAATAGTGCAACGGGCGAGGTTTGAACCGTCGACCTTTCGGTTTTCAGTCCACTCCTATACCGGTTGAGCTATTAAGGCTCAAGTTATGTGCGTTTTAATTAAGTAAATATCACTTGCTTTAACGGCGAAGGAAAACATCGTGAGGAAACCTGCATGCCTGAGAGTTCTCCATAATGTCCTCAAAGGTGTGTGAAGTCTACCAATCCGCACATGACCAGCGTGGTAGACTATGGCCAAACCCCTCTCACACTGAGAGGAGAGCCGTGGGTTTAATAAAAAAAAATTGCCATACTCCTCCCAGGTTAGCCCGCTACCATCTGAATCGACGTGAGATCGCAGTAAAGCGCTATATAGTAAGCGACAGATCAAAATGGCAACCGGGGAGGGAACAACCTCAATTTGAGCCTCGATAGCTCAACCGGTATAGGAGTGGACTGAAAACCGAAAGGTCGACGGTTCAAACCCCGCCCGTTGCACTATTGTCGTACCTACTCCTAGCACAAGTCTGACGCTTAATTGGAGAGGAAAGGGGAATATTAGTCATTTAACATGGCTAATATTCTTTATCAAAAAAAAAACCCGCACAGCTCCCGCACTAACCCAGTGCGGGCGAGCGTGGGTGTGCGGGACGTCCCCCGCCTTATATCCCTATTAATGGAATAAAATCATGTTCTGAGAACATGGGACTTACCATAAATTGGTGTGTCCTCTTCCCCATAGTTGAAATAGTCGTAATTTGGTGGCACAGTTCCCACTACTAAGCTATGGGTTGCTAGCCTACAAAAAGAAACATGGATTTTTTAAATACCACACCCAGAGGCGTCTCTAGTCCTTGTGGCGCCCGTGTGCAACCAGTACCCTGGCGCCCTCTACTCTAGTAGGAGCAGGGTCAAAATGGAATACTAAGAGTTATATTTTCAAACGGAAATTCGGATGCAAATGGTGCAATTTTAAATGATGACGGCGTCGGCCATAACACGAGCGCGGGGTCTTTGAGAGCGCCGGCATCGACGCATCTTTGGAGGTGTCGCATTAGAGGGCGCTCGGCGCCCCCTTAGACCCGGCGCCCGTGTGCGCCGCACACCCTGCACCATAGGTAAAGACGCCTCTGACCACACCCACCCACATAACTAAACTATGTTTTATTTTATTAAGCTATCAGATATTTAGCTGATTGAAAATAGGTTTTTGAAAAATCCCGTGGGAAGTCTTTGATTTTCCGGGATAAAAAGTAGCCTATGTCACTCTCCAGGTCTTTGTCTATTTTTATTATTACTATTTATATATTATTAACTATTTTTTTTTCTTTTTATATCTTTTAAAATGATATAATCAAGATTTAAAAATGCACTTTTCCGCTTCAAGGCTAAAAAAGTAAATATAAGTAGAGGTACCTATCTATTAGAAAATTAACGGCGCGTGTGTTTGAGACTCTGGGCCCATGGTCATCGGACACGAAAGCTTTTTAAACGTCTGTTCCAAAAGCTGGTCCACGCGTCTGGTGACCCAAGAGCTGGGTGTTTATTTCGCTCAACGTTTAAGCCTTTCCATTCAGCGAGGTAATAGCGCCAGTGTATTGGGCACAATGCCCATAAATGACCATTTGGATGGCGTATATTTTTTGTAAAAATATTTTTTATTTATTTATTCAGATACAAGTTAGTCCTTGACTGCAATCTCACCTGGTGGTAAGTGACGATGCAGTCTAAGATGATAGCGGGCTAACCTGGAAGGGGTATGGCAGTTTTTATTAAACCCATACCCCTTTGGTTTCTACACGGTATCGTACCGGAACGCTAAATCGCTTGGCGGCACGGCTTTGCCGGTAGGGTGGTAACTAGCCACGGCCGAAGCCTCCCACCAGACCAGACCAGAAATTTAGAAATTATAAAATTCCAAACCCCTGCCAGGAATCGAACCCAGGACCTCCCACTATTAAGACCACAGCGCTCACCACTGCGCCAGGAAGGTCGTCGTCGAATTTTTTTTATTGATAAGTTTTTTCCACATGTAGGTATAAATATTCCCTTATTTAGAACAAATATAATAGATATGGAGTTACTTACAATAAATATAACACAAAGATCACACGAGCGCACATTTTGCTCATATCGAAAATAGTGAATAAGTATTAGGTAGGATTTTATCGTTTAAATCTTATCAATATAATATTATTCCCTATTGTTTTGATAACATATGTTTTAGGTATGTATTACATGATGTAGGTATACAAAAATTAGACCAACGACTTCTTATAGTAGGTACTACATACTAGACGGGTCATTCCAATCGCGGGCTGTAGCTCGATTTTAGGGTTCCGCAGTAAACAAGGAACCCTTATACCCTCGTAGTTTTAGTTTTAAGTTTACGGTATTACCTTCACGTCTCACCATTATTACATGATACATAATTCTATCAAAGTGTAAAAAAATGCCCACAGCGTGGGTGTGCGGGGCATCCCCACCGCGATTGCCATCTCGACCTGTCGCATACTAAGCATACAGTACACGGCAGAAAGTAATGTACATCGGCCTTTAGAATGACATTTCGGCTTTGTAGAGCGTTGTCTCTGCCACTCATACCTATATCACGTTTCGTCAGTCTCAACGTTGTTGTTCTAAAGGTCGATGTACATTACTTTCTGCCACGTGTTGTATCTATATATATAAAATTCAAAGTCCTGACTGACTGACTGACATATAATATATCAACGCACAGCCTAAACCGCTGGTCCTAAAGACATAAAATTTTGAGGGTCTATTCTTTGTAAAGAGTAGATATCCACTAAGAAAGGATTTTTCGAAATTCTACCCCTAAGTGGGTTAAATGGGGGATGGAAGTTTGTATGAAAGTCCGTCATTTTTCATGTCATTTGCATGAAAATTGGTATTTGGGTTCTCGGTCACAAATGAAGAAATACGTTTCAGGATTTTTAGAAAATTCGCCCATAAGGGTGGTAAAATAGGGGATGAAAGTTTGCATGGGAATGTTTTAATTATTGATATTATTAACTTGAAATTTGGAAAGTTGGTTTTTTCTTGAGGTTAGGTGTCAGCTAAGAAACGACTATAAGAAAATCCCCACCTAAAGGGATGAAATGGGGGTTGGAAGGTTATATGTGTTATAACCTATGTATGTGTTATATATATGTTATATATTCGGTGCTGTTCAGGGTGCGTGTCCTGATGTTGTAATGTTTGTTTCTGAAAAAAATGCCATTTGATTCCTGTAGGCCACGCGGGCGAAGCCGCGAGCAGAAGCTAGTATAATATAATCCGGAAAAGTCGCTGGAAAAGCTAGTGTTAAATACAAATAGTTATGTACTTAAAAGATAAACTTATATTATATGACCCATAAAGATGCAATTACACGAACAATTCGGTATAATCAGTTATCAAACAATTATTCGATAATTCATGTAGGTACCTAGTAGAAAGATAGTGGGCTAAGCTAAGATACCATAGAGAATAGTCCTTATATTAAGTATCTATGCAATTTTTTTAAAATTAACAAAATAAAGCTATAATTTGTGTATTTATGTTTCTCTGTTGTCCTTCCCGTGTGTGTGTCTGTCTCTGTGATCCCAGTTGTAATATTTTATGTTATAGTTATATTATGTCACTAACAATAAATTAACCCTTCTATTACAGTAAACAGTTTAAGATCTTAACTGCACATTTTTACCGGTCAATCTCCTCTGTCTCCTTCAAGTTACTTGAGACTGGCAAAGTGCATTGTGCTGACATGGCACTGGAAAAAGCCATATATTAAGAGAAGAAGAAGAGGGCCTTACCTTGGGGTGCCATACAGGTAACCTCCCAGTGTGGCTGGGTGCTGCTGGTCCCTTTTGGATGCAATGGGGATCCGAGGGGTTCAGTATTCGGGCCGGTGCACCCAGGTAACATGGCTAATAATCTCTCTTCGGGGATATTGTTGGCCAGGGCTAATGACCTGGCAGGGGGGAGATTTTTTTTTTTTTTTTTTTTTAATTCAGATACAAGTTAGCCCTTGACTGCAATCTCACCTCGTGGTAAGTGATGATGCAGTCGAAGATGATAGCGGGCTAACCTGGAAGGGGTATGGCAGTTTTTATTAAACCCATACCCCTTTGGTTTCTACACGGCATCGTACCGGAACGCTAAATTGCTTGGCGGCACGGTAGGGTGGTAACTAGCCACGGCTGAAGCCTCCCACCAGACCAGACCAGAAATTTAGAAATTATAAAATTCCAAACCCCTGCCAGGAATCGAACCCGGGACCTCCCACTATTAAGACCACAGCGCTCACCACTGCGCCAGGGAGGTCGTCAACCGCGTGTCCCTCTGACTAGCAGAGGGCACAGTGGACGAGGCGGATGATGGGACGCGGGCGACGTGCACGGAGTGTGCAGTTGTCGCTCGTTGGGTCCCCGGGTCGGGAGGCGCACGCACTTGGTCGGTGCGCCTCGGACGTGCGGTGTGGGGGACCTCGTTAGTAGGGTCCCCGGTGGAGGGTCCGCCTCGGCGGATGTCGCTGACTGGGTCGCGGTGGTTTGCTTCGGCGTGTAGGGACACATATGCACATGTAACACGACGCTTGCACCTGACTCGGCGTATTGTCGCCGTACCTAGGAATATGTTTTATATTTTGTATCCAGTCCATACTCAGTTCACTTTTTTTTTTTTTTTTTTTTTTTAAAGAATATTAGCCATGTTAAATGACTAATATTCCCCTTTCCTCTCCAACTAAGCGTCAGGCTTGTGCTAGGAGTAGGTACGACAATAGTGCAACGGGCGGGGTTTGAACCGTCGACCTTTCGGTTTTCAGTCCACTGCTTTACCGGTTGAGCTATTGAGGCTCTGACAGACTATTGGGAACACGTCATGTGAATAAATGTGATATAAAGGGAAGTTGGTATTTCCTTCCTCTTGTTCTAAGGAGAGGCTCTATATCCCCTAAAGGCGTTCCCGTGACCCAGTCGCCAGGCGACATGCAGGAATGCCGCTGGGTTTTAGTGGATATTCTGGTCGCTCTCTCTCCCACATCCCTCCAGTTAATTGGCTGGCTGGTTAGCTGGCTGGCTTCTAGGAGGGGGGATGCGTAAACGCATTTCCCAGCGTTAAAAAAAAAAAAAGGAGATGGCCTTACCTTCGTTATTTTATTAAAGCTGAAAGTTTCTCTGCGTATTGTCCCCACTTATATGAAGCTGTGGTAGCCTAGTGGTTAGGACGTCCGCCTTCCAATCGGAGGTCGGGGGTTCGATCCCGTGCACGCACCTCTAACTTTTCAGACTTATGTGCGTTTTTAAGTAATTAAAATATCACTTGCTTTAACGGTGAAGGAAAACATCGTGAGGAAACCTGTATGCCTGAGAGTTCTCCATAATGTTCTCAAAGGTGTGTGAAGTCTGCCAATCCGCACTTGGCCAGCGTGGTAGACTATGGCCAAAACCCTTCTCACACTGAGCAGAGACCCGTGCTCTGTAGTGAGCCGGCGATGGGTTGATCACACGAAAATATAAACTCTCGCGACAAAATAACAATTTTGCAGCCTTGCATAACAAAGAGCCGTAAAAAACAGATAATACACGAAATGTCATTTTGGTCTCCGGGATTATAAGTTCAAACTTTGTAACTTATGAGTTTTCAAGTAAAAGGTTTGCAAAATGAAAGACGAAATTTCGTAACATACATTTTTATTGCAATATGTAATATGATTATACAAGTGGAATAATTTAATTTAAATTAAACTTAAAGTACAATAACATTACTAGTACTCTAGGTATTAAATAAGAAGCGATTGGTTGCAACTTCAAACTCAAATAAGTTCAGGATCTGCAAAAAACAAACAAAATATTACTTTCAAATCTTAAATATCATCTATACATAAAAAAACCGGCCAAGTGCGAGTCAGGCTCGCGCAACGAGGGTTCCGTACTTCAGTCGTATTTTTTCCGACATTTTGCACGATAATTTAAAACCTATGATACATAAAAATAAATAAAAATCCTGAAGACCTTTCATATGATACCCCACTTGATATAGTTATCTTACTTCGAAAATTGAAAATACTAATTATTAGTTCATGACCACAATTTAATTTTTTTGTGTGATCTAACCCAAAATTCACGGTTGTCAGATTTTTCCCCAAATGTCAGCTATAAGATCTACCTACCTGCCAAATTTCATGATTCTAGGTCAACGGGAAGTACCCTGTAGGTTTCTTGACAGACAGACAACAAAGTGATCGTATAAGGGTTCCGTTTTTCCTTTTGAGGTACGGAACCCTAAAAATAAATATAATAAGGGTGAAGTTAATTATCTTACCAGGAAAGTGGCGAGCATTCCTTCTCTAACCATTGGTAGTCTTCTTTCAAACCGCGTTTCATCAGAACTGGTCCAAGAGTTTTGAAAACTCTATCGTGGTAGACATTCAGATAGTTTACCTGAAATATATAAAAATACTAGCTGATGCTCGCGTGGATTTAAATTTTTCAAAATCCCGCGGGACTTTTGATTTTCCGGGATAAAAAGTAGCCTATGTGCTAATCCAGGGTATAATCTATCTCCATTCCAAATTTCATACAAATCCGTTCAGCGGTTTTTGCGTGATTGAGTAACAAACATCCAAACATCCACACTTTCACATTTATATTATTATAGTCATAGTCATAGTCATAGTCATAGTCATTTATTCATAAATACACATTATACGTCAATTACAATAATTTAAATTCTTTTTCTTAATATTTAATAACATATTGGCACCGATTCCTTTGTCTTTCTAATTTTAGAGTATTCGCATCCTCTTCTTACTAATGTAATATGAAAACGACAGACGCAGTTTGACAGTTCTAAATTTAATTTTTAGATGGTAAAACCCGTGATTTTAGCGCGCAGTCGCGAACCTACTGTTTAAATTTGTATTGTGCACTAAAATTTAGAGTCTTTAAATGTGAAAGTCATGTTCCGTTCCTTTTTTAGCATTAGTAAAAAGAAAAGGATGCAGACACTCCAAATTTAGTTTAAAGAGAGACTAGAGAATCGGGGCCATTCTTGTTTCAAGAATAGATTTTTTAAAAATATAAAATAAAATAAATGTTTTAAACAATTTAGTCTTGGATCTTCCCAAGTAGAAATTCATTATAACTATAGAAAGACTCCTCGACAAAGCCAGCTTTTCATTTTTCTTTTGAAAATCTTAATATTTTGCGCATTTTTTATGTCGTGGGGAATCCGATTATAGACCTCGGGACCCATTCCAACCACTGTCCGCGAGTAGTAGGACTAGCTTACGCTCGCGACTTCGTCCGCGTGAACTACACAAATTTGGAACCCCTATTTCACCCCATTAGGGGTTGAATTTTCAAAAATCCTTTCTTAGCGGATGCCTACGTCATAATAGCTATCTGCATGCCAAATTTCAGCCCGATCCGTCCAGTAGTTTGAGCTGTGCGTTGATAGATCAATCAGTCAGTCAGTCAGTCAGTCAGTCAGTCAGTCACCTTTTCCTTTTATATATATAGATTAGGATTAGCTGATGCCCACGATTTCTTTCGCGTGGATTTAGGTTTTTAAAAATCCCGTGGGAACTCTTTGATTTTCCGGGATAAAAAGTAGCCTATGTCACTCTCCAGGTCTTAAACTGTACCCATGCAAAAAATCACGTCGATCCGTTGCTTCGTTGTGACGTGATAGAAGGACAAACCAACAAACTTTATAATAGGGGTAGTGATTTAAGGGGCGGACCAACAAATTCCTAAAAGGCCGGCAACGCATCGGCGGTTCCTCCGGTGCTGCAAATGTTCATGGGCGGCGGTAATCACTTAACATCAGGTGACCCGCCTGCTCGTTTGCTCGCCATTTTTTCCGTACCTCAAAAGGAAAAACGGAACCCTTATAGGATCACTTTGTTGTCTGTCTGTCTGTCAAGAAACCTACAGGGTACTTCCCGTTGACCTAGAATCATGAAATTTGGCAGGTAGGTAGATCTTATAGCTGACATTTGGGGAAAATCTGAAAACCGTGAATTTTGGGTTAGATCACACAAAAAAATTAAATTGTGGTCATGAACTAATAATTAGTATTTTCAACTTTCGAAGTGAGTGACTATATCAAGTGGGGTATCATATGAAAGGGCTTCACCTGTACATTCTAAAACAGATTTTTATTTATTTTTATGCATCATAGTTTTTGAATTATCGTGCAAAATGTCGAAAAAATACGACTGTAGTACGGAACCCTCATTGCGCGAGCCTGACTCGCACTTGGCCGGTTTTTTATTTAAAAAAGAAACTATAGATTTTTCTATTCAAATGCAAGTTAGCCTTTGACTGCAATCTTACCTGGTGGTAAGTGATGATGCAGTCTAACCTAGAAGTATGGCAGTTTTTATTAAGCTCATAGTCCTTATCGGTTTCTACACCAGAATTCTAAATTGCGAGGCAACCCGGCTTTGCCAATAGGGTGGTAGCTAGCCACGGCCGAAGCCTCCCTCCAGACCAGATCAGAGGCAATTTAGGAATTATAAAATTATAAATTTCTTGATTACCCCTACTGGGAATCGATTACGGAACCTCCGTTTATAAGGCCACAGCGCTCACTACTGGCGCCAGGGAGCCTTTGGTTTCTTCACGGCATCGTACTGGAACGCTAATTAATGAGACTCCACAATGGCACCTCATTGGCACCGACCCCAAAAAATATTATTATGGAACTATATCAACTCTTGTATACATAATATATTCGGTAATAAATTAAATTATTTTTCAATTTTTAGTGTTTGTGTATCGAAGTCGGTTTTTATTTTTTTTGTAAAAAAAATTTATTTCACAATTTTTAGTGGCCCCATGGTATTAAAATATGCTATGCCTGGTTAAAAATCTACTGTTTACTAAGCTATTACACTGATCGCGAGCAATTTACTCTTATCCGTTGAGGAGTTCCTATCTTCGAAGATATTCATCAGATCTTCACCAAATTTAAATGGGACCAACTTTGAAGTATACCCTTTCAAACAAAAAAAGAATTTTCAAAATCGGTCCAGGCGTCTTCGAGTAATCCGGTAACATACATAAAAACTAAAAAATAAAAAAAATAAAAAGATTCCGACGAATTGAGAACCTCCTCCTTTTTTAAAGTCGGTTAAAAACGCTAAATGATTATATAATTACCTCAAAATCTGTCAAAAGCCCTCGGTTGATACATGTCAGCTGATGGGGGACCAAAGTTATGGTGTTGAAGCCCAACACGCCACGTCCGTCGTAGTCACCGATTAAATCTGCAGCCTTGAAAAATACTTCCATATATATATATATATATATATATATATATATATATATATATAAAGAAAAGCTGACTGACTGATCTGTCGATTTATTTTATTTTTTTATTTTATTTATTAGGAACACACACAATACATTAATTTAACACAAACTACGACACTTATAGACAAACACAGGCTGATAAATGTATCTATAAAATGTGTACACAGCATTGGCAAAATATCTAGACAAATAAAAAGAACTTAACTAACTACTTAACTAAACAAATAACTAAGTTACTTAGGAGATGAACCCACTGTAAAATGATAATAGCTTTTTTTTGAATGCAGTAGCTGAGTCATGAAATATGTCGATGCCAGGTATCTTTTTTGATATTTCGTAAAATTTTGCACATATACGCATAATTGGGGCTTGATTTCCTAGATGAGATTTGGTGAAAGGTATATGGAAGATTTTTGGGGATATAAAACTACGGGAGTGTCTATGTGGAACTGATAAGGATATTCGATTGAGAAGGTTACTACATTTAACTTTATTTCGTAAAATTTTATGTAGAAAGCACAAGTCAAGTATTTCGCGCCTATTTCGAAGAGATGTCATGTTAAACTCAGCCAGTCGCTGATAATATGGCTGTCTGTGTGAGACGCCACTGACGTTAAAAGCTAAGTGTCGAGTAAAGGCGCGTTGTATACTTTCAATGCGTTGAGAATGCACAATGTAAGTAGGATTTCAGATAGTACTGGCAAATTCAAGACCACTTCTCACTAGGGCATTGTATAAAGTAATTTTTGTCTTGATTGAGAATCCCTTAGTGTTGCGTCTTAAAAACCCCAAGAGCTGAGCAGCTTTATTAGCAATATTGTTCACATGTGATCTAAAATTTTACTTTTTGTCAATAGTGACTCCTAAGTCTCTAATCTCCGGTAACTCCTGTAATACAACATTGCCAATGGAGTAACTCGATACAAGTGGTTTTTTTGTTTTTGGATTTAGTTGAGCCGTGACAGACAAGTAGTCAGTCAGATTCGCACTTATAATATTAGTATGAATTTAGGCTATTCCTTGGTGAAAAAAGGCTGTGATAGCCTAGTTAGTTAGATTAGGACGTCTGCCTTCTAATCGGAGGTCGGGAGATCGATCCCGGGCACGCACCTCTAACTTTTCGGAGTAATGTGCGTTTTAAGTAATTATATATCACTTGCTTTAACGTTGAAGAAAAACATCGTGAGGAGACCTACATACCTGAGAGTTCTACATAATGTTCTCAAAGGTGTGTGAAGTCTACCAATCCGCACATGGCCAGCGTGGTAGACTATGGCCAAAACTCACTCTGAGAGGAGACCCGGGCTCTGTAGTGAGCCAGTGATGGGTTTGATGAGTTTGTTGAAAATGATCTTACCCTGGGATGTTTGGTCTCTTTTGTGACGGCAATAGTTTCTACCAAGTCTTCGTGTCTTATGCCGAACTCGCCCACTTTGTAATAACCCGGCTCTGAAAAATATACCCAACATACACACATAGAGGTCCTATTGGGATCTAGGGTGAGATCTATAGAGCGCACTTTGACTTAGCTTGGACTTAAGGCAGAGTTAAAACGAGACGGCGCTATATCTTTCACATAAATCTGTCTTATTTTAACTCCATATTAAGTCTGAGCAAAGTCAAAGTGCGCTCTATAGATCTCAGCCTCAGACCTATAGGTATAGGTATATAGGTACAAAAAAAATGTTATAATTGCTTGCCGTCGGGACATTTTGCAACAGGCTGCACATTTGAACCATGCAAAAGTTGTACAACAAAACACAACTAATACATACGTAACAGATAGACACACCTTCGCTTTTATAGTATTGGTATGGTTTGGTAGTTTTTTACTTTTATTCCTTTGACTGCCATCTCAGCTGGTGGTGGCTCAGTGATGATGCAGTCTAAGATGGAACTGGGCTAACTTGGATGGGGTATGGCAGTTTTATTAAACCCTTATCGGTTTGTACGCAGCATCGTACCGCATATCTCTCACCACAACAGACCAGAGACAATTTAAAAATTATAAAATCCATAGCCCCTGCCGGGAATCGAATCCGGAACCAACCACTTATAAGACTACAGCGTTCACCACTGCGCCAGGGAGGTCGTCAAAAGTACGGATTTGCTGTAATACCCACCCACCCACTGAATACCCACTTATTTTATTTATTTATTTTTATTTTATTTTTATTTTTCATGTACCGAAATTGTATTTTTTTTTTTTATTCAGATACAAGTTAGCCCTTGACTGCAATCTCACCTGATGGTAAGTGATGATGCAGTCTAAGATGATAGCGGGCTAACCTGGATGGGGTATGGCAGTTTTTATTAAACCCATACCCCTTTGGTTTCTACACGGCATCGTACCGGAACGCTAAATCGCTTGGCGGCACGGCTTTGCCGGTAGGGTGGTAACTAGCCACGGCCGAAGCCTCCCACCAGATCAGACCAGAAATTTATAATTATAAAATTCCAAACCCCTGCCAGGAATCGAACCCGGGACCTCCCACTAATAAGACCACAGCGCTCACCACTGCGCCAGGGAGGTCGTCAGAGTAGTTGTTTTTCACTTACCGTTGCTCAGGATTTGTCCGGGCTTTAGGCCAGGATCATGCGGGTAGGGTCGCCAGGATATGCCACTCGGACCCTCGTGCACATTGAGGAAGTGTCCCACGCCGTGTCCCGTGCCATGCGCGTAGTCCAATCCCACGTCCCACAGCGCTTTGCGTGCGAAACTGTCAAGCACGTTGCCCTGATAACAACCCCAGTGTGAGAACGACGTATGTCGTACGTAACGATGTCTCTCAACAAGTTCAAAGTTTTCATAAAACGTAAACTAATTGAAAAATCCTATTACAATGTAAAGGATTATTTAAATGATAAGCAAGCTTGGGAATGAGTTGCTTAACGACTTTGTGATAGTTCTAATAAGTTTCAATAATTTTGTAATGATGGTGTGAGTGGTGATAATAAAAAGAATACCCGGCTGAGTTTGTTGTGGGCTCTTCTCAGACCTGGGCGCGTTTGGAACCCTCATAGCTTTAGTTTTAAGTTTGCGTTATAATTATCACCACTATATCTTACAAATCTAACACTATACCAGACAATCAATAAGAGTAATTTATTACCTATTTTGAATAAATCATTTGACTTTGACGCATATATTATAACGTAAGGTGTGACAGAGACAACACATACCACACTTGACTGTCAAGTACGTTACACTAATGACACAACCCCAGTTTGAGAACGACGCATACACAATAATTATATAGATCGTTAACGATCGATAAAATTGAGCACTGCGTAATTAAAATCTCTTCCTCCAAAAATGAAGACGTCGAAATGTACAAAAATGGTGGACAATGGGTAAATGGCTGTGGGTGGATCATTACAAGGTAAGAGGGAGACAATATTAACATGGTAATGAGCTATGTGATAGTTGCTTGCAATTGGGGCATTATGCAACACACTGCACTGTAAATTTGGGACATATTATCATAAACTAGCTTATGCTCGCGACTTCGTCCGCGTGGACTACACAAATTTCAAACCCCTATTTCCCCCCCTTAGGGGTTGAATTTTCAAAAATCCTTTCTTAGCGGATGCCTACGTCATAATAGCTATCTGCATGCCATATTTCAGCCCGATCCGTCCAGTAGTTTGAGCTGTGCGTTGATAGATCAGTCAGTCAGTCAGTCACCTTTTCCTTTTATATATTTAGATATGGCAGATGGTGTAATCCCACTCTATATCCCTCAGTCTACGCCTAGGTCAGAATTTGCCCGATGTTTAGGCCGGACTCGTGAATTTTAAAATACATAATAAACAACTAGCTTAAGCCCGCGACTTCGTCCGCGTGGACTACACAAATTTCAAACCCCTATTTTAGGGTTGAATTTTCAAGAATACTTTCTTAGCCGATGGCTAATGTCATAATAATTAAGACTAGCTTATGCTCGCGACTTCGTCCGCGTGGACTACACAAATTTCAAACCTCTATTTCACCCCCTTAGGGGTTTAATTTTCAAAAATCCTTTCTTAGCGGACGCCTACATCATAATAGCTATCTGCATGCCAAATTTCAGTCCGATCCGTCCAGTAGTTTGAACTGTGCGTTGATAGATCAGTCAGTCGGTCACATTTTCGTTTTATATATTTAGATAAAGAGTACGTTATATTACTTACCTTCACCCCTTTAGGATATAGTGCACTGCCTACGGCGATATACCCTTTTAGGACGCGGGTGAATGCACCCTTCTGGAAGGGTGTCGGTTCACCCATGTGCCTTGTTCGAGTTATGTCCGTCGTTCCATCCCTGGGTGAGAAAAAAAAGTCCCGTCGTGACCAGACCCGTGCAATTGGGTTAAAATTATAGACAAATAAAAACATAAAATTAATCATGGAATGTACCCGTTATCTAAAAACCGGCCAAGTGCGAGTCAGGCTCGCGCAATGAGGGTTCCGTACTACAGTCGTATTTTTTCGACATATTGCACGATAATTCAAAAACTATGATGCATAAAAATAAATAAAAATCTGTTTTAGAATGTACAGGTGAAGACCTTTCATATGATACCCCACTTGATATAGTCACTCACTTCGAAAGCAGAAAATACTAATTATTAGTTCATGAGCACAATTTTTTTTATGTGATCTAACCCTAAATTCACGGTTCTCAGATTTCCCCCAAATGTCAGCTATAAGGTCTACCTACCTGCCAAATTTCATGATTCTAGGCCAACGGGAAGTACCTTGTAGGTTTCTTGACAGACAGACAGACAGACAGACAACAAAGTGATCCTATAAGGGTTCCGTTTTTCCTTTTGAGGTTTCGGAACCCTAAAAATAAGTATCTTACTTGTATTGTCCGCCAGAGTCCAGCAGGAACATGTCCGTGGACCGGATGTCCCTCTGCGGTCCATCCCGGGACGGGCTGTAGTGGATAATGGCGCCGTTTTCACCCGCCCCCGGGATAGTCTCGAAAGATGCACCCATGAACTCTTTTTCATCTCTGTGAAAGTGTTTTTTTTAATTGAGCAACCTAGATCGGCTCCTCCATCCCCATACCGATCCCAAACCAACCTATCCAAATTATCTAACTATTACAACCTTCTAACCGCCATTTTTAACCAACAGTATCAACACATAGGTAAAATCACATTTATTTATACAAATTGGAACGACACAAGAAGACTCACCGATAATAACAGCCCCCACAAAATCACTCTCACAGTAACTGAGTCAAAGCGCCCTTTCACAACTTGACTCTCTCAAAGCACAATGCGTAATTAATCTCTGACTCCCAATCTCAATATCTCTTCTTCATTATCCCTACCATTCACGCCATTTTGCCTCCAAAACACGTGCTGAATTGCTATTGGTCAATTTAAACATGCTCGCAGGAGTACCAACATAAAAATAAATCATTCTTGTCAAATCGCGACAATAGGCTACTTGACACTTTTTTTAAGTTGGTCTTAAATGGTTAATATTTGTCCTATTATATCAAAAAAATTAACACTATATTTTTTTGCGCCCTAAAAACCGTAAAACTTTAATTTAAAAATATTTTTTTCTTAGACAGGTAAAAACACTGTCGGCCATGTTTGGCCGATAGATTATCTGTGCTCTGACGTCATGCATTTGTAAACAACAGCATAACCTCCCAAAGTTTAATAAACATGACTTCTATACTAGTTTACATGAAAAATATAGTAATTATCGTTATTGTATCATCCAAGAATGTAAAAAACGCATCGATAAAGACCACAGGAAAGTTGAGGATTAGAGTGCCCAGTGAAATAAATATACGTAACACGCGAAGACTTGCTTAAAGGGATCCTATATCACTAACGACTTCAACCCAAATTTATTTTTGCAAAGATCACTTTGTTGTAAGTCTTACTTAATAACTTATTCAATTTATAAAGAGAAAACGATATTTTTTTACGTTTACTATGAGTTTTTAGAAATATATAAAAACTAGCTTATGCTCGTGACTTCGCCCGCGTGGACTTCATAAATTTCAAAACTCCATTTAACCCACTCAGGGGTGGAATTTCAAAAAATCCTTTCCTAGTGGATACCTTCTCTTTACCTACAAAGAACACACGCACCAAATTTCATGTATCTAGGACCAGCTGTTTAGATGTTTAGGCTGTGCGTTGATATATAAGTTAGTCAGGACTCTAAATTTTATATATATGGATACTACGTTAGTCCCCGCGTGACATAGGGATGACATTTCTTTGTTTACATATTTAATGACGTCACATCATGGCTGACAGCATTTTCTGCGTTTCAAATAAAAATAAAAATTGTGTTTTTTAAAATTGGATTTATATATCCATCCTGCGTTTTTATTAATTGTTATTGATATATTTCGTTGTCTTAAGCAAAATACTATAATAAATAATAATTTATTGGACGAAATTAGATATGAGTCAAGTAGCCTATTCTGAGAGGAGACCCGTGCTCGGTAGTGGGCCAGCGACAGGAGGAATTATACTCACTCGCGAAACTCTAGTAGTTTATCTGCAGCTTGTATTTCAGTGACAGTTTCACCTTTGTCTACCTGAGAGTGAAGCCATCTGAAGAAGCGGACCACCGCGACACCGTCTCTGATGTGGCATTGGCGGAAACCCTGAAAATGTTACATTTTTAGGGTTCCGTACCTCAAAAGGAAAAAGAAACCCTTATAGGATCACTTTGTTGTCTGTCGTGTCCGGTGTCTGTCAAGAAAACCTATAGGGTACTTCCCGTTGATCTAGAATCATGTTTGGTAGATAGGTGGGTCTTATAGCACAAGTAAAGGAATAAATCCGAAAACCGTGAATTTGTGGTTACATCACAAAAAAAAGTATTTTAATTTATAGCGCCATCTATGTATACGTGAATTGATATATTAATTTTTCAAATCACATATAGATGGCGCTGTTGTCATTGTCTTGCAGTGCTGCACACACTTCGTCCGCGTGGATTTAGGTTTTTGAAAATCCCGTGGGAACTCTCTGATTTACCGAGATCAAAAGTAGCTTATGTCCTTTTCCAGGATGCAGGTACAGAGATGTACCAAATTTCATCAAAATCGGTCAAACGGGTGAGCCGAGAAAAGCTAGCAAACAGACCGTGAAAAGCTAGCAGACAGACAGACAGACACACACACTTTCGTATTTATAATGTAGTATGGACTAGCTTATGCTCACGACTTCATAAATTTCAAACCCTTTAGGAGTTGAATTTTCAAAAATCCTTTCTTAGCAGATGCCTACGTCATAATAGCTGTCTGCGTGTTAAATTTCAGCCCGATCCGTCCAGTAGTTTGAGCTGTGCGTTGATAGACCAGTCAGTCAGTCAGTCAGTCAGTCAGTCGCCTTTTCCTTTTATATATTTAGATATAGATAAGGCACACTTTTAAGAGGTTTCAACAACTTACCTCAAGTACTACATCATTCTTGATTAACTTCACCAAAGCTACCGGAGACACCTCAGATATCAAATTCAGAGGTTTTTTTAGATCACCTTCCTGCAAAAACAAAGGAAAAGATATCAAAAGTTAAATAACTTTCAGTGAATAAAAGCGCAGTAAGCGCAATTTTTTTTCTCAGACTCACCCCAGAAGCAGCTCTATGTACAGCTTCGCTTGCTTCTCCCGACAACCAAATGGAATGTTCGCCGTCGCCATTTTGAGATAAATCTTTCTGGAATCACAATTTTATTTAAATACTACCGACCCACCCCCGGCTTCGCAAGGGATGTCTAATTTTATTGAAAACTAGCTTATGCTCGCGACTTTGTCCGCGTGGACTACACAAATTTCAAACCCCTATTTCAAAAATCCTTTCTTAGCGGATGTCTACGTCATAATAGCTATCTACATGCCAAATTTCAGCCCGATCCGCCCAATAGTTTGAGCTGTGCGTTGATGGATCAGTCAGTCAGTCAGTCACTTTTTCCTTTTATATATTTAGACTAGAGAATTGGATTTAGGTTTTTTACAAATCCCGTGAGAACTCTTTGTTTTTCCGGGATAAAAAGTAGCCTATGTCCTTCCCCGGGATGTAAGCTAACTCTGTACCAAATTTCATCAAAATCGGTTGAACGGTTGGGCCGTGAAAAGCTAGCAGACAGACAGACTGACACACTTTCGCATTTATAATATTAGTATGAATAAAAGAGAGCCTATGTCACTCGAGAATAATGTAGCTTTCTACTGATGACACAATTCTCAAGATCGGTTCAGGAGTTCCAGAGATTACTTCCTACAAACAAACTTACAAACAATAGCTCTTTACAATACTAGTATAGTCTAGCTAGCGTAAAAAGTGCTAGTCACTCGCCTCAACGGTGAAGAAAAACATCGCGGAAAAGCTGACTGACTGACTGGCTGACTGATATATCAACGCACAGCTCAAACTACTTTTTTTTTTTTAATAGATATAGCGAGCAAACGAGCAGGCGACCTGATGTTAAGTGATTACCGCCGCCCATGAACATTTGCAGCACCAGAGGAGCCGCCGATGCGTTGCCGGCCTTTTAGGAATTTGTTGGTCCGCCCCTTGAATAACCCCATGTTATAATCTAGTGGGAACACCGCCGATGGGAGTTGGTTCCACAGTTTGCATGTGCGTGGAAAGAAGGATCTGTCACAACGGACGGTCAAAGTGCACCAGACACCCAGATGGTGAGGGTGAAATTCCTTATGGTGGCTGTGTACCGCGGTGCGGTTGTAGAAAAAAGAGGGTGGAATGAGGTCAAAAAGCTCTTCAGAGCAATCCCCATTATAAATGCGATAGAATAGAACACGCATAGAGAGCTAACGTCTCTGCGGTGCTCCAGGCTTTCCAACGAGCCGGTTAGTTTGGGATCGTCCACAAGTCGAACAGCCCGCCTTTGGATCCGATCAAATGGAAGAAACTACTACTGAACAGATCGGGCTGAAATTAGGCATGCAGATAGCTGTTATGACGTAGACATCCGCTAAAGGATTTTTAAAAATTCAACCCCTTAAGGGGGTGAAATAACCTCAATAGCTCAACGGTTAAGGCGCGGACTGAAATCCGAAAGGTCGGCAGTTCAAACCCCATCCATTGCACCATTGTCGTACCTACTCCTAGCACAAGCTTGACGCTTAGTTGGAGGGGAAACGGGAATATTATTCATGATTAGCATGGCTAATATTCTTTTAAAAAAAAAAAAATATTTGTTTGACAACTTAAAATTAACATTACAGGCTAACCCAATGCGATAGCTAAGTTAACTTAAATTATTAAATTTTCAATTTAGTAAATACATCTTATAACTAAACTAGCTTATGCTCGCGACTTCGTCCGCGTGGACTACAAAATTTCAAACCCCTATTTCACCCCTTTAGGAGTTAAATTTTCAAAAATCCTTTCTTAGCGGATGCCTACGTCATAATAGCTATCTGCATGCCAAATTTCAGCCCGATCCGTCCAGTAGTTTGAGCTGTGCGTTGATAGATCAGTCAGTCATTCAGTCAGTCAGTCACCTTTTCCTTTTATATATATAGATTATGCATTTAGTAAAAAGATGTATTTATTCATGTTTTTAAGACATTAAAAACGGACACTTCAATTTTGTTTATTTTGTTTGTTTACATGATGATGATGATGATGATGATTATGATAACTCACAGCAAAACTCCTCAGCGTGGCTTCTATGTCCTCGTATGGTTTGCCCTCGATTTTGACCCCTTCTTCCAGCAACTTGTCCGCTATGACCCCTGGGATGTGACCCCTATGCCAGAACAGCACCACGGAAGTAGGGGTTACCAGCAGGTACGAGAAAAACACGGGGTTGTAGGCAATGTCACTGCCGCGTAGGTTTAGTGTGTCTGAAATAATATTGTTAGTGTTGTCGCATTTGTAGTTGCCGCCTTTTTTGTGATACATCTAAATATTATATAAAAGGAAAAAGCTATCAAGTCAAAGTCAAATTATTTATTCAAAAAAAAAAAAAAAAGATTCCGACGAATTGAGAACCTCCTCCTTTTTTTGAAGTCGGTTAAAAATAGGTAATAACCAAACCAAATCAAACCAAAGGGATATCTAAGAGATATCTAATAAAAGGGATATAAGCTTATATAGAACCAGTAGACAGAACCAGTGGTAAATTAAAACCACCGGACTATTCATAAGTTCTTGTAAACAGTTTACAAGAATAAAAAAACCGGCCAAGTGCGAGTCAGGCTCGCGCAATGAGGGTTCCGTACTACAGTCGTATTTTTTCGACATTTTCCACGACAATTCAAAAACTATGATGCATAAAAATAAATAAGAATCTGTTTTAGAATGTACAGGTGAAGACCTTTCATATGATACCCCACTTGATATAGTCACTCACTTCGAAAGTTGAAAATACTAATTATTAGTTCATGACCACAATTTAATTTTTTTTTGTGTGATCTAACCATAAATTCACGGTTTTCAGATTTTTCCCCAAATGTCAGCTATAAGATCTACCTACCTGCCAAATTTCATGATTCTAGGTCAACGGGAAGTACCCTGTAGGTTTCTTGACAGACAGACAGACAACAAAGTGCTCCTATAAGGGTTCCGTTTTTCCTTTTGAGGTACGGAACCCTAAAAAAACATTCTATTCTATTCTATTCTATAAACACTTACATGCAATTTCATCCAATGCGGTGATGACGAGAGCAGAGGCCTTCTTTTGAGCCATACTCTCTCTTAACTCTGATATCTTCTGACCAGCCGTTTTACCTGTCAATACAAAATCAGTAATCTTATTATAATTGGTTTGTTGGTTTGTCCTTCAATCACGTCGCAACGGTGCAACGGATTAACGTGATTTTTTGCATGAGTGTAGTTTAGATTTGAGAGCCTCAATAGCTCAACCGGTATAGGAGTGGACTGAAAACCGAAAGGTCGACGGTTCAAATCCCGCCCGTTGCACTATTGTCGTACCTACTCCTAGCACAAGCTTGACGCTTAGTTGGAGAGGAAAGGGGAATATTAGTCATTTAATATGGCTAATATTCTTTTAATTAGATTTATTTATTTGCTTTCATGTACATTAATTGATACAAATACAATTTTAGGTAGGTACAGTAAAATAATAAACATTAAAGATACAATTAAAGGTTAATAAAATTTGAAATACAATAAGAATAGAAATAAAATTATCACACTATCATTACCAAATATTAAATATTACAATTTCAGTTCAAGACCTGGAGAGTGACATAGGCTACTTTTTGTCTCGAAAAATCAAAGAGCTCCCACGGGATTTTTGAAATGCCTAATTCCACGCGGACGAAGTCGCGGGCATCAGCTAGTATAATATAGTACATGCAAATACAGGGGTCTAGGCTCCGAATATGAATTTGTCCCATTCGGTGTCGAGACCCTTGGTCCGTGGGGTCCTAGCGCTATAAGACTTTTTAAGGAAATAGCAAAAAGGTTAGTCGAGACAGGTCATCACAGGAGACCGAAGAGCTGGCAGCTACCTCGGACAAAGAATTAGCCTATCTATTCAAAGGGGGAACGCTGCCAGTATCTTCGGAACCTTGCCTAAAGGGACTCCTTTTAATAATATATTTTAGTTATAATATTATATTTTTTAAGGTTTTAGTTTTAGTTTAAATTATTAATTAATTAACTTTTAATTTGTATCTTTTTAAAATGTAATATATTATATTTATTATATAGGTATAGTACATACCTGTGTATTGTGTAGGTAGATGTATAATGTCATTATGAGACCTCTCTGGTGGGGAGTCTTTTAGGAGTACCCTCGTCTGGTCGACTAGGTTATTGTCTATGGCTATTAATTGCATCCTTGCCTTTGTCAACGCAGTCTGAAAAACATATCTAAATATTTAAAAGAGAAATACCACTCACTCTCTGACTAATCACGAAATCTCAGGAACTATAAAGCCTAAAAACTTGAAATTTGGAAGGTAGGTTCGTTCTAGGACGTAGGTGTCAGCTAATAAACTGTTTTGAGAAAATCCCCCTTAAGGGGGTGGAAGGTTATATGAAAGTCCTATGTTTTTGAAGTTAGAGACATGAAAATCGACATTTAGGTTATTGGCTTTAAATTATAAAAATCTGTGTAAGTCAATTTGGGAAATCCCCCCTTAAGGGTGGTAAAATAGGGGGGAAAAGTTTTTATAGAAAAGTTTTAACTATTGTTATTTTTACTTGAAATTTGAAACGTAGGTTCTTTCTAGGGGGTAGGTATCCTATAAGAAAGGATCCAACTAAACTCCCCCCCTAAGGGGGTGAAATGGGGGTTAAAAGGTTGTATGAAAGTCCTATGTTTTTTGAAGTTAGAGACATGAAAATCGACATTTAGGTATTCTGGGTTCCGTGCCTCAAGGTGAGACTGAGTGAGTAGGTAAGTGAGACCTTTTGCAGCGGGAAAATTTCAGATCTCATGAGAAACCAGAAATTTTACGCGGACGAAGTCGCGGGCAACTGCTAGTAGTAGAATATAATAATAATATCTTAATCTTTATTTGATTAAAATTTACAAGGTAAACACTAAGGGCCGGTTGTTTCAAACCATTGGTCTTCGTAAGATCCGTTCGTTAAAATTTAACGGACGTAGACGAACTTTAACATCTGTTAATTTAAGTGCGTTGCTTCATTGTACAAAAAACTGTTCGTCATTGTTATTTTGGTTGCGAAACTAACCCTAAAAATTAACTTACTTCTCCGTATCCTTTTCTTATTTCATTTTAAGTATATTAAATTATATACATAGTTATTAATATTGCTACTTCGCATTTTAAACACTTTTTCTTTCTTACAAAATCTTCAAAAAAACTATCATTAAAAGCTTTGAATTAAATTGATTCCATTATAATTTGTAAATAAAATATTCCGTTTGTAAGAAGTATGAAGTTACGAACTGATTTGACGATCACCAATGGCGCCAGCACTGGTTAACGTAAACGTAACTTTTTAACGAACGTTAGCGCTAATTTGCATTTTAATAATAATAATAATATGATTTATTTATTCATTTGCTTTCATGGTTACATGAAGCCCCGTTAGGGCATTGCAAAGTTAGGTACATTAACAATACATACATGCTAAATATATAATTATTATACAATTACATGCAAACTACGTGTTACATTATTTTATAATAGATTTTATCATGTAATTATATAGGGCATTCATTTGAATCGAAATTATTTTTATTTATTGATCGCACTAATTAATTAAGTTTGTTATAATGTCAATTAGTTTCTTCTTTGTTAATAATTTAGTAATATTAAGTAGGTACAAGTATGTTAATATAAAATAGTTTCGATTATCAGTAAGAATGTCATATTAAACTTAAATTAACAGGTTATAGTAAGTACAACATAGTCTGAAGCATGGATTTAGAACTAATAATTCTTATAACTTACATAAGTATTAGTAGGTATTTAAAAATTCTTTGGTCTAAAGTCTAAACATACAAATAGGATATGCAAATATAGTGTCGGTCGTGCAATTGAGGTCATGTATTAAATAGGTAGGTATGATTAGTTTTGCAGTAATTCGTCTATCTCATAGAAACTATTCTGTATGAGCCATTGTTTGAGTTTACGCTTAAAGGTCCTATCGTTATTTTCGTCTGTAATATATTTAGGAATTTTGTTATATATGTGAGTTGTTCTGTATAACGGGCCGCGACTAGAGATTTGTAATTTATAGGTGGGGTATACTAGTTTATTTTGCAAACGTGTGCTTCTTCCGTGTTTCTTTGTGTTTTCGGTAGTTTTGTATAAACTGTTATGCTTTCTGACAAACATAGCCGTCTCCATTATATATATTCAGGGTACGGTTAGAATTTTTTTGTTTAGGAAGTGCGGTCTACAGCTTTCGCGTGGTTTTATGTTGACTAGGATACGGATACATTTTTTCTGCAGGATGAAGATATCCTGTGCGTTGGTACTCTCCCCCCAGAGGATTATCCCATATCGGATCCAAGAATATGCGTATGCATAGTACGCGGAAAGAGCAGTTTCGTAATTTGTATTTGCTTTCAGTATGCTGAGAGCATATACAAATCGCGAAAGCTTAACGCTTAGGTTGTGAACATGGCTCTTCCAGTCCAGGTGAGTATCGATCGTTAGACCGAGAAGAGTAAAGTTACTAACTTCTTTAATTTTTATATTATTCGCGAGTGGTTTTAGATTTAGTGGATGTTTTTGGTGCGGCTTAAATTGTATGAGTTTAGTTTTATTTAGATTTATTTCTAGATTATTGTGTGATAAATGGTTTTGAATGTTTGCTAGGTTTTCCGAGATGATGTTTTCACATTCTGTCACATTCGTGCACATAGACAGGACCGATACGTCATCCGCAAACATAATGCATCGCGAGTGTGGGCTTATAATGTTAGGTAGGTCGTTTATGTATACCAAAAAAAGGGTACATCCGAGGACACTTCCTTGTGGTATAGACCAGTTCGTAACGCGTACGTCCGATTGAAAGTCGCTTATTCCGTTTGTCCGTTCATCGCGATATTGCACTTGTACAAATTGTTGTCTATCCTTCAGGTAGGTTTCTAGCCATCGGTGAGCGTTTCCTCGTATACCTGAGTCGTATATTTTTTTTAATAGTAGTTTGTGTGAAACTTTGTCATATGCTTTAGTCATATCTAGTAGCAGCCCGACACCGTACTTTTTTTGTTCTAGACAGTTCAGGATTGCTTGTATATATTCAAAGACAGCCAGCGTTGTCGAACGATTTTCCCTAAAACCGTATTGGTTTTCTTTCAAGATGTTGTATTTTTCCAGAAATCTGTATATACGGTTTGTTATGGTTTTTTCGAAGATCTTTGATAGCGCGGGCAATAAGGCGATGGGTCGATAGCTACTCGATTCTTTTGGCTTCCCGCCTTTCTTAAGGATAGGTCGTATTTTAGCTATCTTTAGTTTATCAGGACAGTAGGCCTCGTCAAAGGATTGATTAATAAGAAATGTCAGGGGAGGGGTTAATTCATTTATACACGTTTTTATTAATGTCGGTGGGATTTCATCTGCGCCGAAGCTGCGTTTGTTTTCTAATCTACGAATGATTTTGTATATTTCTTGCTCTGTAGCCGGCTCTAGAAACAAGGAGTTAAGGGATCGCGGTTCATTATTATACATATAGGTATTGTAGCTTTTGGAAGCTGTCCCGTCATCATAGGATGACTTGCCAACTGATGTGAAGTATTCATTAAATAGATTTGCAACTGCTTGTGGTTCTTTAATTAAGCCTGATTGTGTCGAAAGCATTATGTTTTTAGTGTCTGTCTGTTTGTTTTTATTCGTTACGTCCTTTATTATGTGCCACATGGTTTTAGTTTTGTTTTTAGAGCTTCGCATCTTTTTTACATTATTAAATTTCCTAGATAGTTTAATGCATTTTTTAAGTAACTTACTGTAGATTTTATGGTGTCTTTTTAAAATACTGTTGTTAGACTCATCAGAACTCCTCAACGGTTAACAGCACAGACACAAAATGTTGTATACGCATTTAACTGTGAAAGCTTTTTCAAAGTTTCCCCATCACATGGCTATACTGCACTCAGGGTTAGCTCCTAACGAGGGAACTCCTCAACGGTTAACAGCACAGACACAAAATGTTGTATACGCATTTAACTGTGAAAGCTTTTTCAAAGTTTCCCCATCACATGGCTATACTGCACTTAGGGTTAGCTCCTAACGAGGGAACTTCTCAACGGTTAACAGCACAGACACAAAATCTTTATTTCGCATTTAACTGTGAAAGCCTTTTCAAAGTTTCTCCATGCGACATGGCTACTGCTCTCAGGGTTGGCTCCTAATAAGGTAAAAAGAGACAGACCTGCAAAGGAGTCCACTCCTCTCTCGTCATAGTCTTCGGGTCTACTCCCACGATGGAGCCCGCTAGAAGGTTGGTCACTAACCATTTCTCCATACTTGGCGTTTCTGGTAATGCTGAAACAAAGTGTAAGATGACACTATCATCATATGAAAGACTAGCTTATGCTCGCTCGTCCGCACTTACACAAGGCTTATTTATTTATTTATTTTTATTATTCATGTACCAAAAATTGTAGTTACAAAGTAATAATAAATTAAGTTACATTGGAAATGCTTATCTCTAAACAGAGATTTCTTCCAGCTTCCCATTCAAGGATGTGAGTAAGGCGTATCAAGAAGTGGAATAGGTCTACGGTACTAGAATCTAATAAACTACTTAAATATCTTATAACTAGCTTATGCTCGCGACTTCGTCCGCGTGGACTACAAAATTTCAAAACCCTATTTCACCCCCTTAGGAGTTGAATTTTCAAAAATCCTTTCTTAGCGGATGCCTACGTCATAATAGCTATCTGCATGCCAAATTTCAGCCCGATCCGTCCAGTAGTTTGAGCTGTGCGTCACACACAGCAGCAGTCAGTCAGTCAGTCAGTCAGTCACCTTTTCCTTTTATATATATATAAGATAAATACC
Source organism: Maniola hyperantus (assembly GCF_902806685.2). NCBI lineage: Eukaryota > Metazoa > Arthropoda > Insecta > Lepidoptera > Nymphalidae > Maniola > Maniola hyperantus. The sequence continues at coordinate 1,063,987 of NC_048563.1, forward strand.
CAAATCAACTTATATACAATTACCATTGGGGTCAATCCTATTCCTTTTGTAATACTACTACGTGTCGTCCAAGGTAGCCGGTTGAGACCATCTTTATTCTTCATCTACATAAATGACAAAAGTAAGGCTAACTAAGTATAAATTGATTTACTTTGCTTCATCAATGTCCACAGAGTTAAATCGGCTTTGTTTTCAAACCATGTGTAGTGTCGTCCATGCCATTATAACGCTTATTCGGTAGGTATACTTACTATGTAAAGGGAATCACGCAAGGCACACCACTTAGACCAATCTTATTTCTCCTACTAGGAGGTATCGTTCAAGGTAGTCACTTGGGACCAGCTTTATTCCTCATATGTATAAATGGCAAAAATAAAGCTACCTAAGTACAATATTGACTTACTTTGCTTCATCAATGTCCATATCGTCAAATCGGCCTCCTTTTCGAACTGCGTGTAGTATCTTCCGTCTGTCCATACTAGCGCTTGTGCACTGGTGACGACGGCGGTACCGGCTGAGCCTGTGAAACCGGATATCCACTCTCTGCGCGCGTCTACTGGGGATATGTATTCTGACTGGAAAATAAAAACAATGTTTGTAATTTATGTTAATATTATAAATGCTAAATCATCAGTGTTCTATTATCTCCCACGGATCTCCTCATGTCTGATTTGATCACATAGAGAAACTCCGCACATAGCTCTCTCCATCGCCCGCTGAGTGACTCTGAGCTTTCCTATGAGGCCCATAGTTAGCGACCATGTCTCGGATCTATATGTCATCACTGGTAACACGCACTGTTCGAGAGAAGCTCAACAAAAAATAAGCTATTTTAAAAAACTAGATGATGCTCGCGACTTCGTCCGCGTGGTTTTGGGTTTTCAAAAATCCCATGGAGACTGAATTTCCGGGATAAAAAGTATCCCTTCTCCGGGATATACCTAAGCTAACTCGGTACTAAATTTCATCAAAATCGGTTAAACTGTTGAGCCGTGGAAAGCTAGCAGGCAGACAGACACACTTTCGCATTTAATAAAATAAAAAAATAAAATAAAATATCTTTATTTAACAAAAACAAGTTACTTTGGCGTCGTTTACTAGTGGTCTCCACACTAGGTTAAACCTGTGACGTGGAGACCATATATGAGTTCCTAGTGGGTTTCTTGAGGACTAGGAAAGTTTAGCAGTTAGAATATTTTATATAATATTACTAATTACAGTTACGAAGATTTATAAAATTAGTATGGATTCATACATTGTGCGCATCAGCTGTGGGGACGATGTATGCTGCCAGTGCTGTCGGCTGACTAGCCATCAGCGCGCGAAGCGCTGACAAGCGCTGCAGCGACATCTTGTCTGAAACAAGATATTTTAATGGTTTTTTTTAAATTTGTACCAAAAACATTAACAATAATGAGAATTTTTTTTTTTTACAAAAAAAATAAAAACCGACTTCGATACACAAACACTAAAAATTGAAAAATAATTTCATTTATTACCGAATATATTATGTATACAAGAGTTAATATAGTTCCATAATAATATTTTTTGGGGTCGGTGCCATTGTGGAGTCTCATAAAAATATGAAGTCTAGACGATTCGCGCAGCTAAAGCTAATTGGCACCGGCACCAAAAAGTATTACTATGGAACTATATTAACTCTTGTATACATTATTATATATTCGGTAATAAATTAAATTATTTTTCAATTTTTAGTGTTTGTGTATCGAAGTCGGTTTTTATTTTTTTTGTAAAAAAAAATTATTTCACAATTTTTAGTGGCCCCATGGAATTATGCTATGACTGGTTAAAAATCTACTGTTCACTAAGCTATTACACTGATCGCGAGCAATTTACTCTTATCCGTTGAGGAGTTCCAGTATCTATCTTCGAAGATGTTCATCAGATCTTCTTTGAAGTATACCCTTTCGAACAGAAAAGAATTTTCAAAATCGGTCCAGGCGTCTTCGAGTAATCCGGTTACATAAATAAAAAATAAAAAAAAGATTCCGACGAATTGAGAACCTCGTCCTTTTTTTGAAGTCGGTTAAAAAGCGAGTCAAAGTGGACTGGGAAGCACTTATCTCTATGAGAGATCTCTACCAGTGACACTTGGCAGTGCGAGAGGTTTAGAAAAGATATAAAGTTATTCATGAAAAGAACATAATAAATATCTACTATATAATATCATATATATACATACAATACATACATATATTAAAACAGCTTATTTCGTGGATTCAACTTCGTGGTAACTGAGTCGAAGTATCGGCAGTTAAAAATCGCCTAATTAATCGTTTTCCGAGATAAAAAGTAGCCTATGCCCCTTCGTAGGCCGTGAAAAGCTAGTAGACAGGCAGAGAGACGGACAGACAGATACACTTTCACATTTATAATAAAATTAGATGATGCCCGCAACTGCATCCGCGTGGATTTAAGTTTTTGAAATCCTGTAGAAACTCTTCAATTTTCCGGGATAAAAAGTAGCCTATGTCTTTCCCCGGGATGCAAGCTATCTCTGTACCAAATTTCGTCAAAATCGGTTGAACGGTTGAGCCGTGAAAAGCCAGCAGACAGACAGACATACACACTTTTGCATTTAAAATATTAGTATAGATTAGTCATCAACCGATAGACATTGACGACCTCCCTGGCGCAGTGGTGAGCGCTGTGGTCTTAATAGTGGGAGGTCCCGGGTTCGATTCCTGGCAGGGGTTTGGAATTTTATAATTTCTAAATTTCTGGTCTGGTCTGGTGGGAGGCTTCGGCCGTGGCTAGTTACCACCCTACCGGCAAAGCCGTGCCGCCAAGCGATTTAGCGTTCCGGTACGATGCCGTGTAGAAACCAAAGGGGTATGGGTTTAATAAAAACTGCCATACCCCTTCCAGGTTAGCCCGCTATCATCTTAGACTGCATCATCACTAACCACCAGGTGAGATTGCAGTCAAGGGCGAACTTGTATCTGAATTAAAAAAAAAAAAAAAAAAAACATAGGTCTCTTGTAGATACTTCCACACGCCACGGTCTTGCGCCGCCGCCATCCAGCGGCTCCCTTCGACTCGTTTGATGTCGGCCACCTAGTGGGGGGTCTTCGAACGCTGCGCTTTCCGGTACGAGGTCGCCATTCGAGCACTTAAAGTTATCCTATCACTTACCCATATCTGCCTACTGTGACCCAGTGATATGCAACTACTGAATATGTTTCGCTGAAATATAATACCTATTTCATTGATAAGGACGTCATATGAAGATTTAGAGTGATAACATATAATCTCTACTATCGACAATCTAGATACTAATATTATAAAGAGGAAAGATTTGTTTGTTCGGAAGGTACGGGGTTCGATCTTGGGAACGCACCAGTCCAGTGGCGTGCAGGGCATAGAGGCATAAATGCACTGCTTACCCCAGTTGTAATGGCTCAATGCATATTTTTCATTATGACCTGCCAGTAAATAGGTTCCTACCTAACTAATGCTTACCCTGGCTTCAAAAAAAAAAAAAAAAAAAACACTGTGCACGCCACTGCGCACCACTATAACTTTTCTGAGTTATGTGCGTTTTAATGTAATATGGGATAGAAGAACATGATTCTAGGTCAACGGGAAGTACCCCCCGAAGTGCTGAATCCCTTAACAAATTTAAAATTGACGTCAAAGATCATTACCTATCTCTTTGCTATCATCAGTAACGGCATAGTTTATTATTTAAATCTATATGTGTATATATATCTATGTAGTCTTATGTATGTCTATTATATTCTATTTGTATGTATTAGTGTATTAACAATATGTATTTTATATTCTTATTATATGGTTTAGTTTATTTAGCTATTGGTATTTAGGTTTATTTTACACCACCTCCCATTGTCCATTTGTTCGTTTTCTCCCTAGCGTTAAGGTTGTCTGGAAGAGATCGCTATTTAGCGATAAGACCGCCTTTTTGTACCTACTTATTAAGATTTCTTTTTGTAACCTGTCATTTGTGTTTCTGTGGTGCAATAAAGTATATACATACATACATACATACATACCCTGTAGGTTTCTTGACAGACAGACAACAAAGTGATCATATAAGGGCTCCGTTTTTCCTTTTGAGGTACGGAACCCTAAAAAAAATTAAACTTGGATTGGAAATTTAGTGCGAGATTAAATGCTCTATTTACTGGCCTAAGAGTACTCCATAATGTTTTTGACGACCTCCCTAGTAGGTATTTGTAGTTATAGTCAAAGTCAAAGTCAAATGATTTATTCAAAATGGGTAATAAATTACTCTTTTTGATGGTCAGTTGTTGGATTTGTAAGATATAGTGGTGATAATTATAGCGACAACAGAAATACATCATCTGTGAAAATTTTAAGTGTCTTAACTGTCAGTTTATGAGATACAACCTGGTGACAGACAGACAGACGGACGGACAGCGGAGTCTTAATCAATCAATCAATCAATTTATTAATTAAATCGGACAACAATTGATCCATTGTTAGTAACAATAAATACGTAATAACTATGTTAATACTTAAACACTAAGGAGTTAGTAACAAAATACTTAATCACTATGTTAGTACTTAATAACTAAAAGGGATTTAGTGGTCTGCACGAGTTTCCCCATCAGTCTTAGTAACAGGGTCCCGTTTTACCCTTTGGGTACGGAACCCTAAAATGTATTATGTGAAGTCTGCCAATAGGCACTGGCCTAGCGCGGTGGGCTATGACCAAACCTAACCCCCTCTTATTCTAAGAGAAGACCCGTGCTCAGTAGTGCACCGGCGAGGGATTGAGTTGAGATGAGAGACAACTTGTAACTTTACCTGTATTGTTTGAGGTCTTCCGATGTTCTAAATTGAAACCATCGGCAGTTTGTAACCTGGAAAGGTGAATGAAAATTAATCCATAGTACTTTTAGGGTTAGATATAAGCCTAATAAGCAATCAATATTTAAAAAAAAAATTATTAAAAAAAGGTAGGATTAATAATGGAAAAAAAGTAAAAAGAAAAAAAGAAAGATAATAAAAAAAGAATTAATATTTATGTATACAAAATAAAACAAAGAAAAAGAAGACGTAGGCTTATTTATTTATTTATTATTTTTAGGGTTCCATAGCCAAATGGCAAAAAACGGAACCCTTATAGATTCGACATGTCTGTCCGTCCGTATGTCACAGCCACTTTTTTCCGAAACTATAAGAGCTATACTGTTGAAACTTGGTTAGTAGATGTATTCTGTGAACTGCATTAAGATTTTCACACAAAAATAGAAAATAAAATATTTGGGGGCTCCCCATACTTAGAACTGAAACTCAAAAATTTTTTTTCATCGAACCCATCCATGTATGTATGTATGTATGTATGTATGTATGTATATACTTTATTGCACCACAGAAACACAAAGGACAGGTTACAAAAAGAAATCTTAATAAGTAGGTACAAAAAGGCGGTCTTATCGCTAAATAGCGATCTCTTCCAGACAACCTTAACGCTAGGGAGAAAATGAACAAATGGACAATGGGAGGTGGTGTAAAATAAACCTAAATACCAATAGCTAGATAAACAGCCATGTATCTATGCCTTCAAAAATTATATTGAGGTTTTTTTCTAAACTGAATAGTTTAGAAAAAAATTATATAGCGATTAGCGAGAGACACTTCCAGTGGTAAATGTGTCCCCCCCCCCCCCCCCTGTAACATCAAAAATAAGATAATGATAAAACAAAAAAAATTATGTACATAACATACAAACTTCCACCGAAAAATATTACTATCAGTTTATGAAATTATATAATGAATTTTAAAGATTTCATTTTTTTAATATGTTCTACAAGTATCCGAAACACACGAAGCTGCAGCCGCCATGATTGATCCCGACTGTGACGTCACAATGTCAATGTTGTGTAATGTCACCCAATGTCACCTTAGCACTTGTTAGAGATTTCGCTTGTCTCAATTTAAGTTTTTTTTACTTTGTTTTCGAATCAAATAGTAGGTATAATACAATAGGCTACTTGACAATTTTTTTAAGTTGGTCTTAAATGGTTAATATTTGTCCTATTATATCAAAAAAATTAACACTATATTTTTTTGCGCCCTAAAAACCGTAAAACTTTAATTAAAAAAAATATTTTTCTTAGACAGGTGAAAACACTGTCGGCCATGTTTGGCCGATAGATTATCTGTGCTCTGACGTCATGCATTTGTAAACAACAGTATAACCCTGTGGTTACAGTATAACCACAGGGTTATACTGTTGTTTACAAATGCATGACGTCAGAGCACAGATAATCTATCGGCCAAACATGGCCGACAGTGTTTTCACCTGTCTAAGAAAAATATTTTTTTTAATTAAAGTTTTACGGTTTTTAGGGCGCAAAAAAATATAGTGTTAATTTTTTTGATATAATAGGACAAATATTAACCATTTAAGACCAACTTAAAAAAATTGTCAAGTAGCCTATTGTATTATACCTACTATTTGATTCGAAAACAAAGTAAAAAAAACTTAAATTGAGACAAGCGAAATCTCTAACAAGTGCTAAGGTGACATTGGGTGACATTACACAACATTGACATTGTGACGTCACAGTCGGGATCAATCATGGCGGCTGCAGCTTCGTGTGTTTCGGATACTTGTAGAACATATTAAAAAAATGAAATCTTTAAAATTCATTATATAATTTCATAAACTGATAGTAATATTTTTCGGTGGAAGTTTGTATGTTATGTACATAATTTTTTTTGTTTTATCATTATCTTATTTTTGATGTTACAGGGGGGGGGGGGGGACACATTTACCACTGGAAGTGTCTCTCGCTAATCGCTATATAATTTTTTTCTAAACTATTCAGTTTAGAAAAAAACCTCAATATAATTTTTGAAGGCATAGATACATGGCTGTTTATCTAGCTATTGGTATTTAGGTTTATTTTACACCACCTCCCATTGTCCATTTGTTCATTTTCTCCCTAGCGTTAAGGTTGTCTGGAAGAGATCGCTATTTAGCGATAAGACCGCCTTTTTGTACCTACTTATTAAGATTTCTTTTTGTAACCTGTCCTTTGTGTTTCTGTGGTGCAATAAAGTATATACATACATACATACATACATACATACATACATGGATGGGTTCGATGAAAAAAAATTTTTGAGTTTCAGTTCTAAGTATGGGGAGCCCCCAAATATTTTATTTTCTATTTTTGTGTGAAAATCTTAATGCAGTTCACAGAATACATCTACTAACCAAGTTTCAACAGTATAGCTCTTATAGTTTCGGAAAAAAGTGGCTGTGACATACGGACGGACAGACATGTCGAATCTATAAGGGTTCCGTTTTTTGCCATTTGGCTATGGAACCCTAAAAATAATAAATAAATAAATAAGCCTACGTCTTCTTTTTCTTTGTTTTATTTTGTATACATAAATATTAATTCTTTTTTTATTATCTTTCTTTTTTTCTTTTTACTTTTTTTCCATTATTAATCCTACCTTTTTTTTAATAATTTTTTTTTTAAATATTGATTGCTTATTAGGCTTATATCTAACCCTAAAAGTACTATGGATTAATTTTCATTCACCTTTCCAGGTTACAAACTGCCGATGGTTTCAATTTAGAACATCGGAAGACCTCAAACAATACAGGTAAAGTTACAAGTTGTCTCTCATCTCAACTCAATCCCTCGCCGGTGCACTACTGAGCACGGGTCTTCTCTTAGAATAAGAGGGGGTTAGGTTTGGTCATAGCCCACCGCGCTAGGCCAGTGCCTATTGGCAGACTTCACATAATACATTTTAGGGTTCCGTACCCAAAGGGTAAAACGGGACCCTGTTACTAAGACTGATGGGGAAACTCGTGCAGACCACTAAATCCCTTTTAGTTATTAAGTACTAACATAGTGATTAAGTATTTTGTTACTAACTCCTTAGTGTTTAAGTATTAACATAGTTATTACGTATTTATTGTTACTAACAATGGATCAATTGTTGTCCGATTTAATTAATAAATTGATTGATTGATTGATTAAGACTCCGCTGTCCGTCCGTCTGTCTGTCTGTCACCAGGTTGTATCTCATAAACTGACAGTTAAGACACTTAAAATTTTCACAGATGATGTATTTCTGTTGTCGCTATAATTATCACCACTATATCTTACAAATCCAACAACTGACCATCAAAAAGAGTAATTTATTACCCATTTTGAATAAATCATTTGACTTTGACTTTGACTATAACTACAAATACCTACTAGGGAGGTCGTCAAAAACATTATGGAGTACTCTTAGGCCAGTAAATAGAGCATTTAATCTCGCACTAAATTTCCAATCCAATTTTAAATTTTTTTAGGGTGCCGTACCTCAAAAGGAAAAACGGAGCCCTTTTATGATCACTTTGTTGTCTGTCTGTCTGTCAAGAAACCTACAGGGTATGTATGTATGTATGTATGTATATACTTTATTGCACCACAGAAACACAAATTACAGGTTACAAAAAGAAATCTTAATAAGTAGGTACAAAAAGGCGGTCTTATCGCTAAATAGCGATCTCTTCCAGACAACCTTAACGCTAGGGAAAAAACGAACAAATGGACAATGGGAGGTGGTGTAAAATAAACCTAAATACCAATAGCTAAATAAACTAAACCATATAATAAGAATATAAAATACATATTGTTAATACACTAATACATACAAATAGAATATAATAGACATACATAAGACTACATAGATATATATACACATATAGATTTAAATAATAAACTATGCCGTTACTGATGATAGCAAAGAGATAGGTAATGATCTTTGACGTCAATTTTAAATTTGTTAAGGGATTCAGCACTTCGGGGGGTACTTCCCGTTGACCTAGAATCATGTTCTTCTATCCCATATTACATTAAAACGCACATAACTCAGAAAAGTTATAGTGGTGCGCAGTGGCGTGCACAGTGTTTTTTTTTTTTTTTTTTTTTTTGAAGCCAGGGTAAGCATTAGTTAGGTAGGAACCTATTTACTGGCAGGTCATAATGAAAAATATGCATTGAGCCATTACAACTGAGGTAAGCAGTGCATTTATGCCTCTATGCCCTGCACGCCACTGGACTGGTGCGTTCCCAAGATCGAACCCCGTACCTTCCGAACAAACAAATCTTTCCTCTTTATAATATTAGTATCTAGATTGTCGATAGTAGAGATTATATGTTATCACTCTAAATCTTCATATGACGTCCTTATCAATGAAATAGGTATTATATTTCAGCGAAACATATTCAGTAGTTGCATATCACTGGGTCACAGTAGGCAGATATGGGTAAGTGATAGGATAACTTTAAGTGCTCGAATGGCGACCTCGTACCGGAAAGCGCAGCGTTCGAAGACCCCCCACTAGGTGGCCGACATCAAACGAGTCGAAGGGAGCCGCTGGATGGCGGCGGCGCAAGACCGTGGCGTGTGGAAGTATCTACAAGAGACCTATGTTTTTTTTTTTTTTTTTTAATTCAGATACAAGTTCGCCCTTGACTGCAATCTCACCTGGTGGTAAGTGATGATGCAGTCTAAGATGATAGCGGGCTAACCTGGAAGGGGTATGGCAGTTTTTATTAAACCCATACCCCTTTGGTTTCTACACGGCATCGTACCGGAACGCTAAATCGCTTGGCGGCACGGCTTTGCCGGTAGGGTGGTAACTAGCCACGGCCGAAGCCTCCCACCAGACCAGACCAGAAATTTAGAAATTATAAAATTCCAAACCCCTGCCAGGAATCGAACCCGGGACCTCCCACTATTAAGACCACAGCGCTCACCACTGCGCCAGGGAGGTCGTCAATGTCTATCGGTTGATGACTAATCTATACTAATATTTTAAATGCAAAAGTGTGTATGTCTGTCTGTCTGCTAGCTTTTCACGGCTCAACCGTTCAACCGATTTTGACGAAATTTGGTACAGAGATAGCTTGCATCCCGGGGAAGGACATAGGCTACTTTTTATCCCGGAAAATTGAAGAGTTTCTACAGGATTTCAGAAACTTAAATCCACGCGGACGCAGTTGCGGGCATCATCTAGTATATTATAAATGCGAAAGTGTATCTGTCTGTCCGTCTCTCTGTCTGTCTACCAGCTTTTCACGGCCCACGAAGGGGCATAGGCTACTTTTTATCTCGGAAAACGATTAAAAACCTCTCGCACTGCCAAGTGTCACTGGTAGAGATCTCTCATAGAGATAAGTGCTTCCCAGTCCACTTTGACTCTCTTTTTCTCATTATTGTTAATGTTTTTGTTAAAGTTGTTGAAACCTCTTAAAAGTGTGCCTTATCTATATCTAAATATATAAAAGGAAAAGGTGACTGACTGACTGGCTGACTGACTGATCTATCAACGCATAGCTATGTACAGTTACAGTATAACCACAGGGTTATACTGTTGTTTACAAATGCATGACGTCAGAGCACAGATAATCTATCGGCCAAACATGGCCGACAGTGTTTTCACCTGTCTAAGAAAAATATTTTTTTTAATTAAAGTTTTACGGTTTCTAGGGCGCAAAAAAATATAGTGTTAATTTTTTTGATATAATAGGACAAATATTAACCATTTAAGACCAACTTAAAAAAATTGTCAAGTAGCCTATTCAGATTCATAAATAAATTATTACTCCCGTTCCCGTACAGTACGCTTAGTATAAGATTTTACGTCTCACCAAACGTTGCTAGAATTCGAGAGTCGAAACACAATAACGTCAAAGTAAAATGGACCTAAAAAGCCTTGAATTGAAGTCGAAAATTCAATGCCCCTAATTTTAAATTAGCAACGTTTCCGCTTAGAGCGCTGGCTGTAGATGTGTAGACAAACTTGAGCTTTAAAACAAGGCAGTTAAGATCCAGTTTAATGTAATGCGGAAGGTTTTCGACACTCGAATACTATCAACGTTGGTAAGACATAAAATCTCGTACTAAGCGTTCAGTATATTTCATTTATTGCAGTGGAAAACCGGTTCGTAAAAGCATATAGGTAGCTCCATAGATTATCTACTATTCTCATACTAAGTATTCTTGCAATTTTATACCAAGTTTCTCTCCTATAACTTTTTAATCTGTTAGCACTCCCACATGCAGGCACATTGCACACGAATGAAAAGGCAAGTTACTCATATTAAATTGCAATAAACTGTAACAAAAATTTTCAAAAAAAAAAAAAACTACAAACACTCAAAAGTAAAAAATAATTTAATTTATTACCCAATATATTATGTACACAAGAGTTATTGTAGTTCTATTGTAATATTTTTTGGAATTTTTAAAAACCTAATCCACACGGACGAAATCGCGGGCATTCGCTATTAGGTACCTAATTATTATAAAATGAGAGAGTGTCTGCAGAGTCCGCTGCCGCGAAGAAACGAGCTAATTATTCCCCTCTTATGGGGAAATACCTCTTTGTTCCACTGGCGGTGGAAACGTTGGGTTGCTGGGGTGAGGAAGCGAAGGGTTTCGTGCGTGACATCGGCCGTCGTCTAAGGGAAAGAGGTTGCGATCCGCGCTCTGGGGCCTACCTGGTCCAAAGGTTGTCCATCGCCATTCAGCGTGGCAATAGTGCCAGCTTAATGGGCACCTTTGGCCCAGGGGCAACCAGGGGCGGACTTTTTGACAACGTTTAATTTTAAGTTTGTATGTTTTATTTTAATATTTTTATGTACCTACTTTTAATTTTGATTTAAGTTTATTTAATATAGATTATTTTTATATTTAACTTTCATATTAACTATTATAATTAGTAATAAATTCTATTATTATAAAATTACTTACGCATAAATTAATATTGAGAACCGAAGCGCCCACATTTCAAAAACATTTATTTCAAACTATTTAGTTAGTTAAATATCGGAAAGTAATATTACATTGGTAGTAAAATAAATAAAAATCAACGACTTTTTCGCTCAGTTCACTAAATCAGAGATAATTTATAATTTATTTATTTGTTTATTTACTGTGTAATAAATTCTCTGAGTAAGCGGCTATAATTTAGTTATTATATAGGTACACTACTAAAAGTATTTATAAAAATTAAATATTCACATAACTAGGTAGGTATACAAGAAACTGCGACACGGCACTGAATATATTTTACCAAATAGAATGCTCATGGAAAGAAGCCCAACTCCGCAAGGACGTTTGAACTAATGTAGGTAACAGAAATAATGCTACATCGACCTTTAGAGCAATAGCGCACTAGCGACCTGGCAGCGCAACGCGCGGGCCCGGCCGCAGGGGTTGCGATTTGCAACGCGGCCAAAACCGCGGCTACGATCGTCAGTTGCACACACAGCGCGCTTCAAAATGGACGTTGAGGAAATAGCAGTGCTTTTGTATCTTATAAGTAAGAAGCGGAAAAAGACACAGGACATGTCCCACAACGCCCTCCTTGTCTCAATCTCGGTTATAAATCTTTCCGTGTCGAAAGACATCGCGATGATCACAAATCACGCTGTAGTTCCACAATACGTGCGGCCGCCGCGGCTAGTGCGCGTACACTGGTGCCGGCGCCGCTGCGGCTTAGCCGTTAGTGCACTATTGCTCTTAGAAAGAGGTAGCGGTTTTGTACAGCGTTCTCTGTCGTTGAGACCGACAAAACGTCATATGTATATGGTAAACGTCAGGTATGACGGACAACCATCTACAAAGCCGAAATGTCATTCTAAAGGCCGATTCTTAGATGAATGATTACCGATTACTTTCGGTCGCGTACTGTACTATATAGGTTTCTTTACAGACAACGAAGTGATTCTCTATTTAGGGTTCCATAGTAAACAAGGAACTCTTATAGTTTCGCCATGTCCTTCCGTCTTCGGTTAATCTATTACTATTAGTGCTAGAAATCTGTAATTTGGCATGGTAATTTAAAATTTTGATAAATATTTTTTTTTAGGGTAGCTCTCCCCTACATGTAAAGTGGGGATGAATTTTTTTTTCTCGTTTACCCCATAGTGTGAGGTATCGTTGAATAGGTCTTTTAAAAACACTGTGGGTGTGGGAAAAACATTTTTCGATTTCTAGATCCTCTTTGAAAGTGCAAATTTTTATTAGTCAAGTGTCGTCGTCCCCCCCCCCCCCCCCTATATCAGTCAAATGGTAGTAGAAACGTGAAAAAATTCACAACAGTAGGTACTATAATTAATTTTAAAGGGAAAACGGAAACCTAAAAAAATACGACTGTAGTACGGAACCTTCGGTGCGCGAGACTGACTCGCACTTGACCGGTTTTTTGGCATTCCGTACCTCAAAACGGAAAAAACTTTATATTTTATAAGACCAATTTGTTTCTGTCGTGTCTGTCAAAAAACTTATAAAAATAGGTGAGAACAGAAAAATAAAACCAAAATATCATTTCACTTAATTAATTTTAATTTTTAATCAATATCGCATGGTTTTGGTAGAAAATATTCACACTAAATTAATCTACATTTGTTTTTACTTTACGTTTTGAAAAACTTAAAATAGAAAAATAAATACAGTCTATGGTTTAACAGGTATTTTAATATTGCAACCAGTTAAGACTTCATCATGATCAACCCATCGCCGGCTCACTACAGAGCACGGGTCTCGTCTCAGAGAGAAGGGTTTTGGCTAGTCTACCACGCTGGCCATGTGTGGATTGGTAGAATTCACACACCTTTGAGAACATTATGGAGAACTCTCAGGCATGCAGGTTTCCTCACGATGTTTTCCTTCACCGTTAAAGCAAATGATATTTAATTACTTAAAACACACATAACTCCAAAAAGTTAGAGGTGCGTGCCCGGGATCGAACTCCCAACCTCCGATTAGAAGGCTGTCGTCCTAACCACTAGGCTATCACAGCTTCGTATGTCATCTGATGGAGTTAAAGCTTTGTACATTTGTTGTTGGAACTTGCAGGATGGTTCTCTTTGTATGAAACAAAGAGGCAATTATAGGCAGAGGCAGAGATAGTTATATTTTAGTGGATTTTTCATTATTTTTAACTAAAGGGGAATGGCAAAATTTGGCCCAAAAGTGCCCAGCATATTCTTATTGTGAAAAAAATTATATAATATTTGTTCAACATCTCTATATATAAAAATGAATCGCTGAATATGTTGCTGATCGCAAATCTCGAGAACAGCTGAACCGATTTCGCTAATTCTTTTTTTATAATATTCCTTGAAGTACGAGGATGAACTTACGGAGAGAAAAAATTAAAGTATAATTTTTTTTTAAAGAATCGACTGTTAGGCGGTACGAAGTTCGCCGGGTCAGCTAGTAAAAAATAAGAAAGAGATTTTCATTGGACTAGCTGATCCGCCCCGGCTTCGCTCGGGTGGAGTTTAGAAAATTGGGGGGGAGGTTGAATCAAATTTTTCTCTCCGTAAGAACCGTCCCCGTACTTCAAGGAATATTATAAAAAAAGAATTAGCGAAATCGGTTCAGCTGTTCTCGAGATTTGCGATCAGCAACACATTTAGTGATTCATTTTTATATTATAGATATCTAAGTAAACAGAATCGAGTCAATTCTTCAAGACGTTAGGACTTAGGGAGGTCATACATCAGTCATACAGCGGCAGTTAGAAGCAGTCTTCCACGGAGAAATGTTAGTATAGTAATATGGCTCTCTGTTACAAATGCTATACAAATGATAAAGCCAAAAAACTCAGTGGAAGTTAACCATTTTGAGACACCAAATTTTTCACATTGGCATTATACTGTCCTTCTGAGCGGAAACGCAGTGCCCGTATGGCCTACAATAGTGAAATCCACAGCGGTGCGGCGCCGCAACGCACCGGGAACGCATCGTGCAGCCTCAGTACAATAACATCCACACAAAATCTATAACCATTTTGAGACACCAAATTGTCGGCATTATACTGTCCTACGAAGCGGCAACGCAGTGCCCGTATGGCCTACAATACTCAAACCCACAGCAGCGGTGTGCCAGTACAATAACTTCTATACAAAATCTATAACCATTTTGAGTCACCAAATTTTCGACATTGGCATCATACTGTCCTACGGAGCGGCAACGCAGTGTCCGTATGGCACCCAATACTCAAATCCACAGCGGTACGGCGCAGCAACGCACCGAAAACGCATCCGCACGATGCGTTTTCAGTGCATTGTTCAATAACATCCATACAAAATCTATATCTTCATTATTATTCCATCAGTCCATCATTTGTATTATATCCTAGTACTGCAGATCATGTCTTCATTCATTCATTCATTAATCTATCTGAAATTAACGAAAAAATCAAATTAAAAACAATTATTACACACAATTAACATAATAAGATATTAATTAATGGGGTCGATTCTCTTGTACACAATCTCTAAACTAAACTAAACTAACGGCGGGGTGATTACGTAAAACTTTGCAGTAGCGACAGCAGTAGCATTGCGAGAGTTCATTTGCTGTCTCTCTTCTTTTTCTTCTTATTTTGCTTTGTGGCTATTGCTGTCTCCCTCTAGCCGGACGTTTGACAGCAATGATCGCGAGATTTACGCCTGTCGCAAGCTTGTCGTCGTATCACCCCGTCAACTAGTGCTATCCTTTTCCGCAAGCAACATTATGAAAGGGATAGCAATAGATTTAGACGTGTCATTATAGTTTAGTTTAGAGATTGTGTACAGTGGAATTAGACACATTATGAATGTAAAAGTGTCTGTCTGCCTGGTAACTTTTTATAGCCCATCTGTTAAACCAATTTTGATGAAATTTGGTGCAGAGTTAGCTTACATACAGATGGACATTACTTTTTAGAGTTCCTTACTTCAAAAGGAATAATGGAACCCTTATAGGATCACTTTGTTGTCTATCTGACTTTCTGTTGTGTCCGTCAAGACCCGTCAAGAGAATCAAAACCTATATATACCTATAATAACATTGTAAATTGTAAAATTAAAAAGAGCAACCGCCGAGTTTCTTGCTGGTTCTTCTTGGTAGGAACGGCATTCCGAACCAGTGGTAAATTAAAACTACCCGACGATTCGAAAGCGCTTGTAAAAATATTAAAATATATTTTAATAGTATACTATATTTATATTTATGAACTCCATATTTTTATTTTTTCGGTAGCTTGGTATACCAAGCGACAGAAATCCAATTTTACTATAATATTTCAGCGTTTATTAAGACGACAATCCTAGTGGGGTTTTAGTTTTCAACTTTTGATTTCTCTAAAGATTTTAGCGTTTAAACTACCGTGAGTGATTTCCATTATAAATACTATCTGTCCCGGCTTACTCACGTGTGTAGTCGACGTTAGCCCTCTCTCTAAAGATCCTGAAATCAAGGGACTACCCACCTCAGCACTCCATATGCACAACCGAGTTGGAGTTATCCCCGTACCCACTCAGGCTGCCTTGGAAGATACCGCTAATCTGACTCTGACTGTCATTGTTGAATGCTCCATATGAATCATTGCTCGGTGCGTGAGTCTCTATATTGCCATCGCCTAGAACCAAATTACAAAAATATTATTTTATTTATTTTTTATTTTTATTTTATTTAACAGGAAAACTTACAGCTAATATGAAAAAATTAATAGGTAAAAACAGAAGATTTGAAGCTAATGACAAGTTTTCACAGATAGAATGAACATAAGCAAAACAAAAAAACTCGACTGGGGGAGAGAGAATTCAGGGAAAAGTAGTAAAAACGAATGAATTATTTAACTGAAGTATGAGCGTTAAAGTCAAATGATTTATTCAAAATAGGTAATAAATTACTCTTATTGATTGTCTGGTATAGTGTTAGATTTGTAAGATAATATAGTGGTGATAATTATAACGCAAACTTAAAACTAAAGCTACGAAAAGAATTCATTGGTCAGAGCTTTCTGAATAGTGGTAGCAGTGATGCAAAATAGATCAAAAATTTTGTCATTTTTACAAATTTTATTAAACGATGAGGCAGATCTAAGCATAAACGAGTTTCTACGAAAATTGGTATGCGTATGCGGTGTGTGAAACATTGAAAAGAAGCGAGGATGAGTATTGCTAGGGACTTTAAAGTATAACTTCTCAAGAAGCGGCGCACAGTCAACTGAGTTATTTGCAATATTGATTAGATAGGAAACAGGAATATTATACACTAGATGATGTCCATTCAGATATGGCTTAGAACCTATACGTGGATATATAGTAATTTTATCCTGGAAAATCAAAGAGTTCTTGCTGGGTTTTCAAAATACCTAAATTAACTTCGATATAGCAGGCATCATCTAGTTTAAGAAAAAGACACCACTTACAATATGGCATACTAGGCGTGCTAGAACTTATTTTACACAATGCACATTCATAAGCATTTAAAATAAAATAAATATCAAATAAACAAACATACCTGAATCAGCAGCAGTGGCAGCATCCGGTTCCGCCCAGTTTATCTTAAACCTAGTCACTCTGGGTTCGGACGCCAGGATATTCCGCACCACTTTGTCAAACTGAGGCTTCGCTGGCGGATTCTCGCGTAACTCCGGCTCACTTTCACTATATTCATTATTTATGAAGTACCCCACTCTTACAAACTCCTGTCCTCTGTACGAACACGTTAATAACACTACTGTGACCCCTAAAGCATCATTCTCTGGAATCCGAGTCACATCAGGTGGCGGTGCTTGGAAAACAAACATGTGTCGACCTTCTGGAATTGGACCAACGTAAATCGTGTCCAAAACCTGGTCGTGCTCCTCAGTTTCCGCCGATCCGACGTAAATCATCTTCCATTCCAAGTCCTCTTTCAGTTCTTCAATACATTCGAAGGTCAATTCGAATTGGAAAGGGTTTAAAAATGGACTAGGATTGTCCAGGACGACGACGTTGGTTATGTGCACCTTAGCCATTTTGTTTTCACTATATTTGCTGTTTTGTAGCGTCTTTATGTTTGATTGCACTCGAAAAACGTTAGTTATAATAAAACAATGCTTTTTAACGAAAAATCCGATTAAATAACACGATTCGAAACCTTTTTTCAGCACAAAAATACGAGAAAAATTGTGGTTAATGGTTGGCAGACAAATGACATTTATTTTGGCGGTTTGAAACTGTCACGTGACCAAAATAGTTTCTGACGACAGAGCTACACGCGGAAAAATCGCGTACTAAAAATGATGTAAATATGAATTATTATTGAATTGCAAAAACAGGACGGTTTTCTATAATAAAATTCTAAAACACCTATTGTACTCTGAAGATAAGTAGATTATATAGGATAATACAGAAAAACTGAGATAAAAGTAAAGGAAACTTACGAGATATCTAATATTTTCAACTTCGTGAAGCACCAATTTCAATGGTCAATGACACAGACACTTTTATTTCTGGTCGGTGACAGACACAGAGTTCGATTCCGGAAACATGTAGGTACCGGAAACCAGAAAAGAAAATGTCATAGGTCACATTTATCAATGTGACAGATTAAAAATCAAGGCAATAGTGATGATTTTCGATAACGATTCGACGATTCTTCGTCTCGGGTAACATTGTTAACGTCATGGCAAACATTGGCAGTTGAAGGTCAATGCATTCATCCAAGGGTCAATGAAAATAATGGCCTACTAGAAATTACTGTTGTTGTTACACTAATGAGGAATGTTTTTATTTCATCTACTGAATTGAATGCATATGCATCACGAAGAACATATTATATACGAAGAACATTTTTAAATATTTTCAAAATTAGGTAGTTTTTGATTTTTATAATGTAGCTAGGCCATTATTTCCATTTGCGAATGCTACACCATCGGCGATATTTGGATCGAACCATAGTCTTAATAAACCATTCGCCATTGAACCGTCGACTTTCAATGTTTGACTCATTTACAATGTTACCCATGACTTAATACTGTAGCTCCATTATAATATTTCTGATCTGGCAGCACTAATTCAAACGTCATTGTTCAAACCACTGTGGTTCAAACAAAACAAAGATGGCGCATTTAAAGTTTACAGTGAAGCTATGTTAGGTTCAGTTGTGAACAAATTGTAATAATTTCTGAGAATTCAATGAATTTATTTAACCGTGGTCCAATAGTTAATTGTGAAGACTGTTTCTTAATAAGAATACTGTTATAATAGTGAAGGTGACTGTTTTAGTGTCATATGCTAAGGAAGTAAACAATAATTTCGTTCAGGTAATTTGCTTAATTATTTACGTAAATATTATTATTTACATACCAATTACTTATTGTCTGGTAGATTTATGCGTAACGCGTGCAATCTATCAAGTTTAGACGCACTGTTGCGTGAAATGCATTAAGTAAAACGGTTTTTTTTTGTTCACTTTCACTTTAGAAACAAGTGATTGTGAACAGATAGTACCTATGGGCTAACTTTTAAGGACTTGAATTCTTTTGTATTGAGTCATACAATGTCCTCTAATTAATGCGGGCGTTAAACCGACGCAATTGAATATAATCAACTGTAGATTACTAATTTAACACCACTTGGTGAAGTTTGGCGCGATTCTAATTGTATTACACTATAAACTCCTGTGCAGTGTAACTCTCTTTATATATTCTGGTGTGAGGCTTCGGTCGTGGCTAGCTACTACCTTACTGACGTACGGCCAAGCAATTTAGTGTACTGGTATGATGCTGTATAGTAGATAGAATAGAATATATAATTATATTTAAGTAAACTTTTACACAACGCTGACGCTGTGATAGCCTAGTGGTTAGGATGTCAGCCTTCTAACCGGAGGTTGGGGGTTCGATCCCCGAGCACGCACCTCTAACTTTTCGGAGTTATGTGCGTTTTAAGTAATTAAATATCACTTGCTTTAACGGTGAAGGAAAACGTCGTAAGAAAACCTGCATGCCTGAGAGTTCTTCATAGAGTTTCTTACAAGTGCCTTTGTCGTCATATAATTTACCACATCATCTCATCATGATAAACCCATCGCCGGCTCACTACAGAGCACGGGTCTCCTCTCAGGGTTTTGGCCGTAGTCTACCAGTGTACGTCATTATTTTTATCCTAGTTTATAATATAGACCCGAGAGCTGGCAGCTACCTTGGCCAAAGAATTAGTTTGGCCATCCAAAGGGGTAATGCTGCCAGCATCATGGGTACAATGCCTCGCTGCGGTGGTCTCGATGAGGTTTTAGATTTAATTTAATTTATTTTAGTTTTAATTTAATATTGTTTTCTTTTTTTTTAGATTTAAGTTTATTAATAGTTTATTTGTTTCCATCTTCAAGTAATTATTAAATAATAAAAGTTAATCTAAGCCCTTTTGTTTATAATAAAGTAATAATATTTATCAAATTCAAAAGTAGGAAAATACCGAATTAAATTGTATGAGTGATGTCTTCATAGAAATTACTGATTCACTTGGAAGGTTCTGGGAATAAGGTGACATCAAGTTTGTTAACTTATCTACGCTAATTGATATTGCACATGCTATTTAGAACTCAATTTTAGCAGGTTTAGCAAGATTATATCCAATTCTTTGGGTTCCATAGAGGTGTCTGGCTTAACAGAGGCAAGAAATGAATGGTCCATGCATAGTCCCAGCCAAGTGCCGGTTTCTCTTTATTCCCAGAGACTGGGACGACATTATTTGCAAAATGACATTTGACACTTTACTTGCAAACGCAAATTCTAAAAAAGACCGTGCTCGTCTTCTCGCTGTCTCTGCAAAAGAGTCCGGTTACTGGCTACATGCTCTTCCCTCTGCCAACCTGGGCACTATGTTAGACCATACGACACTTTCTGTTCTCATTGGTCTTAGGCTTGGCGCCACAATAAACCAGCCTCACCGTTGCCACTGCGGTGACTGCGTTGACGCCTTCGGCCACCATGGGCTCTCCTGTTCGAGAAGCGCTGGACGCTTCTCCCACCATAGTACCCTTAACGACATCATCTGGAGGTCCCTTGCCACCGCCCATGTGCCAGCTGTACTAGAACCTATTGGTTTGGCACGTAGAGATGGCAAGAGACCTGATGGTATGACGCTCGTACCGTGGAAGATGGGCAGGTCGCTTGTTTGGGATGCAACTTGTGTAGACACTTTAGCTGCATCCCACATTCAGGCGACCTCCTCTATGGCGGGTGCAGCGGCCATCAGCGCCGGACAGGCCAAGAGGCGCAAATATGAAAACCTTGATGGGAGCTTCGTATTCGTGCCTTTTGGTGTGGAGACCGTGGGGCCCGGGGGCTCGAGCTCTTTTTGAAGAAATTGCGAAAAGAGTTATCGAGTCAACCGGGGACCCGAGAGCTGGCAGCTACCTTGGTCAAAGAATTAGTTTGGCCATCCAAAGGGGTAATGCTGCCAGCATCTTGGGTACAATGCCTCGCTGCGGTGGTCTCGACGAGGTTTTAGATTTAATTTAATTTATTTTAGTTTTAATTTAATGTTGTTTTTTTTTAGATTTAAGTTTATTAATAGTTTAATTACTTCTTTGATAAAAATAAATAAAATATATTTATTTAAATATACTTACATACATAAATTATTTTAGCAGGTTGGCATAGTAAACTTTTGTGTGTGTATGATAAAAACTCAAAAAAAAATTTCAAAATTCAAATAATTTATTCATAATAAGTAATAAATTACTCTTTTTGATTGTCAGTTGTTAGATTTGTACAATATAGTGGTGATAATTATTATGCAAGCTTAAAACTAATGCTACAAGGGTTCCAAACGCGCCCAGGTCTGAGAAGAGCCCACAACAATCTCAGCCGGGTAAACGCGCTGGAACCAATTCTCATTATCATCGAAATGACTTCATTTTGATGTCAGCCGAAATAAAAATATACCATCAGCTCGAAACTTCAGTCTAGTGCTGACGTCTCAAAAATGGCGGCCACGCGCATTAGCAATTTGCGGGACTTATACACATCACTAACCATATTATAAGTGAGAAAGTGTTTTTGTTTGTTGGTTTGTCCTTCAATCACGTCGCAACGGTGCAACGGATCGACGTGATTTTTTGCATGGATATAGTTAAAGACCTGGAAAGTGACACAGGCTACTTCTTATCCCGGAAAATCAAAGAGTTCCGATGGGATTTCTAAAAACCTAATTCCAGGCGGACGAAGTCAGTAAAAACTAAAGCATCAGCTAGTAAAATAATAAATTCTTATGTGCTCCAGTTCCCCTGAATGCTGAGCCCGCAATGCTGTCAGGCCAGGACGAGGGCCCGGTGTACTACAGGGAGATACAAAAGAACGCCTTCCTCAAGCGGATACCCAATGACGTCCCCACCAGCAAGCTGCGACCCCTGGGCCATAAGGTTTGTACTTCGTAACCCCATAGTATCCAATATAAATAAATAAATAAAATAAATAACCTTTTATTTGGGACCATAGCGCACAGTACAAAACAGAACAACACCAGACAAACGTACATAAACAAAACAAAAAACACAACAAAAAACAAAGCATGAAGACAAAAAGATCAAATCATAAATCAATCAATCAATCAATTTTTATAACCAATGTATAAAGGAAACATATTTTTTTATCTCCAGAAACCTCCCCTCAAACCAATGTGGACCCTGCTCTGCGTGCACAATGGTCGCACCCCCTTCCTCGAACAGTACCCCGAGCCCGACTCGGCCGCCACTGTAGCCCACAGGCCTGCCTGGCGGGCCTGTCTCAAGACTGCGCGACACGTCACTGCCAGCGTGAAGCCTCATGCTGGCGAGGAGTATGACTTCCTCATAGACACCGACCATGGACCCGTCAGGATGCTAGCTCCAGATTGGTGAGCTTATATTTAACGACATTTACATACGCAACCGCAAGCTTTAACAACATTTAACCACACTAATGAATGTGACTGCAAAATTTAACTACATTTACAAACACAACAATATAATTTAACCATATTTACGAATTTAACTGTAAAATTTAACCACATTTACGAATACAACCGCAAAATTGAACCTAAATTACAAACACAACAAATTATTTTGTTTCAGGGACTCAATGCAAGACTGGGTCACCCTTCTCCGTTCGAAACTACACGAGTTACGTATATTATCACTCGGTGAGAACGTATATGGAGCCCCACCCGTGGCACCCACCCCTAGGGCCGCTGCCAGGGACCCCACCTCACCGCTACCGCCCACCCCACCCGTGCCACCTGACAGGTAACTTCTCAGACCTGGCGACTAGCTTTAGTTTTAAGTTAACATAGTTAATTTATCACCATTACATCTTACAAATTCAACAAGTGACAATCAAAAAGTGTACAATTTGAATAAATGATTTGAATTCACAGCATGATCATAATCCATCCACTTAAATGCGAAAGTGTGTCTGTCTGTCTGCTAGCTTTTCACGGCCCATCTGTTGAACCTTTTTTTACGAAGTTTGATACAGGCCTATGCCTGTATCAAACTTAGAACAAGATAGCTTGCATCCCAAGGAAGAACACAGGCTTTTTTTTGTTCTGGAAAATAACAGAGTTTACTCAAGATTCTTAAAAAAACTTAAACCCATACATGAATCATCATCATCATTGGCATCATCTATTTTGTATAGAGAGAGCTCTGTACAAAATATGATGCACCCTGAAGGCAGATCTAGGACACTTTTTATCCCGGAAAATCAAAGAGTTCCCACTGGATTATCGTAAAACCTAAATCCATGTGGACGAAGTCGCGGGTGACATCTAGTTATCCATAAAATCACATCAATCTCTTATAGCGTGATGTTGTCTTATGAGCGAGAACAAACAAACACATGTCTACATTAATAATTTTCCTTGTTTACAGGGTACCTGGAATAGATCTAGCACCAATAACTCGTCCAACAATAGAAAGTACACAACCTTCGGAAAACTCTTCAACAACCGTAACCGCTGACAACCACGGCGCAACCACAAGCACAACCACACAAGAGAACACAAACACACCTAGAACAACCGCAAATTCTACAAGTACAAAACCCACGAGCAGCTCAACGACTAATCTAAACATAACTGTATCTACACCAAATGTAACATTTACGTCTACAAACACAAATTTAACGACATTTACGAGCGCAACCACAAGTTTAACGACATTCACGAACGCAACCCCAAGTTTTAACGCTAGCACAACCAACTCAGTATCACTTACACCGATAAATACGACGAATATTACAACATTTACGAACGCAACCGCGAATTTAACGAGTTTTACGAGCGCAACCACAACTTTAACGAATTTTACGAACGCAACCACAAATTTAACCAACGAACAGTTGAGTTCAGAAGTGGATATATCGAATTGGGAGCCGTTTTCTTTACCAAGTACAAGTAGAGACGCCGAGCCTAAGCAAAGTGTCGCGAAGATATGCGGACAAAATATATGCTTGGATGATTCTATATTGAAAAGGTATATCTAATTTTATTATATGTAAACAAATTTCAAACCCCTATTTTACCCCCTTAGGGGTTGAATTTTCAAAAATCTTTTCTTGGTGGATTTCTACATCATAATAGCTATCTGCATGCCAGATTTCAGCCCGATCCGTTCAGTAGTTTGAGCTGTGCGTTGATAGATCAGTCAGTCAGTCACCTTTTCCTTTTATATATTTAAGACTAGCTGATGCCCGCGACTTCGTACGCGTGGATTTAGGTTTTTAAAAATCCTGTGGGAACTCTTAAATTTTCCGGGATAAAAAGTAGCCTATGTCCTTCCCCGGGTTGCAAGCTACCTCTGTACCAAACTTCACCAAAATCGGTTGAACGGTTGAGCCGGGAAAAGCTAGCAGACAGACAGACAGACACACTTTCGCATTTATAATATTAGTATAGATAATTAATAATTTATCATTTTTTAGGAACGTAACGGAGAGTGACGAGGAATTTTTCGCTGAAATCGACAAAATTCACGATTCGAATGAGAATATCAGCGATTTTGAGTACAAGCAACGAGTTGTTGTAAATAATGGGAATCAAAGCACAGAAAACGAATCCAGGTAAGTGTTTATGTATTTATTGAACAAAATTAAATTAAAAGATCGGTCAAGGGCGAGTCGGACTCACACACGAAGTGTCCCGTGCCATCACTTGTGCTATAAGATCTACCAGTGACGTGCACAGGTATTCAAGCCTGGGTAGGCAATTAGGTATGAACCTATTTAGTCATAGTGAAAAATAAGCATTGAGTTATTAGGACTAGAGTCACTAGGGTAAACAGTATATTTATGCCTGTATGATCTGCACGCCACTGAGATCTACCTACCTACCAAATTTGATGATTCTAGGTCAGCGGGAAGTACCCTATAAGTTTTCTTGACAGACACGACTTACGGACAGACAGACAACGAAGTGATCCTATAAGTGCTCTTTTTTTTTGAGGCACGGAACCCTAAAAACCGGTCAAGTACGAGTTGGATTCGCATACGAAGGGTTCCGTAATGTCGTACAAGAAATAACACTTTAATTTTTTAAATATTCATGGGGGATGTTCTGAAATTTTTATTATTTGTTGTTATATCGGCAATAGAAATACACATTCAGTGAAAATTTCAACTTAATTGTAATAAGTATAGCTGCACAACGTCAAAGGAATTTTACTTATTTTAGTTAAAGGCTACTAATGGTTTTTATTATGCACAGATGATGCCCGCGACTTCGTCCGCGTGGATTTAGTTTTTTGAAAATCCCATGGGAACTCTTTAATTTTCCGGGATAAAAAGTAGCCTATGTCCTTCCCCGGGATATAAGCTAACTATGTACCAAATTTCATCAAAATCGGTTGAACGGTTGAGCCGTGAAAAGCTAGCAGACAGACAGACAGACAGACACACTTTCGCATTTATAATATTAGTATGGATTAATTTTTTACAGTACACCTCAAAGGACTAACATAACAGTCATCCAAGTCTCAAATAAAGGACCTCCGCACACCGCCATACCTGTTTTGGGCCCGGAAACGGACGTCTTCGACTTTGAATTCAAACAGAAACTCGCTGTTAACCCCGGACAAGCAAAAGACGACTTTATCAACATAGTTAATACAGAAGAAAATAGCTACGGAACCGTCTTCGAAAAAAATAATTCGGAATCCGACTATGGGCATATAAGTTTGACAACTACTGTCAATCTGACAGGAGACGTCAAAGTGACAGATAAAGATGGCGTCTACGAAAGACTATGTATGGCTTCAACATCAAATAAAACATCTTCTCCATTACCGTTAAGGAATGTCAAATCTATGGAAAAAATGCGAAAGTCTTCTCTCCCTAATTTAGAAATTGAATCGGATTATGAGTATTTATTTCCTAATTCTAGTCAAAATAACCGAAATCTAAATAGTACTATTAATTTACCGAATGGTAGGAATGTTGAAGAAATCCTACCAATTGGTAGAAATGTTCGGACGAATGGTAGAGATGTTGTGCCTAATAGTGGCAATGGTAGAACGAATTTACCAAACAGTAAGGAAAACGTAACAAATGGTAGAAACGCTCAGTCAAATTTACCGACTAATAGAGAAATCTTACCAAATAGTAGAAATCCTCAATCTAATTTATCGAACACTAGAGAAAATCTACCAAATGGTAGAAACGCACAGTTGAATCTACCAACTAATAGAGAAATCATACCTAATAGTAGAAACGCACAGTCGAATCTACCAACTAATAGAGAAATCATATCAAATGGTAGAAACGATGCAAATCCTACCAATACTGATATACCTAGGATGAATATATCAAATATAAATGTGGAATCTATTGCAAGGACCTTAAGGTCTAATGTCGAAAGGTCGCAAAGTCAAAATGCATACGACATAGGCCCGAGACAGAGACAGCACGATGGTAGAAGAGTGCCGAATAATAGTCCCAAAAGAGAAGCTAAAATTGGTAAGTTTTTACAATAATTGTTTCAAATCTATATATATAAAAAGGAAAAACTGACTGACTGACTTTTTTATTATTATTCAGATACAAGTTAGCCCTTGACTGCAATCTCTGTGATGATGCAGTTTAAGATGGGAGCGGAAGGGGTATGGCAGTTTTTATTAAACCCATGCCACTGGTTTCTACACGGCATCGTACCGGAACGCTAAATCGCTTGGCACGGCTTTGCCGCTAGGTAAGGGTAACTAGCCACGGCCGAAGCCTCTCACCAGACCAGACCAGACATTTAGAAATCATAAAATTCCAAACCAGCCAGGAATCGAACCTGGGACGTCTCAATATCAAATTTGGATTGATGTCAAAATATTGTTTTTTCAGAAAAATCCGACCCGCCACCTAAACCGATATGGAAAAGAGGTCTTACAGAATTGTCACTTCTGAGCAGGCTACGTGGTATAGGACAGACGAAAAGGCAAGAAAGTCCTACGAGGAACGAAAATGAAGATAGGTAAGAAAAACCGGCCAAGCGCGAGTCAGACTGGTGCGCCGAGGGTTCCTATTACAGTAAATTGTAATGTCAGACTTTTTTACAGAGGGGTGACATCACCTGTCAAAGTGGTGCACAGATCGCGGCCGGCCGGCAGAGTTGACAGCTCGCGACGAAGAAGTAACTCTTTGACTAACAGTAAGATGCATTTATATTTTTGGCAGAAAAGAAAGAATTATTATCAATAATATCACTTGACTCCCAAATAAACATAACAAAAAACGACGACATTTGTCTTCTAAATTTAAATGGTGAAAAAATGAATTTTAGTTATTGTACTCGGAATCCCTTCGACTGTGATGACCGACAACGGTACCCAGTTCGATATTTATTAAATATGAAAATTTTATCTTTTTGTCGCCATTTTTTAATAACTTGGGATATCCGATTGACGCCATTTTATAAATTACCAGGTCAATCACCGTCGATCCCGCAAAATCCCGCGCTACAACCCTTACGAGCTCGGCAAGCGGCCGCCTTGCGAGCCGAGCAACGCCGCGGGGCGTGCGTAGCTACCACTGTCCCTGTCAGAGATCCGCCGTTACTGTTTGATTATGAGAGACAAGTATGGTAAGTAACCAAAACTGGCCAAGTGCGAGTCGGACTCGCGCACGAAGGGTTCATAAAAATTGAAAAAAAAACACAATTGTTGTATAGCAGCCCCCTTAAATATTTATTTTATTGTGTTTTAGTATTTGTTGTTATAGCGGTAACAGAAATACACCATCTGTGAAAATTTCAACTGTCTAACTATCACGTTTCATGAGATACAGCCTGGTGACAGACGGGCAGACGGACGGACGGATAGCCGAGTAATAGGGTCCCGTTTTACCCTTCGGGTATGGAACTCTAATAATATTATTCTAGGAAACTAACAAAGAAGAGTATCTCGTCATAGTACATAACTTGTAAACACAATTATTATACCAAGACACACACTAGCTCACTCTCTCTGTCTGACACACACGAAGACCTACACACCATCCACACCCACACACACATCATTCACACCCACCCACACACTCATTCCGATCTCAATCCATTACCGCCCTTTCAGAATCAGAAGGTTAACATACTGTGCATTGAATTAAATTATAGTTATAAGTCGCAAATTGCTAATGCGCGTGGCCGCAATTATAGTGACGGCAGCACTTGATGGTATATTTTTATTTCGGCTCACGTCATAATGACGTCATTTCGATGTTAATGAGACATGGTTCCAGCGCAATAGTAATTTGCGGGACTTATTACGCGCATAACTGAGTAGGAATTGAGAACCACCTCCTTTTTGGAAGTCGGTTAAAAGTACAGTTGTTATTAACCGATTTAATGTACGGCCTTTTAAATAGTATAATTTGTCTTCAGGGTAGCCCGCTGGGGCATGGGAGGGACGCGGGGCGGCGGCCGGGCCGGGGACCGCGTGTCCGGAGTGGTGGGCACGCAGCCTTGCTCCGCCACGCACGCCAGGCACTTGCTCAAGGCGGCACACTCGCCCATCGTGAGTATCTTGGGATAGCCTATTGTTATGAATTCATAGAATGGCACGAGACTCCATAAATAGATCTAATATATTGTATCAACGACTAGTAGAACTATTAATATAATAAAAAGTAACTAGGCCAGGCAAACCTAACCTAACCTACCTAAATCGGCTCCTCCATCCCCATACCGATCCCAGACCAACCAATATCTAACTATTACAACCTTCCAATCAACATTCCTAACCAACAATATCCACAGATAGGTAAAATTAGTAAAATAGGAACGATACAAGAAGACTCACCTATAGTAACAGCTACACAAAATCACTTTCACAGTAACTGAGTCAAAGCGCCCTTTCACAACTCGGCTCTTTCAGAGCACGATGCGTAATGAATTTCCGATCTCTCATTTCGATGTATCCTCAGTTTTCCCTTCCTTCGTCTCTATATTTCTTTTTAAAAACACGTGCTGAAAATTGGGAATTGCCATTGGTCAATTCAAACACGCTCGCAAGACTACCAATATAAAAGCAATACCGCCATTCTTGCCACAATTGCCACTTGAAAGCAATAATTGACCACAGACAAACACGATTTGTTCAAAACACCGAATCATGACGGAATTATCAGACAGTAATTTAATCGAATTACGACATTCGGCCATCTGACATTACAGGTACTAATAAGCCAGATAACATTGACTTTTACCAATGATATAAATGTTTGTACTGTATTTGTAGTAAATTATATGATGTTTACTCATAAATCACGATACTAGTGTTAAAGCTGTCGGGGGTTTGATTCCAAGCATGAGCCTTTTATAATATTACCTTCATGAGAGATTAAATTCTTCCCGCGAATTTGTCCGCGTGGAATGCACCCCCTATTTTTCAAACCCCTATTTTACCCCTTTAGGGGGTAATTATTTTTTATATTTTCAAAAATCCTTTCTTAGCAGATGTCTACGTTATAATAGCTATCTGCATGCAAAATTTCAGCCCGATCAGTCCAGTGGTTTGAGCTGTGCGTTGATAGATCAGTCAGTCAGTCAGTCATCTTTTCCTTTTATATATTTAGATTTTTATTTCAGGTAGACATATTATTTCACCGGGTGCCGCTCGGGAAGATCTATGTGATAAATAAAAAGGACCAAGAGGGTTTAGGTAAGTTCATCATCATCATGATCATTGATAGACGTCCACTGCGCGGATATCATCGTACTTACACTTGTATTTCCTTTCCAGGTATAAAGCTAGATAATGAATGTACAATAACATCAGTGGAGGGGCAGTCGCCGGCCGGTAAAGCGGGCCTGCCCCCGGCCGGCAAGTGGGCGGTCACCGAGGTCAACAACCGACCCATCAATCTCCTCAAAGTGAGTAAACTATATATTATATAAAAGCGAAATACACTTACTCACTGACTGACTAATCACGAAATCTCAGAAACTATAAAGCCTACAAACTTGAAATTTAGAAGGTAGGTTTCTTCTAGGAAGACTAAACCACTTATACCATAGGTAATGGTTAAATGGATACGTCAGGATTACAGCCTTTAGAATAACCGAGTCTTCGTGGGCGCACTAACAATATTCTCGCACACTATGAGAGACAACACAAACTACCCTCAACGATAACTATAGCAACCCTCATTAATGACACCAACGTCTACTATGCGAATAGAAAACCCCAACTAACCCTACCTAGACCGGCTCCTCCATCCCCATACCGGTCCCAGACCAACCAGCTAACCTAGCACACCACAACCAAGTACTATAACCTGAATCAACTGAAACCACATTAGGTTACAACAACAATTATAAAACCTACAGTATGATACACCATGTCTAGAACTGTAAAGTGCCACTGGCGAGAGCCAGACCAATAATGCCTCGTGACGCATAACGCGTTCCATTTTATAGTCTCACTACGACGGTGGGGAGGATGACGTGATTTGCAATGAGCAAGCTATTTACAACTAAAAGACGGCACTGCCGTCATATAAAATTTGGAGGGTACGTTCTTTCTAGGGCGCAAGTGACAACATAAGAAAGGATCTCACGAAAATCCCCCCTAGGGGGTTAATTGAGGGTTGGAAGGTTATATGAAAGTCCTATGTTTTTGAAAATACCATTTTTATTTGTTCATGAACCTATAAGGGTTGTTGGTTGCTGCTACTGCATATGTGCGTTAGAAGTGAAAGAAAGAAGAAAGATCATAGTTACTTTCAAGTCACGTCTAAGTTTAAAAAAAAAAAATTTTTTCAGGGTGGTGAAGAAGAGATGAACAGGATAGCAATGAACGGTACAGAAGTATCCGTTCTCATACAACCGGCCGCTTTAGTGAAGAAGATCCGAGCAGCTATCAAAGCAAATAAACCCTTATTGACTATAAGGTAGGGTTCATAGTCGACTGGCAATAGTAATGATGATATGAGCTGCTACTAAAGGAAATAGAACCTTATTGGCTACGAGATATGGTACAAAATCGACTGGCAATGGCAAAGTGTAAGAGTTTCAGTGGAGGAGGCGCTGTTAAAGGAAATAAACCCTTATTTCACGATATAATAGAGTTTAAAATCGACTGGCAATAATAGAGACGATAGGGAACTTTTAATATAAGAAAAAAGGGCGAATTAATGAACTGGGAACATTAATGAAGATTTGAGCTGCTAGTAAAGGAAATAGAACCTTATACTCTTATATATATGGTTCAAAATCGAGTGGCAATGATAGATTAAAGTTATATGAGTTTTAATGGAGATGACAGCTGCTATTAAAGGAAATAGGCCCTTATTGAGTAGTATTGTGAGACTGTGAAATAGAGTTTTAAATCGACTGGCCACAGTTGAGTAAACGTGAGATGTTAATAAAGGAAATAGGATCTTATATACTATGAGATAGGGTTCACAGTCGATTAGCAATAGTAGTAAACATTTGTGCTGCTACTAAAGGAAATAGAACCATATAAAGTTTTAGATATGGTTCATAATCGTCTGGCAATGATAAAGTAAGTTAAATGAGAGCTGCTATTAAAGGAAAATAACCTGTAATGACTATGAGATAGAGTTGAAAATAGACTGGCAATTGAAGATTTGAGCTGCTACTAAAGGGATACCTTTACAAAGAGATATAACAGTTTCGTAGATCGTTCTCTGTCGTTGAGACCTACAAAACGTGATATGTGTATGAGTGACAGAGACAACGCTCTACAAAGCCGAAATGTCATTCTAAAGGCCGATGTACATTACTTTCGGCCGCGTACTATGCTTCGACCTTAACAAAAAGATAGCAGTTTCGTAGAACCTTTTCTGTTGATGAGACCTACAAAACGTCATATAGGTATGAGTGACAGAGACAACGCTCTACAAAGCCGAAATGTCATTCTAAAGGCCGGTGTACATTACTTTCGGCCGCGTACTATGCATCGACCTTTACAAAGAGATACAGAGAGAGTATCGTAGAGCGTTTTCCCTGTCATTGACGTTGACGTTGATGTTGGGTGACGTGCGGGTGTGCGGGGCGTCCCCCTGCCTCATACCCCGATTGCCATCTCAACCTGTCGCGTAATACTCAGTTATGCGTTAAGCCTATAACACACTTGGTTATTATTTTCTTACGCTAACAAATATTATAAAGGCAGCTTCATAAAAACGAGTTTTGTATTCGAATCTAAAAATCTTTATTTTGATTTTTTTATCGAATTTTGATTATTTTTTTCATCGTGTATAATATCATGTTCCATCCACAAGTTTTATAACATTTAAAAGAATTATATTAATTTATTGACAACATTCGGATACTTTCATTCCATTTTATATAAAAAACTAAAATAAAAAAAGAGATCTCTGTTAAGGCTGGATGTCCACTGGAGAAGCGAAGCGATTAAAAAAAGTATAGCTTTAAATAAAAATATATTCTGATGGATTTATAATTGATTTGTATTAATCCATACAGCCGTATTAATATTATAAACTAGCTGTAGCCCGCGATCTTTTCCCATTTTACCCCCTTAAAGGTTGAATTTTCAAAAATCCCTACTTAGCGGATGTCTACGTCATAATAGCTATCTGCATGCCAAATTTCAGCCCGATCCGTCCAGTAGTTTGAGCTGTGCATTGATAGATTAGTCAGTCACCTTTTCCTTTTATATATTAAAAAAATGATGAATCGCGAAATGTACGCATAACTTCCGAACGACTGCACCAAATTAGATAATTCTTTTCTTTTGTGTTCGTTGTTAAGAATTTTTTTTGGAAAATCCGTTGTATAGATTTTTTTTTGAAAATCCACGACAAAAGTCAGTTCCCGCGGGACGCGGACGAAGGTCGCGGGCAACAGTTAGTTTTCAATTATATATATTTTTTTCAATCGCTTCGTATATCTTCGCACCTCCAGTGGAACACAAAAATGTAGCTATTTATTAATAAGAGAAGAAAATCGTGAATGAAATATATAATATTTACCCTTTTACATAACTAGTTGTAAACTTTTGTGATTACTTTTACACTAATATACAATAACTTCTACATTATTACACTAGTTTAATAATGATATTATTATATTATTAATGTAAACATATCTCGAACTTTGTGATCCATTTTTACTTTTAATTAAAATGTTATGAAGTGGTTTTTGTGTTTTTCTTTTCATGTCGTCCCGAATGTTTTTTTTAGTCATACACAAGTTAGCCCTTGACTGCAATCTCATCCGGTGGTAAGTGATAATGCAATCTAAGATGGATGCGGGCTAACCAGGAACGGGTATGACAGTATTTGTTAAACCCATACCTCTTTGGCATCGTACTGGAACGCTAAATCGCTTGGCGGCTCGGTCGGTAGGATGGTAACTAGCTACAGCCGAAGCCTCCCACCAGACCAGACCAGAAATTTAGAAATTATAAAATTTCAAAACCCCTGCCAGGAATCGTACTCGGGACCTCCTACTAATAAGACCACAGCACTTACCACTGCGCCAGGGAGGTCATCAAGTTACACAGTTTCCACTGATGCAGATTGGAGATTTCGAACACTGTGATTGGCTAATCCGCTCCACTCTACTTCGCCCAGCTTCACGTCAGTGGAAACGCAGTCTAACGGCGGTTACGCACTCATCCGATACCCTTATCGGATCCGGAACCCTTATAGGATCACTTTATTGTCTGTCTGTCAAGAAACCTACAGGGTACTTCCCGTTGACAATCATGACA
Organism: Maniola hyperantus; assembly: GCF_902806685.2. Lineage (NCBI taxonomy): Eukaryota > Metazoa > Arthropoda > Insecta > Lepidoptera > Nymphalidae > Maniola > Maniola hyperantus. The sequence continues at coordinate 1,098,016 of NC_048563.1, forward strand.
TTTGGCAGGTAGGTAGATCTTATAGCAGACATTCGGGTGTGCGTAATCCCAGCAAAATAATGTTGAATTTCAGGATTTGAGTTGGATAGATTTTTAGTGCGTAACGTCGTGTAATTGTGCGTGAAAGTTTTAAATTTGTGCGTCCAACCAATAAGTAGATATTCGAAAAAAAATGCGTTTTGCCAGGAATACGTCAATATTTTGCTGGGATTACGCACACGACATTCGGGGAAAATCTGAAAACCGTGAATTTGTGGTTAGATCACACAAAAAAAATTGTGGTCATGAACTAAAAATTAGTATTTTCAAAGTAAGATAACTATATCAAGTGGGGTATCATATGAAAGGTCTTCACCTGTACATTCTAAAACAGATTTTTATGCAATATAGTTTTTGAATAAAATGTTGAAAAAATACGACTGTAGCACGGAACCCACGTTGCGCGAGTGTGACTCGCACTTGGCCGGTTTTTGTTTTATATGGAAGCTTTAGCTTATTATGAGTTATGACATATGTCGTAGATAATCGCTGGTATTCTCACGGATGACGGATGACGGATGGAACTCGGATGACGGTGCAGTGCGTAATAGCCGTTAGGGTACATGGCCAAAACGGGTAAAATAAATAACACAAAAATGATATAAAATGCTTTAATTTACATAATAATTGTAGTTATTATTACAAAAACCTGTAATACGAAACATTTATACATTGTAAGCAATAATGTTGTACATTAATTAATAATGGCAAAGTTCAGAGGGTCATTAAATATTGCGATATTTCCTGATCCCGTACAGTAATAACCAAATTAGAGGTTAAAATATATTGAAGTATAAATGCGTAACACTACCATCTTATAACGATAATAACGATACGCTGATAACGTTACTAAACACTAACAGTTTTAACGTTATGAACATTATCGTTTTGATAAACATCGAGACCGATAACACGGTATTTTTATTGCGATATTTATTGACTTTCTGAACTTCGATAGATATAGACCCAAAGCTTACAGTTTTGCCACGTTTCGGTTTGTAAGGCGTTCGGAGTCATCCGATCAATGCCGATCGTCACGTCGGATTAAGTTGGTACCCACGACAACCCAGTTATGTGTATATGCATCCAAATTATGGATTGTAGAGATTAAGAACACTATCTGTTAAGAAGGGCGGCTCAACAATTTATGTAGTTATTTACGTAGTTACGAAGTTTATTTCTCTTTTACCACTCTTTTAATTATTTGCTCTTTTGCTACAGTAGCGCCACCCTTTTTTAGGAAGATCGTGCTCCTGTTCTCTACACTTCATAATCCAAATTAAGAATAGGAAAGAGTTTCAGCCATATTGTCAAATCTTTTAATTTAATATATTTTCAATAGAAAAACTTAATGTACAAAAATAAGATCATCAACTAAATAAAGTATTTTTCGTGTAAACCGTAATTTTCAAGTGACAGTTGACAGATAGAGGTCATCGGCTTTCCTATTCTTATATTGAACTAGCTGCCCAGGCGAACTTCGTGTCGATTCAAATTTTTTAAAAATTTTCTCTCCGTAAGAACCGTCCTCGTACTTCAAGGAATATTATGAAAAATAATTAGCGAAATCGGTTCAGCTGTTCTCGAGATTTGCGATCAGCAACACATTTAATGATTCATTTTTATATATAGAGAAATACACTATAAGCAGTTTAAAAAGTTGTACACAACCCGTATCAAATAAAAATTAACTACAAAAAATAGTTAAAAAAAATATGTAGTGTTATTTTATTAGCAAAGATTTATCAAACTGTTTATTGGTTAGCAAATTTTGGCTCATATTAAATTCTTGGTTACCACTAAAACACTGGAATTATAAAAGCGCTTATAAAATTAAAGATATTAGCTAAAATAAAGAAAGATAGTAGCTAAATTAAAGAATTTTTAGAAGAAAGAAGAAGAATTTTTTAAACTGATTTTAACAGTTCACACACTTGGTAAAAGTATTCACTTGGCACTGTTTTTATAGAAATTGACAAAGAGATTATAATCACTACGTTTGAAATTGAGTTCACTTCTTTTTTTACCCGACTGTGGCGAAGCCCAAAGGAGGGTCATGTGTTTGTTTGTAAACTGGCTTTACGGCTCAGGGTTCTAGCCGTATTGAGCCTGTATAATGTCAATATTTGTCATTCAGATGCCCAAACTCCAAACCTTAATATTATCTTAAAAAATAATTAGAATAACTAATAAAATAACACCCCTTAAAAAGATATAGTTCTTGCATTTCACGAAGGCCATTGACTCATGCTTGTGTTTAAGTCGTATCGGTATACGTAAAAAAGTCACTAAATGTGTGCGTTTGCGAGCGCTTGCTCGCGACTGATTGGTGCGACATGCACGCACACTTACGCAATGTCCATGTATACGACGTAACCACAAGTAAAGTTCACCCGCCTTCGTGAATTGCAAGAACTGTAGGTACATTAACATCCATTTTTAATTTTCATAATAAGTACACTGGACCTAATAATAATAATGAGCTACCAAAACGAATATAAATCCTTTAGAATGACATTTCATCTATGTAGAGCGTTGTCTCTGTCACTCATACCCATATGACGTTTTGTCCGTCCCAACGACCGAGACAGTGCTCTACAAATCTGCTATCTCCTTCTAAAGATAGATGTCCATCACTTTGGACTACTATTGTGTAGATGTACATTCATTTAAATGTAAATAAATTGTAAATGCAGTTTTTTTTTTATTACAAACTGTTTTTATAGCAACTAATAGTTGCGACTGCCACATTTCAACATATTATGTTTTTAATTCAAAACTATTTCGAGTTAATAAAGTGTGCGTAAAATATAATAATGACCCCGCAAATTAAATAAATTTTGATAAACCAAAGAGCTAAAAATTAATCAATCTTCAATCTGTCGATAAGTTAGTTACTTAGCGACGTTGTTATTTGTCCAAAAACTACCATATACAGTGCGACAAGGCTATCTTGGCGCGCGGCGAAAATCGGAAGTAACGTTGTCGACAAGTGTCCCCTTTGTTCTTGTTTGAATATTCTAAGCCTTTGTTCTCCAACAGCGCCCCCCTGTCAATGTCATTCAAGTGCCAAGAGAACCTTTTCGCACTGTACCCAATGCATAAAATCATAGATATAACTAAAATCGTACTTTGGACATGACAGTTGATCAGTAAGACAAGGCTTTTTGTCACTTGGATGACATTGACAGGGGGGCGCTGTTGGAGAACAATTCAAACAAGAACAAAGGGGACACTTGACGGCAACGTTAGTTCCGATTTTCGCCACGCGTCAAGATAGCCTTGTCACAATGTGCAGAGCTTTTAAAGGCTTTTTTGCACATACTTGTATGTACCTAATAATTATATTATACCTACATTGATATTTCAAATATATACACTAAAATTCTATAATAAATATGATATAATTAATTAATATTATTAAGGCATGATTTCTTAGTATATATATAGTAAGTATACTATTTTGTTCGTCGAATTGACTTCAAAAGCGTATTTCATGAGACAGTGGGACGTGATTTTTTTATTGGAAGTAACTAAGCAAAAATACCGACAATAATAACCATGATAGATAATATTTTGTTGTTTTTTAACACTACTTTTTGTTTTTAAATTAAGAAACAAACTTTGACATTCAATGAAAAACAAAATAAATTCTCAGCTTTTTCTTGAACCCTTTTGAATTTTTAATTCTTAAATCAATACTAATTTTATCGCAGAATGTCAAAGTTACATTGTATTACTTAATTCATGAATCTATAACAGATATAAGTCCCGCAAATTGCTATTGCGCTGGAACCATGTCTTATTTAAGTAAAAATATAGCATCAGTTCGAAACTTCAGTTTCGTGCTGACGTCACTAAAATGGCGGCCACGCGCATTAGCAATTTCAAGATACTACTTATTTAAAGCAAATACCTATCGCTATCCCACTTCGACTTCAGAGTGAGAGCGAGAGGTTCCAATATAGGTATTAGAAGTGCCTTTATTATACACTCATGCATTAATCCTATTTTTTTGCAAATATAAAATTATAATTAAATATATTAAAAATAAGAACATATAAGACTAAAAATTTACTATAGGTATTGCGAATAATACACAAGTAATTATTAATCTAATGGTAAATGTAAAAGATATTTTAATATAGAATATTAGAAGATATAAACTTAGAAAAAAAGATTGTCTATGAATAATTTGCGCGCGCCTCCAACTTCTGGTTTATGTTAACTTAACTTTAGGTTAAGAAACAAAATTGTAATGTTTAATAGTTAAGTTTAGAAATAAGCAAAAATTATGTAAAATAAGGAAATAAATATAGGCTTAATAATAATAAAAATTTGCGCGCGAAATAGAAATATTCGATTAATAAATCCAAATTAATCATTCTACCAGGTCGTGTGTTTTTTAATATTATAATCTGTTAAATGAGGTTTTAGATTTATTAAAGATCAGTTTTTCTTCTAATTACTAATTAAATGTGTACAAGATAATAAAAAACAAACACTATACATTTTTATCGTACTTTTTGTACACTTATTTTTATGATATTATATTCGATAATTATTCGAGAAATTAAAAAGAAAATGGTGCATATTAATACTGAATAGTATAAATGTATTGCGAGAATTTGTAAAATTCAATCGATCTCACACTGTTTCCATTCGATGATGATGATGATGATGATTCGGTTCCAGTTTTTTTTTAATTTAAAAAGGCGCGAATGTGCGGAGCTGGCGAGCAAAACGAGGTGGTTGCACTTCTGATCGAAATACTTTTTTTTTCATTAATCCGGTCATTTTTTGCTCATTGAATACAGATCTGTACTGATTTGTATGCAAACGGCCTAAAACTGTATTAATTGAATCCAAAACTGAGTGGTGGCGCTCTTTAGGGAAGGCCTATGTCCAGCAGTGGATGTCCACAGGCTGATGATGATGAAAACTGAGTTTTTTGCTGGTTCTTCTCGAACGGCATTGCAACCCAGTGGAAAATATTTCTGACGATTCGAAAGCACTTGTAAAAGTTTACTCGAATAAAAATATATCCTATTCTATTCTAAAGTTTTTTGCTTTTCCTGTTAAATTTTATTTCGTGCAATTACGCTGTTTTGTAAGCCAACTCCTCAACATATTGTGGTATTATTTTTCGGCACCTTCAGATTTTTGCCAGATATTTCAATCCGAGTTCCTAAAACCTACCACCACCCTACCACAAGCCTAGGCTTTATAAAATATTGGTAATGGTAACTTATGGTTTATCCATATTATTCTTCAACTCTTCAGCTTTTCTCCTACGCCTATGTATAATAGGTACAAATAGCCACAGTGACGCACCGAATACCAGTATTATACCGAGAGTGACCAACAGAGGCTTATACGTTTTAGCATATTCGTACCACAGGCCACATATCGGCGGCCCGATCAGTTGCAACATACCGTTAACGAACAAACTAATACCGTATGACGACATTAACCGTTCCGTACCTAACATTTCCGCCATGACCAACGCTGTAACACCCACATTTATACCAGAAGCAAGACCGAATACGCAACAAAAACCGCTTATCGCCGCATATGATGACACTAACGGTATCATAGCCAAACTTATACCGGAGAATAACAAACCGGTAATAAAAAAATACCGTTTCGGAGTACTAACGATATCGGATAGCGCCGAGCCACCGATCCTACCGACTAAATCCAACGCTGATATTATCGATAACAAATACGCGCCCAGCGTCTTATCGAAACCGCATTCTTTGGCGTACAACGGAACTAATATAATAAAATTTGTATACGATATGGCACAAGTACAATTCGATATCAATATAACTAAGTATATCGGATCTTTCAACAGTTGTATATCGAAATATTTACTCGGTTCTTTTTTGGTATCATCATCTCTAGGTCTTTTTTTGCAACCGCAACAATAGCTAATAGGTGCTAAACTATCTGTAACTGATTTTAGACTGAATTGTGACGCGAATTCACTAGGTTTCTCGAATGCTGACAGAGTTGAACCATGAAAAGGTGTGGACATGTATTGGAAACTTGAAGTTGACGGGCTACGCTTCGGAGTTTTCGGTACTATTAACTTTTTACTGAACGCCTCTTGGGAATTGACTCTACTAGGTTTTCCTTCTGGTACCGATTCCAATAACGATAGGTTGCTAGGTAAATGGTTGGAGATTTTGCTCGATATGTGTTGGAGGCCATGTTTGGAACTTGTCGACGATATTTTCCTGGAACGGCTATTATCGGTATGTGACACGTGTACAGCGCTAGCGGATCGGACGAAATCGTTTTTGGGGGAGTGTTTTTCGTCTAGCGTGGCGTTGGAGTGCTGTTTGAACATGGGTGGGGATCCGTTTTGGTATTTATCGCGGCAAGTGTCTTCTGGGGTGAGGATGAGTTTTGGGTGGGTGTCCTCCAAGTAATTGGGGTCCTCTTCGGCGAAGGGTTCCAACTGAAAATAACGTTTTGTAATAAAAAAAATAGATTACGAGAAATGACACTTTTTTTAAAATTTTCATGCAGTTCATTTTCAGGGTACCATATTCGTCTTTATTGTACAAAATTAGATTTAGAGCCTCAATAGCTCAACGGGTAGAGGAGTGGACTGAAAACCGAAAGGTCGACGGTACAAACCCCGCCCGTTGCACTATTGTCGTACCTACTCCTAGCACAAGCTTGACCCTAACCTACCCTTTGATCTAACCCTAAATTCACGGTTTTCAGATTTTTCCCCAAATGTCAACTATAAGATGACATTTGCCTATTATGACTTTGACTACCTGCCAAATTTCATGATTCTAGGTCAACGGGAAGTACCCTGTAGGTTTCTTGACAGACAGACAACAAAGTGATCCTATAAGGGTTCCGTTTTTCCTTTTGAGGTACGGAACCCTAAAAATTAAAGAAAGCGGAAGAGAAATAACACTTTTTTAAAAATTTTAATGCAGGTTATTTTCAGGGTTCCATATTGGAAGGGTACTAACGGGAGTCCCTTACTAAACCTCCGCTGTCTATCCATCCGTCCGTCTGTCTGTATCTCATGAACTTGTCAACAAAAATCAAGTCGACTGGTTGCTTAGTTAGGGCGTGAAGGAACGACAAACAAACAAACACACTTTCGCATTTATAATATTATAGTATACACTAGCCTATGCCTACGACTTACAAATTACAAATCAGTTTTACTTTTAACCCTCTAGGGATTGAATTTTCAAAAGTTCTCTCTTAGCGGATGATAATAGCTATCTGCATGCCAAATCTCAGCCCGATCCGTCCAGTAGTTTGAGCTGTGCATTGATAGATCAGTCAGTCAGTCAGTCAGTCACCTTTTCCTTTTATATATTTAGAAGGTTTTCTACGACAAATTATCAGTACGCTTATCATAAATGCAAGTGCGTTTGTTTGTTGGTTTGTCCTTCAATCACGTCGCAACGGTGCAACGGATCGACGTGATTTTTTGCATGGGTATAGATAAAGACCTGGAGAGTGACATAGGCTACTTTTTATCCCGGAAAATCAAAGAGTTCCCACGGGATTTTTAAAAACATAATTCCACGCGGATGAAGCAGCAATGCAGAACCAACCAATGTCAAAAGAGCTCATTGGCTCGATGATCATCATGATCAACCCATAGCCGGCTCACTGCAAAGCACGGGTCTGGAGTGTGAAGGATTTTGGTCATAGTCTACCACGCTGGCCAAGTGCGGATTGGTAGACTTGACACACCTTTAAGAACATTACGGAGTATCAGGCATGCAGGTTTCCTCACAATGTTTTCCTTCACCGTTATATACCGTTGTAATAATGTTTTATTACATAAAACGCACATAACTCTGAAAAGTTAGAGGTGCGTGCCCGGGATCGAACCCCCGACCTCCGATTAGGAGGTGGAAGTCCTAACCACTAGGCTATCACAGCGTTTAGGGTTCGAAATAAAACAAACGAATTATAATAAAAATAGTTAAGTATATTTATTTACACAAAATAGCTTTTCATACTATGCCACTAATTTCAATTACATAACAACTTCATTAAAAAAGGTTTAGTAAAACTTTACGATAATAATTTGAAAAACGTATCTGATCTTGATCTTACACGAAGGGTTCCTTACCATCGTACAAGATATTTTAACCATTTTTAACATTGCAAGTTAACAACGAACAGCGCCATCTATATGTGATTTAGTAAACTAATTATGTTCGGGATCACATTTTTTTTTGTTTTTTTTTTTTGTCACAAATTCACGGTTTTCGGTTTTTTCCTTTACTTGTGCTATAAGAGGAACCAACCTGCCAAATTTCATGATTCTAGGTCTATAGGTTTTCCCTTGACAGACAGACAGACAGACAGACAACGAAGTGATCCTATTTTTCTAAGGGTTCCTGTTTTCCTTTAGGTTTGTCTGGTGGGAGGCTTCGGCCGTGGCTAGTTACCACCTTACCGGCAAAGCCGTGCCGCCAAACGATTTAGCGTTCCGGTACGATGCCGTGTAGAAACCAAAGGGGTATGGGTTTAATAAAAACTGCCATACCCCTTCCAGGTTAGCCCGCCTATCATCTTAGACTGCATCATCACTTACCACCAGGTGAGATTGCAGTCAAGGGCTAACTTGTATCTGAATAAAAAAAAAAAAAAAAAGGTACGGTACCCAAAGCATTACCCACATAATCAATATAACATTTGAAATATATTACAATAATTATCAAATTCGTAGAAACTCATATTAAAAAAGTGAGATGTAAAGTTACGAAACAATATTTATTTATGTTCATATTTATGTTACAGTAGCCGGCAAGAAATATTGTACATCGACATTTAGAATGAGATTTCGGCTTTGTAGAGCGTTGTCTCTGTCACTCATACCTATGTGAGGTTTTGTCAGTCTCAACGACAGAGAAAACGCTCTACGAAACCGCTATCTCTTTCTAAAGGTCGATGTACAATATTTTCTGCTGCGTACTGTGTGTTGAGCTTTAAAAATGGTAACTACAACAAATCTATAAAATTATATGAAAAATATAAGCTAACTAGCTTATGCTCGCGACTTCGTCCGCGTGGACTACACAAATTTCAAACCCCTATTTCACCCCCTTAGGGGTTGAATTTTCAAAAATGTTTTCTTAGCGGATGCCTACGTCATAATAACTATCTGCATGCCAAATTTCAGCCCGATTCGTGCAGTAGTTTGAGCTGTGGGTTGATAGATCAGTCAGTCAGTCAGTCAGTCACCTCTTCCTTTTATATATTTAGATAATTACTGTAAAACAATGTTAATACAATAATGATAATAAGTGAGATGTAAAAGTTACGAGTTATATATCACGATTTTTGTGCTTTAGTTTAATATTACACAATAGATATGTTACTTTCCGCAAGCGTACGAATTTGTCTTCACTTTTTATTAATGGTAATTTCCCCCTTTTTCTTCAATAAAAAGTGTCTGGAGTCTTTTAAACCTATCTGGAGTTGAATAATAACAAATATCTTTGGAGTTTTGTAGTAAATAAGATATTATTTTTGAGTTTATTCAATTTTTTCTTTTACATTTTCTTAAAAAATTGTAATCAACGAGAAATATAGTAATAATTTACTTTGACACAGGAATGAAATTGGAATGGATTTTTTTGGACACAAAATATATTACACAGTCAAATTATTACTAGACAAGCGACCGCTCGTGGCTTCACTCGGCGAAAATATAAATCCTTTTTATTCCCTATCCCGAGAGAATTCATTCCTTGTCATTTTTTTTGTTCATTATGGAGGGAACCTCTGTATAAAATTTCAGCTTTCCTTAGCATTTTAATTCATTAATTATATTCCAAATTTATATTTAAGAATGTAGCCTGTGTCCGTCTCAAGTAATTTTATCAAAATCGAGACGTAAAAATACGATAACAAGAAATATAAAATGGAAGCCGTACTATATACTAAAAAGTAATATTAAAAAATATAGGGAGTAAATAACATTAAAATTGGTAGTAAATAAGTTAACTTTTCGATAAAAACCTTAACACATTTAATAGTTATATCAAAAACAAAAAATAATTCGGATTTTAATACCTAGATTAAGTATATTTATATAAAAAAATTGTCAAGTTGCCAAACTCAGACGGAAAAGTTTTAAATCTATTGATATGCATTATTTAGTATCGATATTTAATTGTTCTATTCAATTTTGGTTTTTCACAGCTATTCATTTAAATAATCTAATATAAGTCCCGCAAATTGCTAATGCGCGTGGCCGCCATTTTATTGACGTCATCACTAGACTGAAGTTTTAAGCTGATGGTATATTTTTATTTCGGCTGACGTCAAAACGACGTCATTTCGATGTTAATGAGACATGGTTCCGGCGCAATAGCAATTTGCGGGACTTATAATTGTACCTATTTAGTTTGTGCGACTGACCTGATAGCATGTCAGGCCCTAAACCCTTCTCACATTTACTACGGCCAATACAGCTTGACAGACTTCACACACCTTTGAGAACATTATGGAGAACTCTCAGGCATGCAAGTTTCCTCACGATGTTTTACCGTTAAAGCAAGTTACAGTACGCGAAAGAAATTAATGTATATCAACCTTTAGAATGAAATTTGGGTTGTGTAGAGCATTGTTTCTGTCACTCATACCTATGTGACGTTTTGTCAGTGTCAAGAACAATGCTCTACAAAACCGATATCTCTTTCGTTGTACATTATTTTCTGGCGCGTACTGTATATTGGAACCCCCTCCCCCCACAAGTGAATGGCAACATCAAAGTCGCAAGATACAAACAAAATTCCGAACTCCCTACAAGAAACCTATATCCAGCAGTGGACGTCCACTTTTTGTACATTATGCCTTGTTAACCACCATTGCATTCTCCAATTTCTTCTTCTTGTGCCTATTAATCATCGGCATGAACAACCACAGAGACGCACCGCCTATGAAAATAAATCCAAAAGTCACAAACATATGGACGTAGTTCTTGTCGTTTTCGAACCATAGACCACATAGAGGCGGTCCAATCAGCTGCAGCAAACCATTGATAAACAAACTAATACCATAAGTCGACATCAATCTGTCTATCCCCAAAATTTCTGCCATAACTAAAGTCGTGACCCCATTATTAATTCCAGACGCTAACCCAAAACATGCACAAGCAACACTAATGGCTTCATAAGATTTCAAAAAGGGTATTACAACCAAGCTTATTCCTGAAAACAATAAGCCGCCTACAAAATAAAATGATTTAGGCATGAAGTTTAAATCGCTTAACGCGGAACCGCCGATACGTCCGACCAAGTCGAGAGACGAAACTGTACTGAGCAACAACGCCCCTCGCGACTTGTCGAAACCAATGTTTTTCGCATGCGAGGGTAGTAATATAATAAAATTTGTGCAAGATATAGCAACAGTGCTGGACGATATTAAAATAACCAAATAAGTAGGATCGCTGAAAAGAGATATATCGAAAAACTTATTTTTTTCAGCGCTTTTTTTACGCTTGCAACAAAAGCAACAATATGCGACGTCCGCAACGCTATCGGTTATGGATTTTAGAGAGAACTGTGAGGCGAATTCGTTAGGTTTTTCAAACGCTGATAACGTTGAACCGTGAAACGGTGTAGATACATAAGCGAAACTTGAAGTGGACATATTCCTTTTTGTAACACTCAGTTTACGTCCAAATCCTTCTTGAGAACCTAATTTTTTACCATCTGGTACGCCATCTGTGGTAATTGATCCAGAACTTAAAGTATTTTTAGTTATCGGTCGGGAATATGAAAGTTTTCTTTTAGATACATTATAGCGTAAGTTCTGTGAGGAGTTCATGCAACTTTGGCTGCTATGTATCTGAGCTTGGGATAGGTTTTTGATCGAGTTTTCCTTGCTCAAACCGTCGGGTAAGCCGTTTTGCTTGTCGGATACCGTCATATCGTATGTGTCGATCGGTTCTTCTTCCTCGAAGAGAATGTCGTCCTGAAAAAGAAATTTTATATTTATCCTGTAACTACAGATACTTGCATTAAGCGCCTAGAATAAACAATTAATTTATCTGTAATCTTTCGATAAGTTACTTGACAACGTTGTTATTTTGTTAAAAAAAGAAATAAAAAAACAATGTTGCTAAGTAACTATAAACTATAACATCGCTGCAGGCCTAAAACTTAATCAACGCCTCCTTTTCTACCCCGTTAACTTTTATCTGTTATCTCTCTCTCTCTCTCTCTTAAGAGACTAACTTATGCTCGCGATTTCATCCGTGAGGACTACACAAATTTCAAACCCCTATTTTACCCCATTAGGGGTTGAATTTTCTGAAATCCTTTCTTAGCGGATGTCTACACAGCAGCTATCTGCATGCTAAATTTCAGCCCGATCCGTCCGAAAGTTTGGGTTGTGCATTGATAGATCAGTCAGTCAGTCAGTCAGCTTTTCTTTTTATAATATATTTGTCCAAGAGCCGTTAAAGGGACGCACCGTCCTAGGTATATTTCTCGAGTCACATGACCAAATGAGCCCAGCCTGGTAATAAGAAAAAAAAACTGATTACAGCTTGGCTATAAATATCCTAATTATATTCTTATTACAGTAGAAACTCGATTATCCGGATTCGCGATTATCCGGACTACCAACCGAAAATTGTTCGGCCAAGTGCGAGTCAGACTCGCGTACCGAGGGTTCCATACTCGGGTAATTTTTCCGCCATTTTGTACGATAAATCAAAAACTATTATGCATAAAAATCTGTTTTAGAATGTACAGGCAAAGCCCTTTCATATGATATCCCACTTGGTATAGTTATCTTACTTTGAAAATTGAAAATACTGTTATTGTGAACTACATAATATGCACAAAACCCGCTTTTCTTCATACATTCGATTATCCGGATTTTCGATTATCCGAATCCCTAACGACAACAATTAGTCCGGTTAATCGAGTTTCCACTGTATTTTAGAATACATATAAAACTATTTCAAAAACCGACACCATTATAACACCTTCCACCAAGTTAATAATGTAAAAAAAAGTAATTTAAAAAGCATCTAAAATCATTTTTAAATTATTAATTAATAACAACTATTATTAATCTAACAATTATTATTCAAAAGAAAAAAAAACAACAATAAACGCATAATCACTTTCGTCGCAAAAAAAATTAAAGTACCTACTACGATTTATTCACATTATAAGTGCGCCATTTTGAAAATGAATCAAGTTTTTTTATGGGTACTTAAGTAAAAAGAAAGTGATTATTGCTGTGAAAAGTGAACGGTTAAGGTGAAAGTGAAGTGAAAAGTGAAGCAAAGTGAATGTTAATTAGCGAGCAATATATTAATATCTAAAATGTTAGTTCTAAGCGAGTGTATTTTATATCTTATTATAATATTGAATTTTTGCTAAACAATATTTTTAACGTCATTTTTTTACGAAACATTTATGATTTTGTAAAAATAAGTTAAAAGTTTTGCTTCAGCAATGAAAAAGCCAAAAATATATATATTTATAATAGAATATAGTAAGACATAGTATATATGTAATGTAAAGGGCTTACTTGATGACATATAACTCACCAATGAGTAGTGCCGGGATGAGGACTCAGTTCATTTTCAAAAAAACACACACTTCCCAAAACTACATTAAAAAAACAAGCGAATAAAAACTTTTTTAGTAAAAAAAAAAATTGTGAACACTCGTGAATTATTCCCGAACCCGTAACTTTACCCCACACAAAATAAATAACAAATAAACAGCTTAATTCGAATAGTCAATAGATTTTATTAAATTTAATTTTTAAAAAACCGAACCCGTAACTTTACCCCACATAAAATAAATAACAAATAAAGAGTTTAATTCAAATAGTCAAAAGATTCTATTAAACTTAGTTTAAAAAAAATTAAAAATATATATATATTAATTCCGAACCCGTAACTCTACCCCACACGGATTATTAGTCATTTAAAAATAAAACAAGAACAAGACCCATTTTTGAGACTTTTAGAAGCCTTTTTATTTGAAAACTATAAAAGTCATTTATTTTATTTATGCTTTATGATTAAAAAAGGGATAGACAATTACAACAAATACAATATATTGTAACATTTATATTTCAATATGTGCTTTTCGGGTTTATATAAATTCGTCATGAAATAGAAACACAATTGGATATAATTTCCTGGATGGAAAAAAATTCGAAAACTGCCCCCAAATTTCTGGATTTAAAGTTTTAATCAGAAACGATAAAATTAATTTTCCCGTAGTTTTTTCAGTGTAGATAATTACAATTTCCAAAACATTATTAAATTGATTTTTGTATTTTTAACTTAGTTTTTTAATATTTTTTGTTGCTCGCATCGCGGCCAACATTGCTTTATCGCCATCTCTTTCTTGGTCACTAAGTGATTAAATCTATCCTTCTCACATTTTCATCTCGATACAGTAGTAATGTACGTCGGCCTTTACAAATAACATTTCGGCCGTCTAGAGCGTTTTCTCTGTCACTCATACCAATATGACGTTTTGTCGGTCTCAACGACATGTATTAATATGTACATTACTTTCGGCATTACTGTACTTCGAAGGACGACCTAGTATTGACAGCGCATATCAATTGATTGCGCTGGTTAAGCGTCGTTGACTCAAGTCGGTAAATACATGGGTGCCCGATTTTGGAGGTCCAAATTTGGTTTTTTGTTGCCTCCATAACTTATAAAATTCTTCTCTATTATTACTTAACGGGTTTTTGTTACCCACAAGTCGAAATTGCAATCTTACTTGAGTTGTAAACGGAAAGATTTGGAGGCCCACCCATTTTACATTTTTAATAGCGATAGCGAGCAAACGAGCAGGCGGGTCACCTGATGTTAAGTGATTACCGCCGCCCATGAACATTTGCAGCACCAGAGGAACCGCCGATTCGTTGTCGGTCTTTCAGGAATTTGTTGGTCCGGTCCTTGAATAACCCCATGTTGTAATCTAAAGGGAAGACCGTCGAAGGAAGTTTTTTTTAATTTTTTTAAAAGAATATTAGCCATGTTAAATGACTAATATTCCCCTTTCCTCTCCAACTAAGCGTCAAGCTTGTGCTAGGAGTAGGTACGACAATAGTGCAACGGGCGGGGTTTGAACCGTCGACCTTTCGGTTTTCAGTCCACTCCTTTACCCGTTGAGCTATTGAGGCTCTGAGTTGGTTCCACAGTTTGCATGTGCGTGGAAAAAAGGCACAACGGGTGGTCGAAGTGCTCCAGAAACCCAGGTCACGGTAATGTTATCTATACAGTATTGTAACTCGGCCGTATCTTTGAAATAAATACCTACAACAGTGCGGTACGTAAACATGCGATAGGGCTGCCCGCCTCCGGGATTTTAATTACATTTGCTTACTTTGTGTTTAAATATGTACTTGTCATATTAAATATGTACTTTTTTTTTTTTTTGACACTAAAAGATTTTTTTTAATACAATAAAACTTAAAGCTAGCCTTATCTAATTACTATATAAATCATGACCGCGTGGAATGGTGCCAAGAATACTGGCTGCATTTCCGCGCTGGACAGCCAGGCTGATCCGTTGCGCAAAAAATGAGCCAGCCCTTCTGTCACCAGTTGAGGCTATTAATCGCGGTGAAATGTCTCGTAAAAAATTTTTAGCACTAAGACTCCATGGCCCTAGGGTCTCCACGGCAAACGGCACAAAAATGTAACTCTCTATAAGAGAGGCATACTTGCGCCGCTTGCCGTTTTCAGCTGTTTCTGCTGCGGCTCCCGGTTTAATATGTACTTGTCATATTAAATATGTACTTGTCATATTAAATATGTACTTGTCATATTAAATATGTACTCGAACTTATTTTTAGTGAAAAAATCGCGCGGTTATTAGAAAAACCGGCCAAGTGCGAGTCAGGCTCGCGCAATGAGGGTTCCGTACTACAGTCGTATTTTTTCTTTTGCACGATAATACAAAAACTATATGATGCATAAAAATCTGTTTTAGAATGTACAGGACACTTGGTATAGTCACTCACTTCGAAAGTTGAAAATACTAATTATTAGTTCATGACCACAATTTAATTTTTTCACGATTATTAGATTTTTCCTCAAATGTCAGCTATAATATAAGATCTACCTACCTGCCAAATTTCATGATTTCATTCATTTCATTTCACAGTCGCGACTGGCTGCACCGCGAGCGCACCGCGAGATCGAGGCGCGTAGGTATAGCTCGCGTTTCGCCCGTTTGTATGAAGTTGGAATACTGCTTTTAACATTACCGTGCCCAGGTGGTCAGGGTGGAATTGATTGAGGTGAGTGAATCGATTGAACACCCCAAGAAACCCTCAGCCATGAGGGAGACTCAACTCACCTGAGGCCCGTCTTCGTCCTCCTCAACTTCTTTATACTTCTTGATCATATGCACTTCGACGGGTTGGAAGAGCAACGCCGCAGCCCAAACATTGAGCATTACGCCGCCCAGGATCAGCACGGCGCCACTGTCGACAAAATACAACTCTGTTATTATACAACTATGCATGTATGCAGTGGTGTGCAGCTCATAGAGGCATAAACGCACTGCTGACCCTCTTTGAAAAAAATCCAATGCTTATTTTACATTAAAACCTGCCGCAAAATAAGTTCATACCTAAATGCATACCCTGGCTTGAAATCCTGTGCACGCCACTGCATGTATGTATATTCTTTATCTAAATATATAAAAGGAAAAGGTGACTGACTGACTGACTGACTGATCTATCAACGCACAGCTCAAACTACTGGACGGATCGGGCTGAAATTTGGCATACAGATAGCTATTATGACGTAGGCAACCGCTAAGAAAGGATTTTTGAAAATTCAACCCCTAAAGGTTTGAAATAGGGGTTTGAAATTTGTGAAGTCCACGCGGACGAAGTCGCAAGCATGAGCTAGTTGATATATAAAACATTAAAAAAAAATTATTTAAAAGTTACACAGCTCAAAAAATTCCTATTTTAAGACTAAATTAATGACAACTTTGGGCGTAAATAAATAAGATTAGGGATATGAAAATTCTAAAACAATTTATCATTAGACATAGTTTACTTATTCATTAGTTGAAATAACTTTACTTTGCAAACATAAATTCAGTAGTTTTTTCTCAAAAATACTTTTCCTAAACCCTTTTCGCGCGCTTGATTTCAGTGAAAATCATAGTGCCTCTCAACTTTCTCATACAATGTCAAGTGAAAAGCAAACACGTTACCCACGTGCGCTGCCAATTTCGGTCGAGCGTCCTGCGTCACCTTAAGTTAGTACATGTTAGTTTATAAGTAATTTTTGAAAAGTAAACAAACTATTAATAGTTAAAGTGACATACAAACAAACAGACATACTCACTTATAGCCAAACTCTTCCAACAGATATCTCAGCACGGGCGGCAGTATGATACTGCCGAACGCAGATCCCGACATGCAGATCCCGTTGGCCAATCCGCGTAGACGTACGAAGTATGACGTCACTATGTAGACTGTGGGCGGAAACGCCAGACCCGCTCCCGTGCCGACCATGGCACCAAAACTTGAAAAAAAAGAAAAAAAAAATTTTTGAGCACACCTAAATTTTAGAGTATTCGCATCCTCTTCTTACTAATGCATTTAGAAAAGGACAGATACAGTTTGACAGTTTTAAATTTAATTTAGAGCTGTCAAACCTCGTGACTTTAGCTGCCAGTCGCTAGTTTAAATTTGTAACGTGCACTAAAATTTAGTCTTAAAACCACCAGTTCGAAATAAACTAGTGATGTTCCGGATATCCGTATCCGTATCCGCGGATATCCGCGGGGAAAAATAATCCGTATCCGTTTCTTTGTTGGCGGATCTTTAACGGATCTTTTACCCTATTAATTTTTAATAGGAACATAGATTAAATTCTATTTTAGGTGATTAGGTAGCAATAAAAAAAAACGGGCCGAATCGAAAACCACCTCCTTTTTAGAAGTCGGTTAAAAATAATATTAAATAATTCCACAACAAACAAACACAAACTTTATTGCTACTCAATGTCGCACTGAATTATAAACAAAACAAAAGAAAGGCCCGCGCAATGCAAGTCGAAACATTTGTCTTGTCACGCAAAGCGTCAAGTGGCGTCAAATACACGAGCACCGACACCAATTTAGTACCTAAGAAAGTTAAGATCCGGATCCGTATCCGCGGATCTTGACGCCAATGATCCGTATCCGGATCCGTATCCGCGGATCTTGACGCCAATGATCCGTATCCGGATCCGTATCCGCGGATCTTGACGCCAATGATCCGTATCCGGATCCGTATCCGCGGATCTTGACGCCAATGATCCGTATCCGGATCCGTATCCGCGGATCTTGACGCCAATGATCCGTATCCGGATCCGTATCCGCGGATCTTGACGCCAACGCCAATGATCCGTATCCGGATCCGTATCCGCGGATCTTGACGCCAATGATCCGTATCCGGATCCGTATCCGCGGATCTTGACGCCAATGATCCGTATCCGGATCCGTATCCGCGGATCTTGACGCCAACGCCAATGATCCGTATCCGGATCCGTATCCGCGGATCTTGACGCCAATGATCCGTATCCGGATCCGTATCCGCGGATCTTGACGCCAATGATCCGTATCCGGATCCGTATCCGCGGATCTTGACGCCAATGATCCGTATCCGGATCCGTATCCGCGGATCTTGACGCCAATGATCCGTATCCGGATCCGTAGCCGCGGATCTTGACGCCAATGATCCGTATCCGGATCCGTATCCGCGGATCTTGACGCCAATGATCCGTATCCGGATCCGTATCCGCGGATCTTGACGCCAATGATCCGTATCCGGATCCGTATCCGCGGATCTTGACGCCAACGCCAATGATCCGTATCCGGATCCGTATCCGCGGATCTTGACGCCAATGATCCGTATCCGGATCCGTATCCGCGGATCTTGACGCCAATGATCCTTATCCGGATCCGTATCCGCGGATCTTGACGCCAATGATCCGTATCCGGATCCGTATCCGCGGATCTTGACGCCAATGATCCGTATCCGGATCCGTATCCGCGGATCTTGACGCCAATGATCCGTATCCGGATCCGTATCCGCGGATCTTGACGCCAATGATCCGTATCCGGATCCGTATCCGGGGATCTTGACGCCAATGATCCGTATCCGGATCCGTATCCGCGGATCTTGACGCCAATGATCCGTATCCGGATCCGTAGCCGCGGATCTTGACGCCAATGATCCGTATCCGCGGATCTTGACGCCAATGATCCGTATCCGGATCCGTATCCGCGGATCTTGACGCCAATGATCCGTATCCGGGGATCTTGACGCCAATGATCCGTATCCGGATCCGTATCCGCGGATCTTGACGCCAATGATCCGTATCCGGATCCGTATCCGCGGATCTTGACGCCAATGATCCGTATCCGGATCCGTATCCGCGGATCTACATTTTTAATGATCCGGCACATCACTAAAATAAACTCACCTAAAATACAAATAGCTGACGGAGAAGGCCCAACTGCTAAATATCATCCCGAACGCAGCGAAGCTTCCGCCTATGAGGGTGACCGTCCTGTACGACCACTTCACGGACAGGATCGAGGATAATGGACCTGGAAACCAGAACAGTCAAAGTCAAAATCTTTTGATAAAGTCAAAGTCAAATGATTTATTCAAAATAGGTAATAAATAACTCTTATTGATGGTCTGGTATGGTGTTAGATTTGTAAGATATAGTGGTGATAATTATTACGCAAACTTAAAACTAAAGCTACGAGGGTTCCAAACGCGCCCAGGTCTGAGAAGAGCCCACAACAAACTCAGCCGGGATAGCCCAGTCAATTTAGCTCAAAAAATATTAATGAAATAAAATGGATCACTTGACTAAATAATTTACTAATCTACTCGAAATTACTCGGTACTCGAATAATTTTTTTATTTTATTTAGATATAAGTTAGCCTTTGACTGCAATCTCACCTGGTGGTAAGTGATGATGCAGTCTAAGAGGGAAGCGGGCTAACCTGGAAGGTGTATGGCAGTTATTATTAAACCCATACCCTTTTGGTTTCTACGCGGCATCGCGGCTTTGCCGGTAGGGTGGTAACTAGCCACGGCCGAAGCCTCCCACCAGACCAGAAATTTAGAAATTATAAAATTTCAAACCCCAATCGGGAATCGAACATGTAGTTACAAAGTAATCTAAATATATGAAAGCGAAATAAGACTCACTCACTGACTAATCACGAATTCTCAGAAACTATAAAGCCTACAAACTTGAAATTTGGAAGGTAGGTTCTTTCTAGGACATAGGTGTCAGCTAAGAAACGGTTTTGAAAAATTCCCCCCTAAGGGTGTTAAAGAGGGGGTCGAAGGTTGTATGAAAGTCCTATGTTTTTGAAGTTAGAGACATGAAAATTGACATTTAAGCTTTAAATAATAAAAATCTGTGTCAGTCAATTCCCCCCTTCTCAAGGGGAAATTCCCCCCTTAAGGGTGGTAAAATAGGGGGGAAAAGTTTTAACTATTGTTATTTTTACTTGAAATTTGAAACGTAGGTTCTTTCTAGGGGGTAGGTATCCGATAAGAAAGGATCCAACTAAATCCCCCCCCCCCCCCCCCCCAGGGGGTGAAATGGGGGTTAAAAGGTTGTATGAAAGTCCTATGTTTTTGAAGTTAGAGACATGAAAATCGACATTTAGGTATTCTGGGTTCCGTGCCTCAAGGTGAGACTGAGTGAGTAGGTAAGTGAGACCTTTTGCAGCGGGAAAATTTCAGATCTCATGAGAAACCAGAAATTTTACGCGGACGAAGTCGCGGGCAACTGCTAGTAATAAATAAAATTACATTGGAAATGCTTATCTCTAAACAGAGATTTCTTCCAGCTTCCCATTCAAGGTTGTGAGTAAGGCGTAATAATAAGTGAAATAGGTCTTACGGTACTGTAGTACACGACAGGTCGAGATGGCAACCGGGGAGGGAACGCCCCACGCAACCGCACAGACCCGCGACGTAAAGGTGTGTGGGGCGTCTCCCCGCCTCACACCGCGATTGCCATCTCGATCGGTCGCGTACGTTAAGGTAGCTCAGTTCGGTGCTTTCTCCATACAAACGTAGGAGGGAAAATACAACAATATTCGATATTGTACGCCCAAAACTAAGAATTATATCGATTTATCTCGTCATTATCTAGGTTTATTGATGTATAAAATATTGAAAAAAATATTGATTTAAAAGTTACGAGGCTCAAAAGATTTCTATTTTAACACTAAATTAATGACAACTTTGGGCGTAAATAAATAAGATTAGGGATATGAAAATTCTAAAAAAATGTATCATTAGACGTTGTTTATTTATTCATTAGTTGAAAAAATTTTACTTTGCAAACATAAATTCAGCAGTTTTTTCTCAAAAATACTTTTCCTAAACCCTTTTCGCGCGCTTGATTTCAGTGAAAATCATAGTGCCTCTCAACTTTCTCATACAATGTCAAGTGAAAAGCAAACATGTTACCCACGTGCGCTGCCAATTTCGGTCGAGCGTCCTGCGTCACCTTAAGTGTATTTTAGATTTTTTTTTTTTTTTTTTTTTTTTTTTTTTTATTTATAACAAGCGTAGGTACACCAAATATTTACATTATTATTTTCTCGCCAAACTGGTGAGCCAGTTTGTTGGCGAGCTGGCGCTCCTTAAAAATAACTATAATCTACGTATTAAATTGTACTTATATATGTGAACAGATGATTTTTTGTGTGATGGTGGTGCATATCGCTTGCTTTTCCTGCAAGTGTAGTGGGGGGAGGGCATTGTACATTACCTAAACTACTGTAGAGGAAGTAGCACAGCGCGACGACGCCATTGGAAGCAGACGCGCTGGCTTGGAATAGATCCTGGAATTCCAGGAGCAGCACTCCAAACGACTTGATCGTTCCAGGAATCAGAATGTTCACCAGGGTCGCGCCTGGAAAATATATAATACTAGCTGATGCCCGCGACTTCGTCCGCGTGGAATTAAGTTTTTTAAAAACCAATACCCATAACTTGTAGTTTTTGTGATTTAGTATTTCTCAAACCTGCAATGTATAGCGTCCAAACTTGGGGTCGATGCCCCACCTGCGATGTGGATTTGACTCCGCGGCATCTATCTACGCAATGTTTGTTAACCTCTAGCGTGACCTCTAGATGACGCCCGCGACTTCATCCGCGTGGATTTAGGTTTTTAAAAATCCCGTGGGAACTCTTTGATTTTCCGGGATAAAAAGTAGTCTATGTCACTCTCCAGGTCTTTATCTGTACCCATGCAAAAAATCACGTCAATCCGTTGCCCCGTTGGGACGTGATTGAAGGACAAACCAATAAGCCAACAAACCAACAAACAAACACACTTTCGCATTTATAATAAGGGTACTGACTAGGTGATGCCCGCGACTTCGTCCGCGTGAGTTTCGGTTTTTAAAAATCCCGTAGGAACTCTTGGATTTTCCGGGATAAAAAGTAGCCTATGCCCTTCCCCAGGATGCAAGCTATCAAGATGGGCCGTGAAAAGCTAGCAGACAGACAGACTGACAGACAGACACACTTTCGCATTTATAATATTAGTATGGATATCATACATATAATAGCATATGCAGAGTCAACGCCGCGTCGTAGGCAGGGCACTGACTCTGAGTTTTGTATAGCATTGCGGGTTTGAAAAATACTAAATCACTAAAACTGCAAAATGAGGCAAATGATTATTCTATACGGGGGTTCGATCCCGGGCACGCACCTCTAACCTTTCGGAGTTATGTGCGTTTTAATTAATTAAATATCACTTGCTTTAACGGTGAAGGAAAACATCGTGAGGAAACCTGCATGCCTGAGAGTTCTCCATAATGTTCCCAAAGGTGTGTGAAGTCTACCAATTCGCACATGGGCAGCGTGGTAGACTATGGCCAAAGCCCTTCTAACTCTGAGAGGAGACGTGGGTGATGGGTTGATCATGATGATAATGAATGATGAAACGTGTCCCATCTTAGGCCACATCATCACTTACCATCAGGTGTGATTGTGGTCAAGCGTATATCTATAATGAATATTAAAAAAAAAATAACTAGAGGTACTGGAGCATGCTAGGGTCAAAGCAGAGTGTTTACCTACGAGAATGCACCAGCCCCACTTCCCATCCGGTGGTACCATCTCCCAGTCCCGTTCCGGCGCCGGGCCGATCGTAAACCGGCCGCCCCCCACGCCGGCTTCATCCTCCGGAAGTTTTACTGAAAAAAAAAAACATAATAGGTTTAATACAGGGTTTTCCTAGTGCAGAGGGTAGGAAACTTGTTTCTTGTGTCTAAATTCTAAATTCAAAATAAATTATTCTTATTCTTAATATAAGTCCCGCAAATTGCTAATGCTCGTGGCCGCCATTTTTGGCCGTCAGCACTAGACCGAAGCTTTTTTTTTTTTTAAAGAATATTAGCCATGTTAAATGACTAATATTCCCCTTTCCTCTCCAATTAAGCGTCAGGCTTGTGCTAGGAGTAGGTACGACAATAGTGCAACGGGCGGGGTTTGAACCGTCGACCTTTCGGTTTTCAGTCCACTCCTATACCGGTTGAACTATTGAGGCTCTAAAATTGAGGCTATTGAGGGTCTAGTTTCGAGCTGATGGTATATTTTTATTTTAGCTGACTTCAAAATGACGTCATTTCGATGTTAATGAGACATGGTTCCAGCACAATAGCAATTTTGCGGGACTTTTACTATAAAATAGTTGTTAAATATTTTTACCGTGTATTGCAAATAAAACCAGCTAAGTGCAAGTCAAACTCGCGCTCGAAGGCCGTACCATCCATACTAATAAATGCGAAAATGTGTCTCTCTGTTAGCCTTTCACGGCCCATCCGTTCTACCGATTTTGACGAAATTTCGTATAGAGATAGCTTGCATCCCGGGGAAGGACATAGGCTACTTTTTATTCCGGAAAATCAAAGAGTTCCCACGGGATTTTTAAAAACCTAAATCCACGCGGATGAAGTCGCGGGCGTCATCTAGAGGTCACGCTAGAGGTTAACAAACATTGCGTAGATAGATGCCGCGGAGTCAAATCCACATCGTAGGTGGGGCATCGACCCCAAGTTTGGACGCTATACATTGCAGGTTTGAGAAATACTAAATCACAAAAACTACAAGTATAAGTTATGGGTATTGGACTAAAACCTCACTGACTGACTGATCTATCAACGCACAGCTCAAACTACTGGACGGATCGGGCTAAAATTTGGCATGCAGATAGCTATTATGACGTAGGCATCCGCTAAGAACGGGTTTTTGAAAATTCAACCCTTAAGGGGATGAAATAGGGGTTTGAAATCGCGGGCATAAGCTAGTCAGTATTATTTACGCAAAAGTGTGCTTGTTTGTTGACTTGTTGGTTTGTCCTTTAATCACATCGCGACGGAGCAACGAATCGACGTGATTTTTTGCATGGGTATAGTTTAAGACCTGGAAAGTGACATAGGCTAGCTTATATCCTGGAAAACCAAAGAGTTCCCACGGGATTGTTAAAAACCTTAATCCACGCGGACGAAGACGCGGGCATCAACTAGTCTAAATATATAAAAGGAAAAGGTGACTGACTAACTGACTGACTGATCTATCAGCGCACAGCTCAAACTACTGGACGGATCGGGCTGAAATTTGGCATGCAGGTAGATATTATGACGCAAACATCCGCTAAGAAAGGATTTTTGAAAAATCGACCCCTAAGGAGGTGAAATAGGGGTTTGAAATTTGTGTAGTCCACGCGGACGAAGTCGCGAGCATAAGCTAGTTGATAATAAATATCACTTGTGATAATCGACCTTGTTTTCAAGTGTAGGCACTTTACCTCATTCTTAATCTTTATGCAATGTAAAATTTGAGTTTTTTTTATCTGATGGATACTTCAACGAAAAAATATTTATATTGTACCTACTTAAATTTGTATTTATATTTAACTGGCTAACAGTCGATTCTTTTCCAGGATTTTTTTTTAAAAATTCTCTCCGTAAGAACGGCATGGTTCTTCAAGGAATATTTAAAAAAACCGGCCAAGTGCGAGTCAGGCTCGCGCAATGAGGGTTCCGTACTACAGTCGTATTTTTTCAACATTTTATTCAAAAACTATAATGCGTAAAAATGTTTTAGAATGTACAGGTGAAGACCTTTCATATGATATATTTCATATGACTTGATATAGTTATCTTACTTAGAAAATTGAAAATACTAATTATTAGTTTATGACCACAATTTAATTTTTTTTGTGTGATGCAACCCTAAATTCACGGTTTTCAGATTTTTCCCCAAATGTCAGCTATAAGATCTACCTTATTGCCAAATTTCATGATTCTAGGTCAATGGGAAGTACCCTGTAGGTTTCTTGACAGACAGGCGGACAGACAGACAGACAGACAACAAAGTGATCCTATAAGGGTTCCGTTTTCTATAACCCTAAAAAGAATTCGCGAAATCGGTTCAGCTGTTCTCGAGATTTGCGATCAGCAACACATTTAGTGATTCATTTTTATGTATAGAGATTTAATCAGTACCCTTATTATAAATGCGAAAGTGTGTTTGTTTGTTGGTTTGTTCTTCAATCACGTCGCAACGGTGCAACGGATTGACGTGATTTTTTTGCATGGGTATAGATAAAGGCCTGGAGAATGACATAGGCTACTTTTATCTCGGAAAATCAAAGAGTTCCCACGGGATTTTTAAAAAACCTAATTCCACGCGGACGAAGTCACAAGCATCAACTAGTATCGACAAATAAAAATATGAAATTAATCGTAGTATTTACCCTTTATCTACATTAAAATATGTCGTTAAACCATGAAATAAGCTTAAAATCAAAACATTAATTTATCTGAAACTAGCTGCCCCGGCGATCTTCGTTCCGCCTAACAGTCGATTCAATTTTTTTTTATTTTTTCTCTCCGTAAGAACCATCCTTGTATTTCAAGGAATATTATAAAAAAAGAATTAGCGAAATCGGTTCAGCTGTTCTCGAGATTTGCGATCAGCAACACATTTGGTGATTCATTTTTATATTATAGATGTTTCTGAAGTTTGCTCCATTAAGTACTCCATAGGTAGTCGATAATCTAGACATTTGCTGGCGTTTAGCCAATATCAATGTCCAGTGGTTTATTTATAGTCTTTTCACTCCCCTTCATAAATTCTACATAATTATATCTGTATATGTATATAAAATTCAAAGTCCTGACTGACTGACTGACTTGTATATATCAACGCACAGCCTAAACCGTTGGTCCTAGAGACATGAAATTGGGAGGGTGTGTTCTTTGCAAAGAGTAGGTATCCACTAAGAAAGGATTTTTCGAAATGCCACCCCTAAATGGGGGTTTGAAACGACTTCGTCCGCGTGGACTACACAAATTTCAAACCCCTATTTCCCCCCCTAAGGGTTGAATTTTCAAAAATCCTTTCTTAGCGGATGTCTACGTCATAATAGCTATCTGCATGCGAAATTTCAGCCCGATCCGTCCAGTAGTTTGAGCTGTGCGTTGATAGATCAGTCAGTCAGTCAGTCACCTTTTCCTTTAATATATTTAGATTTACCTGCATCACTTACCCTTTTTCCCCAATTTCTTTTTAGACATCCCCACTAAAAACTTTTTATTGTATAAACTATGATCATAGTTAATATTATTTTAAGTATGTCACATTAATTATTTAATTGTTTCTATTTTGATATCAGCACATTTGTTTCTTTTTTGTTTTCAATTATGTAATTTTTTTTGGTACGAACTTAGAACCTTAATTTATTTAAAAATAAAAACAATATTTCACCACAAAAAATATTTTTTTTGTTTTTAAACTAAATGCAACTGTACACTAGAAAATATAGGATTAAAACTGAGATGAGATCGCATGTTTTAAATTGTATGTAATTAAAAACTACCTATTAGATGCATGCATGTGAATAAATATATATATAAAATTATAATATGCCAATCAATATAAAACTGTATTACCCAGATATAAGGGCTATAAAAAAACCCGCAGAATCAGGGTCACTGACATCATCATCATGATCAACCCATCGCCGGCTCACTACAGAGCACGGGTCTACTCTCAGCGTGAGAAGGGTTTTGGCCATAGTCTACCACGCTAGCCATGTGCGGATTGGTAGACTTCACACACTTTGAGAACATTATGGAGATCTCTGACAACAAAGTGATCCTATAAGGGTTCCCTTTTTTCTTTCGAGGTACGGAACCCTTTGTCCACAAATTCCTATGTATTTCCTGGTAATAGAATTTAAAAAAACTTACCCGAGTTAATCCTTTTGTATTTGACACGTGACATAGTTCTTTTACAAAAAAAAAAAAAATTAATTAAAGATTCCGATTTGATAGATTGAAAACCTCCTTTTTTGAAATAGGTAAAAGATGCATCTTTTTTAAACCATACAAATAACTAGATTAAAAAAACGTTTAAGAAATCAATCGAATCAAGAAGGTTAGAATAATAATTCAAAAAGTGTTCGTAAAATAATCACTGATAAGTAAGATAAGTTTTGTGTTTATATAAAAGTAAAATGAATTTTTTTTTGGCTTTTACAATATATAAAAAAATCACTAATAGACTTTAAACAGTTTAAAGTTTAGAACTAGTTAAAATCACTTCACTTTCCTAACCCAAGATCTGAGACGTGAAAGTAACAAATATTAAAAAAAACACGTTTCACATCTTTTTCTCACTCCTTAAAATAATGTAAATGTTCAGAAGTAACTTTCAAGTGTTACTCAA
Source organism: Maniola hyperantus (assembly GCF_902806685.2). NCBI lineage: Eukaryota > Metazoa > Arthropoda > Insecta > Lepidoptera > Nymphalidae > Maniola > Maniola hyperantus. Next base: position 1,125,860 of record NC_048563.1, read on the forward strand.
AAATATACACTCGAAATTGTTATTCAAAAGTTATAACAACTTTGAAGTTAGTACAGAATATTAACCACCGAAATACAGAATAATATGTTATCCTTTACTTTAAGTTAAGTTTATAGTTGACTGTGATTACTAAGTTAATTCGATACAACAGGTTTTAAAGGTTATATTGTGATATTGCGATCTTAGATAGTAAATAGATACGTCAAATTTTTTTTTTGACTACCCGCATAAAAAGCATTTTTTAAAATAAAATATCGGTTATCTGTGACTAACTTGTCTATTATATTTTATCGTACAATGTTTTGGTCTAAACTAATATAGAGAAAATATCTATGGTTTTACCGTGTATTTTTTAGCACAGAAAATGGCGGCGCTTGTTCATAGTATCAGCTAATCAGCTGTCATAACAAAAGATTAGGTTATTTATTTACAAGAAAAACAAGTACTTACACTGGCACAGCAAATGGCGGATTTTTCCGAACCCCTGTTTTTATAGTTATGTTGAAATGTAGTGTTGTCTCTTACACACTTATGGAAATTTCGATAAGCTTGAGCTAGTTTCCGATCCGCTATTTTCAATAGGACATTAGGGCAACTCTTTATATCTGTATGGTTTTGGTGCCGCTTCATGCTTATGGCAAACAACGTACAGCAAGCATCGGCAAACACCACAGAGTACTTTTTATAGTGGTTGGCTATGGTTTGGCTCGCAGCCAATTCAGATCGAACGACATTCGTTGGCGAACATACGCAAACACCCGTCCACACGTTTGCCAGTGCCTATAGTTTGTTGTTGGCCACAAGCATAAAGCGGCACCATTGCGTTATACACTTTACAAAATCCTAGATTTTCGAAAAAGCACTGCTTACCCTAGCTGAAATACATTGGTGTGCAAGTCATAGAGGCACAAAAGCACTGCTTACCGTAGCTGAAATACATTGGTGTGCAAGTCATAGAGGCACAAAAGCACTGCTTACCCTAGCTGAAATACATTGGTGTGCAAGTCATAGAGGCACAAAAGCACTGCTTACCCTAGCTGAAATACATTGGTGTGCAAGTCATAGAGGCACAAAAGCACTGCTTACCCTAGCTGAAATACATTGGTGTGCAAGTCATAGAGGCACAAAAGCACTGCTTACCCTAGCTGAAATACATTGGTGTGCAAGTCATAGAGGCACAAAAGCACTCCTTACCCTAGCTGAAATACATTGGTGTGCAAGTCATAGAGGCACAAAAGCACTGCTTACCCTAGCTGAAATACAGTGGCGTGCACGTCATAGAGGCACATAAGCACTGCTTACCCTAGCTGAAATACAGTCAGAATTGTGTAAAAAAACAAGATCAGCAGCATTGAACGCGACGAAGAAAACGAGTCGGCCGCGTCAGATTCTCTAAGGAAGAATAACCTTGGTGGTATAGCCTCACCTTTCTTGGAGGATTTGACAGCTCGCAGCTCATCCCTCTGCGCAGGTACTATGACAACTTCACTCCGGTCCAGCAGAAGCTCCTTCTGCGCCTCATCCAGCAACTGTCTCTCAGACCTGACCGGATCTGCCGCCATCTTGCTTATCGCGAGTCGACAAAATGGCGCATCACGCGCTTCCGGTTGCTGTGCTCTAGTCTTCTAGCATCTTCTGGAATGTGATTCGCTGTCTAGACATGTTTTTGGTTTTTTTTTTAATTTTTCAGTCTTCTTATTTTGGCTTGCGTTTGATTTGGTCTGGAACAAGGAAACAATGTCATAAATACAGGGTGTAGCCAGAACGCTAGCAAAAACTTAGCGTTATTGTTGTACTACCTTTTTTTTTATTTTATTCAGATACAAGTTAGCCCTTGACTGCAATCTCACCTGGTGGTAAGTGATGATACAGAAGATGATAGCGGGCTAACCTGGAAGGGGTATGACAGATTTTATTAAACCCATACCCCTTTGGTTTCTACGCGGCATCGTACCGGAACGCTGAATCACTTGGCGGCACGGCTTTGCCGGTAGGGTGGTAACTAGCCACGGCTGAAGCCTCCCACCAGACCAGCCCAGAAATTTAGAAATTATAAAATTCCAAACCTCTGCCAGGAATCGAACCCGGGACCTGCCACTAATAAGACCACAGCGCTCACCACTGCGCCAGGGAGGTCTTCAAAACACAACCTAAACACAATCCAATACCAATAACCATTTGCCTCATTTTGTAGTTTTAGTGATTTAGTATTTTTCAAACCAGCAATGTATAGCGTGCAAAAATCGGGACAATGCTCCCCCTACGATGCGGCATTGACTCCGAGTGGCGTACTTACGCAACGTTCGTTGACCTCTACCATCAGTCAGAAGTTTTATTTGCAACTAGATGATGCCCGCGACTCCGTCCGCGTGAATTTAGGTTTTTAAAATACCGTGAAAACTCTAATTTTTCGGGATAAAAAGTAGCCAATGTCCTTCCCCGGGATGTAAGCTAGCTCTGTATCAAATTTCATCAAAATCGGTTGAAGTGTGTGAAAAGCTAGCAGACAGACAAACAGGCAGACACATTTTCGCATTTATAATATTAGTATCGATTAGTATGGTTTTGAAGGGCATAAAAAAACAATTTATTGCATTTATAATTAATTCATAAGGGCGGTTACAGACTAGCGTATTTTTTTGCGCGTATACGGTCGTTTCAGCATACGCGCTTACACGCGCTTCAAAAACCGGCCTCGCGTATACGGGCATATTGCGGCGTGTTCGCTCGAACCGGTGCACAGTGAATCGTCTAGAACAAGCTAGCTGGACAAAAACATTTTTTTGTGGATTCTAATTATTATAGCTATGAAAAATGATATTTTGTTGTGATACTGCATAAATTATAAATAAATAATTATTTAAAGGTTTCAGAATTTTTTAAAATAAAAAATCAAATTTGGTGTAAAAAATAATATGATTAAAATCAGTAATATAATAACAAGTTAAAGAAGAAAATAAAACACAACATAAAATACCAGTTAAAATCACTTAAACTACCTTAAAATAAACAAAACCTAAAAGTATACAATAATATAATTAATCAGAGCACTCATCATCACTTTCACAATCAGACGAATCAGATATCACGTAATCTTCTTCATCACACGGTTGAATATTACGTGATTGATGTGTTGGTATTGAAGGAGGGACAATCAAATTTAGTACTTCTACTGGTAATTTCTCAGTCTTCTTTCTTGGCACTTCTCTGAGTGAGTTTATTACAGGATCGGATGTTATCAAGAGCATATACAACAAGTCTGCTCTTCAATCAAACGTTCAACAGTTTTATTCAAAATAGCTTGAAGCTTAATATCAGCGCGCGTTTCGGTCACGGAAATGTCTTCCTGCGAAGAATAGCACGATTTTTTGGCTTTACAGAGACTATGATAAGATGGAAACACTTCATGTCCCGCCTTTAATGACCACTTTCGCGTCTTTTTATAAGCGTGACTGGTACACGTAGAATCTACATAATAAGCTAATGCCTCATCAATATTTAATCGCCTACCACTACAAACATCACCACCAGATTTCCTTTTTTCTGGAGATTCCGAACTTCTTATCAAAGAAGCTACGTTTCTGTGACCCGACAAACGATGTGCCACTTCCGCAGCTGTAGTTAACTCACAAGCACTGCACGATTGCACTAAATCTTCAACCCTGCGTTTTTTGGTTTTGAAAGATGTTTCTTCAAAATTCTTTTTAGGTCTCCCTTAGGCCGACTTCCTTCAGATGATGTGGAAGGACAAGCCTGATGTATGCTAACTTTAAATTGTATGTCTGTCCCCTCGAGCCAACTTTTATTTTTCTGAAGAAAACGATCCTCCACCATTTTCGATGCAGCCCACTTTTCAGCTAATTTTGACGAAACACTTGCTATTTGTGACTGAATACTCCTCCGTGAGTCAGGAGTCATATCAGTTATAGAAAATTTTTCAGTAATAAAACTCATTAGACGAGCATTTCTCTCTTCTTTGGCATGTTTCCGTCACTCTTCGAAAAATTCTATTTTCGAAATGGAATGCACGTGTTCTGAAAAAAATTTATTACGATGAATTGGAATCGTTGTAGTATTAAAATTATATATCATATTGAAGCTTAGAGTAGTAGCTATATTATATAAAAAAATTAGACTGGATACATGTGGATACAAAAAGTTACATTCCTTGGAAATAAAGATATTTAAAAAAGACGACATTTTATTGAGTGTTTTGTTCAAAAAATTTTAGACTACACATTATCTGTTATTAGAATCAATTTGAAGTAAAATAAGAAAGTACTTACCCTCTAAAGTAAAATCCATCATAGCAGAAACTATAATATTCAGCACAAATTTTAATAGGTGTTCTCGAAAGCACTGCACAATTGCAACTAAATTGTTTACGTAAATGTAATTACCTTATCACCTGACTTCAAATGTGTATAACTTATCGTAATGGAATGTTTGGCGTAATTATTACCTGGATTAATGATCCCTGGGTAATCATTAGTGACAAATGACCATCAATTAAGTGATTCTTTGAATTGACTTTTGTCCACCTAGCTTGTTCTAGGCGATTCACTGTGCGGTGGTGTTGTCAGTATCAACATGGAACTGTCTCTCGCGGCTCGGGCTTATACGAGCTTAGAAGCGCGTCAACCAGTGTTTCCATGTACACGGTAATTACCGTAGATGCACCGTAATTCAGCCCTAATCTACCGTCAAGGTAATATGGCCATTACCTTGACCGTGTCACCGTAATACAAAATCACGTTAAAAATTCATAATATACTGCGTAATACGAGTACGAATCTCAGTCACCTAAGCATATTTCGTAATGGCAACATTTCTCTTGCTCTCGGTTTAAGCATCAAATCTCAGCAATCTATTTTCGTCCTTATTCAAGCAATTAGGAAGGAGTAAAATGTAAAACTAATGAGATTTAACAAAATATTAATATGAATAAATCAGTATATGAAAAAGATATTGCTATGCTAGGAGAGTCAGATTCAGAATAATATTAATAGTTGATTAAAAAGCAAATTCGTGACGTTTTTTCTTTTAAAAATGACACGGTAATTTACACGGTATTCTTTTAGGTAATCCACCGTAATTTAATCTAGAAACACCGTAATTTTAACCCTTGAACACGGTAATTCTCGATTTACATATGGAAACACTGGCGTCAACGCTCGTACGAGTTGAGCGTGTGCCAAAAGGCGCGCCTATACGCGCCTACATGCGCTTCCAAAAACGAGCTACGCGCGTATAATACGCTAGTCTGAAACCGCCCTTAGAAAGTGGTTGCATTACCGGCATAATGATCATTACTTAATTGATAGGTTTAATTGCTGTGCTTGCCTTGTAGTTAACTATTGCAATGCTGCTGCAAAGGTCAATAGATAAATAAATAGGTCAATATTACTTATATTGACGACCTCCCTGGCGCAGTCGTGAGCGCTGTGGTCTTATTAGTGGGAGGTCCCGGGTTCGATTCCTGGCAGGGGTTTGGAATTTTATAATTTCTAAATTTCTGGTCTGGTCTGGTGGGAGGCTTCGGCCGTGGCTAGTTACCACCCTACCGGCAAAGCCGTGCCGCCAAGCGATTTAGCGTTCCGGTACGATGCCGTGTAGAAACCAAAGGGGTACGGGTTTAATAAAAACTGCCATATCCCTTCCAGGTTAGCCCGCTATCATCTTAGACTGCATCATCAAGGGCTAACTTGTATCTGAATAAAAAAAAAAAATACCTAAAGTATATATCGCGTACTTAACGCGACAGGTCTGTCTGTCTGCAAACTTTTCACGGCACAGAGGCAGCTTCATCCGGGGGATGGACATAGGCTACTTTTATCCCGGAAAACTAGAGTTCCCTCGAGATTTTTGAAAAACCCTAAATCCACGCTGACGAAGACGCGGGCATCGTCTAGCTAGTCTAAATATATAAAAGGAAAAGGTGACTGACTGACTAACTGATCTGTCAAGGCACGTCGCACAGCTCAAACTACTGGACGGATCGGGCTGAAATTTGGCATGCAGATAGCTTTTTTTATTTATAAAGAATATTAGCCATGTTAAATGACTAATATTCCCCTTTCCTCTCCAACTAAGCGTCAGGCTTCTGCTAGGAGTAGATACGACAATAGTGCAAAGGGCGGGGTTTGAACCGGCGACCTTTCGGTTTTCAGTCCACTCCTTTACCGGTTGAGCTATTGAGGCTATTAACTATTGAGGAAATTACGCCCGAGCGAATTCGGGGCGCGGCAGCTAACTTATTATAAGTACAAAGGCTTCGTTCAGAAAAGGGGACGAACTTATGATGTCAACTAAATGATCCCAATGGGCTATAGTCCAAGAGACAATGGTACTTATTCTGAACACAACCTAATTTTAGAGTATTCGCATCCTCTTCTTACTAATGTAATATGAAAAGGACAGACGCAGTTTGACAGTTTTAAAAGAGATTGCCCATTTTCTTAGGAGCTTTGGGCCCCCCCCCCTAATATAATTGTTGTCACCATAGTTTTAATTTGGTTTTGTAGACAAATAATTACCTTTTCATATTCTGCAAACGATTTCCATTTATTCACCCTGGTTATAAAGAAATCTTATTTTTTATGTTGCTGATATTGAGGTTATATTTAATTAATACTTCTTCAAAATAAATGGATGTTTACGATTCTAACTGTAATTGCGGATATTTTCAATAATAGAGTGAAAAAAGTCGTAATAAAACATATAATCGTAAAAAAAACCACATTTTGTTAAATTTAATTTAAGTTTTGACACGACGCCACAAAAGAGGGCCCCCCGTTCACGGGCGATCTCCTTTAATTTTTAGATGGTTAAACCCCGTGATTTTAGCGCACAGTCGCGAGCCTACTGTTTAAAAATTTGTAGCGTGCACTAAAATTTAGAGTCTTTAAATGTAACGTTCATGTTCTGTCCCTTTTTAGCATTGTTAAAAAGAAAAGGATGCAGATACTCTAAATTTAGTTTAGAGAAAGACAACGGAATCGGTGCCAATGCTACCATCTTTATTTTATACTTTCGCTTTTGTATGCAACTAGCTTATGCTCGCGACACCGTCTGTGTGGACTAAACCATTATTTCACCCCCTTTGAATTTTCAATCCCCCGGATGTAAGCTAACTCTGTACCAAATTTCATCAAAATCGGTTACACCGTTGGGCCGTGAGAAGCTAGCAGACAGACAGACACACACACTTTCGCATTTATAATATTAGTATGGATCTCTCAGACTATGTCTTAATTGACGTTGTCGTAGCCCAATTGTGTGTGATGCGCCACTTTCTTCAAGAGTTTGATGAAAACCCCTTCTAACTCGACTAGCGACCGTCTGTGACTTCGCTTTTCGCCGAACACACACACACACACACACACACACACACACACACACACACACACACACACACACACACACACACACACGAACACACCCGAATCAGGGTTCATACTGAAAACCAGCGCTGTATGTTTTTGTACTTGTGCAAGACATATGGCATTTTTTTTTTATTCACATACAAGTTAGCCCTTGACTGCAATCTCACCTGATGGTAAGTGATGATGCAGTCTAAGATGATAGCGGGCTAACCTGGAAGGGATATGGCAGTTTTTATTAAACCCGTACCCCTTTGGTTTCTACACGGCATCGTACCGGAACGCTAAATCGCTTGGCGGCACGGCTTTGCCGGTAGGGTGGTAACTAGCCACGGCCGAAGCCTCCCACCAGAAACCTCTAACCAGGTCTAACTGGTAATAATAATAATGTAATGGTAATGTGTGGTACAGCTTTAAAAAATAAACGTTTTTTCTTTCTTTCTTTCTTTCTTTCTTACACACCTATGTACCACTGGTTCCGAATGCCTTTCCTACCGAGAAGAACTAGCAAGAAACTCGGCAAAGGTTGATCATGATAATGAAGATTCATTAAATAGATTACCATTTATCATTCACTAATCATTTATAAGCTGTGATAGCCTAGTGGTTAGGACGTCCGCCTTCTAATCGGAGGTCGGGGGTTCGATCCCGGGCACGCACCTCTAACTTTTCGGAGTTATGTGCTTTTTAAGTAATTAAATATCACTTGCTCTAACGGTGAAGGAAAACATCGTGAGGAAACCTGCATGCCTGAGAGTTCTCCATAATGTTCTCAAAGGTGTGTGAAATCTACCGATCCGCACATGGCCAGCGTGGTAGGCTATAGCCAAAATCCTTCTCACTCTGAGAGGAGACCCGTGCTCTGTAGTGAGCCGGCGAAGGGTCGATCATGCGTATATATAACAATCAACAATGTCACAATAGCAGATAATAAAATAATCTTTAATTGCTTTCAATTACGCCTTGTTTACATATCACTATCACGACGTCTTATCACTTACAAGTTACAACACTAGATAGATGCCTATTGCAATGCCTAGGTAGTAGATATTAGGTATAGTCCGCGATAGGTTAAGTTGGCAATCGAGGTATGAACTAGAAACTAGATAGGCAAACTAGAAAAAAAATAAGCTAGTGTAGAGGTGCAACCTCTACCGTTACTTGGCTGGCAGCTATTAGGAAAACTTCGCAGCTGCCACATCAATATTCAAATTTGGAACGCAGTGGGGAATCCTCCTGGTCACGCACGTTACAAGATTCCACATTCCCTATCATCCGCTCGTCACGTCAACATCTTCTACCATTGTATTATATAAAGCTCGCGAGCCCGTCTGTATTGTACATAACATATCAATTGTAAAGTGTAAAATAAACATCACTATATGTAGCTGGTTCTTCATTACATCAACCCATCAGCTACACTAGCTACTCCTGCGCTCCGCCTCTGGAAGGTGGGAAAGTCATTTGTGGTAATGAGTATAATATCTATATATATAAAAGGAAAAGGTGACTGACTGACTGACTGAATAACTCAAAGTCAAAGTCAAAGTCAAATGATTTATTCAAAATAGGTAATAAATTACTCGTATTGATGGTCTGGTATGGTGTTAGAAGGTGACTGACTGATCTATCAACGCACAGCTCAAACTACTGGACGGATCCGGCTAAAATTTGGCATGCAGATAGCTATTATGACGTAGACATCCGCTAAGAAAGGATTTTTGAACATTCAACCCATAAGGGGGTGAAATAGGGGGTTTGAAATTTGTGTAGTCCACGCGGACGAAGTCGCGAGCATAAGCTAGTTAATAATAAAATTTCACAAATAATTTTAGACTTGCCTTTACACAAGTTTAAAATATGTGTTAAAAGTATGCTCCTAAAAAAAGCATATTATACAGTCGCAGACTATGTAAACGATAAAAAAGCTTGGATTTGACTCGCTCCAGCAATGCACGGGGCTGCAATGGCTTGTATAGTATGGTATAATAACATTGTAAATTGTAAAATTAAAAAGAGCAACCGCCGAGTTTCTTGCTGCTTCTTCTCGGTAGGAACGGCATTCCGAACCAGTGGTAAATTAAAACTACCCGACTATTCGAAAGCGCTTGTAAAAAGTTTACTTGAATAAAAACATATTCTATTCTATGAGGCGCTCACCCGCACGGGGCTAGCGCGGGGGCTGTGCGGGTGTGCGGGGCGTTCCCTCCCCGATTGCCATTTCAACCTGTCGTGGTCTATACCTAATATCTACCTACCTAGATATTGCACCTGTGGGTGGGTATAACCTTTTATAACAAAACCACCTGACGCCCGCGACTTCGTCCGCGTGGAATTAGGTTTTTTATAAATCCCGTGGGAACTCTTTGATTTTCCGGGATAAAAAGTAGCCTATGTCACTCTCCAGGTCTTTATCTATTGCCATAAAAAATCACGTCAATCCGTTGCGACGTGATTGAACAAACGAACACACTTTCGCATTTATAATATGGCTTGTGATATCGATTTGAGTGATTATTATGGGCTCGCGCAAGTCGCCATTCATCGACTGGACTGACTGACCGGACGTGACGTCACAACGCATGATAACAACGACACTAACCATAAACAATATGCTGTTTATATCTGCTCATTTTTAGGGTTCCGTACCTCAAAAGCAAAAACGGAACCCGTATAGGATCACTTTGTTGTCTGTCTGTCTGTCGGTCTGTCAAGAAACCTACAGGGTACTTCCTGTTGACCTAGAATCATGAAAGGCAGGTAGGTAGGTGTTATAGCAGACATTAGGGGAAAAATCTGAAAACCGCGAGTTTGTGGTTACATCACATCACACAAAAAAAAATTGTGGTTATAAACTAATAATTAGTATTTTCAACTTTCGAAGTGAGTGACTATATCAAGTGGGGTATCATATGAAAGGTCTTCACCTGTACATTCTTAAACAGATTTTTATTTATTTTTATGCATCATAGTTTTTGAATTATCATGTAAAATGTCGAAAAAATACGACTGTAGTACGGAACCCTCATTGCGCGAGCCTGACTCGCACTTGGCCGGTTTTTTCCTTTTGAGGTACGGAACCCTAAACAATTAAATTGTGGTCATGAATGAACTAAAAATTAGTATTTTCAATTTTCGAAGTGAGATAACTATATCAAGTGGGGTATCATATGAAAGGTCTTCACCTGTACATTCTAAAACAGATTTTTATTCATTTTTAAGCTTCATAGTTTTTGAATTATCGTGCAAAGTGTCGGAAAAATACGACTGTATTTGAAATCTGTATAATCTACGCCGACTAAGTCGCGAGCATCTAGTAAAATAATAACTTTTCCTCATCCTAGTATACCTACAATAACAGCTGATTACCGTGTTCTTAGAAATCTTTATCAACATAAAAATGTATAGTGTGTTTTATTTATCGGCGACTTGAAGATTAGACAGTGTGAGGAAAACGGCTGATAAAAAACTGTTCAAGTTTGTGCTAAATAAAAACTTTGGCGGCTTGTGTGTGTGTGTGTGTGTGTAAAATGTATTTTAGTTTCATAAATTACCATCTAAGAAAAAATTGGCGGCATTATTTCTTAGCCGGTAATTTATGAAACTAAAATACATTTTACACACACACACACACACACACATACACTCACACACACGCACACAAACGTATTTTTAAGTTTCATATTCTAAATTTAGTTTTGTAAGTGTTTATTATAAGCGATAAGTTGTGATAGCCTAGTGGTTAGGACGTCCGCCTTCTAATCGGAGGTCGGGGGTTCGATCCCGGGCACGCACCTCTAACTTTTCGGAGTTATGTGCGTTTTAATTAATATCACTTGCTTTAACGGTGAAGGAAAACACGGTGAGGAAACCTGCATGCCTGAGAGTTCTCCATAATGTTCTCAAAGGTGTGTGAAGTCTACCAATGGCCAGCGTGGCCAATATACATGGCCAGCGTGCAGTGGCGTGAACAGTGTTTGAAGCCAGGGTAGGCATTAGTTAGGTAGGAACCTGTTTACTGGCAGGTCATAATGAAAAATATGCATTGATCTATTACAACTGGGGTAAGCAGTGTATTTATGCCTCTATGACCTGCACGCTACTGCCAGCGTGGTAGACTATGGCCAAAACCCTTCTCACTCTGAGAGGAGACCCGCGCTCTGTAGCGAGCCGATGATGGGTTGATCATGATGATGATGATGAAGTGTTTATTTGTGAATGACGGAGGAGGGAGAGCAGGGAACCTGAGATACAGGTTTTGCAAACTTACTTCAGGGTCCCTGGCACAATTTTAAAAAGACCTTTGTAGGAACAAATAAATCATTTCATAAATAAACAAATAAAATTCAAAGGTATTTTAAATACCTACTCAACCTCGAACATATTAAATACACTCTCAAAGTCTGCCAAATCCGCCCTTGACCAGCCATGTGCGGATTGGTAGACTTCACACACGTTTGAGAACATTATGGAGAACTCTCAGGCATGCAGGTTTCCTCACGATGTTATCCTTCAACGTTAAAGCAAGTGATATCCATACTAATATTATAAATGCGAAAGTGTGTCTGTCTGTCTGCTAGCCTTTCACGGCCCATCCGTTCTACCGATTTTGATGAAATTTGGTACACACATAGCTTGCATCCTGGGGAAGGACATAGGCTACTTTTTATACCGGAAAATAAAAGAGTTCCCACGGGATTTTAAAAAACCTAAATCTACGCGGACGAAGTCGCGGGCATCATCTAGTATTTAAATAAATAAAAAAATTAAATTAATAAAAAAATTAGGGTATGAGGCGAGGGGACGCCCCGCACGTCACCCGCACCAGGTTACCGCGGGGGCTGTGCGGGTGTGCGGTGCGTCCCCACCCCTATTGGCATCTCGACCTGTCGCATACTATAGCCTATAGCTGTTGTGAAAAGTTAGAGGTGCGTGCCCGGGAGAGAACCTCGACCTCTCGAAGGAGCTAGACGTCTTAACCACTAGCAGTGGCGTGCACAGGAGTTCAAGCCAGGGTATGCATTTAGGTATGAACTTATATTACGGCAGGTTAAAATGAAAAATAAGCATTGACTTATTACAATGAGGGTAAGCAGTGCCTCTATGAGCTGCACGCCACTGACCACTAGGCTATCACTGTTATATATTTTTATTACAACCAATATACATATTACTCAGAATTTTTTGCGGTAAACAATTTGAATAAGTACATATATTAGAGAGCCAGCGCGTGCCAGACCTTCGTTATTTTATAAAAGTTGAAAGTTTCTCTGCGTATTGTCCCCAACACTGGGAGGAACGTTTGTTTGGATCATGGTGGCTTTGGGAGATAACAGGTAACAATGGTGTAAAAAATCTTACGTCAAAATACTTATAAATCTAGTCTAATCACTATACCCATATTATAAATAAATAAATAATAAATAAATAAATGTTTTATTTGCAAAATTGTGGGCATAACAAGTTAACAATAACACAACAGTCCCTTACACAATTGACTGTCACGGACAGTGTGAAAATATTTAGCTTGAATTTAATATTAACATAATTATACATTTATAATAGAAATCGAAAACTTTAGTCACTTAATTATACTCGTATATAATGTCAAACAGTACAATTTCAAATTACTCAGTCAAATTATACAATATTATAGATTATAGATTACGCAGTCAAATAATACAATATTACAGATTACTAGATATAAATGCGAAAGTGTCTTTGTTTGTTAGTTTGTCCTCCAATCACGTCGCAACTGAGCAACGGATCGACGTGATTTTTTGCATGGGCATAGTTAAAGACCTAGAGAGTGACATAGGCTACTTTTTATTCCGGAAAATCAAAAAGTTCCCACAGGATTTTAAAAACCTAAATCCATGCGGATGAAGTCGCGGGACTCAGCTAATTTTTTTATATTTTCTTCGGTAATAGTATTAGGAATCACGACATGCCTTGCCAGACACTTAGTGTCCTGGCAACTCCCTGCCAGACACCCTTAAACTGTAAGGGTAAAGTAAAGTAAAGTAAAATATTCTTTATTGTACACCAAAACCAAAACACGTGGGTATCACGTGTTTGACAAAAGTTCCTCCCAGTGTTGGGTACAATATGCAGAGAAACTTTCAGCTTTTATAAAATAACGAAGGTATAGCACGCGCTGGCTCTTAGTCCATATGTTTTTATGTTACACAGTTACATACTACCGGTTTAGATATATGACCGTGATAAATGCGATTTGTCATACATATTTATATGTTTGCTAAATAATAGTTGCTATACAAACTGGGACAGATATTCTTGTCCATTTTGATAAGAGGAAAATGGTTTATATGTACAAAACAATCTATACTTATAATCTACTAGCTGATGCCTGCGACTTCGTACGCGTGGATTTAAGTTTTTAAAAATCCTGTGGGAACTCCTAAATTTTCCGGGATAAAAAGTAGCCTATGTCCTTCCCCGGGTTGCAAGCTACCTCTGTACCAAATTTCGTAAAAATCGGTTGAACGGTTGAGCCGTGAAAAGCTAGCAGACAGACACTTTCGCATTTATAATATATAAATAAAATTCAAAGTCCTGACTGACTGAATGACTGACTTATATACCACTGGGGTTAGAAGCATGAATATTTGGACAGTAGGTTCCTTTTATAATGTAGGCACTAATATAGGCAATTATAAGCATAATATATTATGTAAAATATATTAAAAATAAACAAAAGACATAGTACATGGTAAACAATAGTAAACAGTTAGTCATAACAAAGTTAGGCGTATGTTACAGACTGGTAAGTGGTGACTAACAAACAGAAACACATGATTTTAATCAAACGCTGCCCTGAAGTGACCCATGCAGTGAGATCAAAACAAACAATAATTAAAATGAGCACACACAATCACAGTCCGTGTGGATTTACGTTTTGCAAAATAGCTGTGTTAACTCTTTGATTTTCCGGGATAAAAAGTAGCCTATGTGTTAATCGTGGGTTTAAATGTGGGTATAATCTATGTCCATTCCAAATTTCATCCAAATCCGTTCAGCTGTGATTGAGTAACAAACATCCAAACATCCACACTTTCACTTTCACATTTATAATCTATATATATGTATATAAAAGGAAAAGGTGACTGACTGACTTACTGACTGACTGATCTATCAACGCACAGCTCAAACTACTAGATGGATCGGGCTGAAATTTGGCATGCAGATAGCTATTATGACGTAGGCATCCACTAAGAAAGGATTTTTGAAAATTCAACTCTTAAGGGGGTGAAATAGGGGTTCGAAATTTGTGTAGTCCACGTGGAGGATGTCGCGAGCATAAGCTAGTAATCAATATTAATAAAATTCAAAGTCTTGACTGGCTGACTGACTTATATATCAACACATAGCCTAAACCACTGGAATTAAAATTAAAATCTTAAAATCCTTTCTTAGCTGATGCCTACATCATGATAGCTATCTACATTCCAAGTTTCAGCCCGATCCGTCTAGTAGTTTGAGCTGTGCGTTGATAGATCAGTCGGTCAGTCAGTCACCTTTTCCTTTTACACATTTAGCTATTATGACGTAGACATCTGCCAAGTAAGGATTTTTGAAAATTCTAAGGGGGTACAATAAAGGTTTGAAATTGGCGTTGTCCACGCGGACGAAGTCGCGAGCATAAGCTAGTCTGAAATAAAATTATCAAATACTTTTTTATTACATAGAAAGTATGTTCAGAAAAAGCTGTGATAGCCTAGTGGTTTGGACGTCCGCCTTCTAATCGGAGGTAGGGGGTTTGATCCCGGGTACGCACCTCTAACTTTTCGGAGCTATGTGCGCTTTATGTAATTAAATATCACTCGCTTTAACAGTGAAGGAAAACATCGTGAGGAAACCTGCATGCCTGAGAGTTCTCCATAATGTTCTCAAAGGTGTGTGAAGTCTACCAATCCGCACATGGCCAGTGTGGTAGACTATGGCCAAAACCCTTCTCTCTGAGAGGAGACCCGTGCTCTGTAGTGAGCCGGCGATGGGTTGATCATGATGATGATGTTCAGAAATATCACCCGAGCGAAGCTGGGGGAGTAGGCGGCTAGATTGTTATACTGCTATAAACAAAATAGCAACAAGTTTCAGACAAAGAAATGACTGAAAAACATACTTTCTAGCTCAAAATCTATAGTCATTTGAGGTAATAAAATACTTCAGACAAACAGAAGTTATATCCGACGATCTCTTTTATTAATTATAACTAGTTTTTAACAAAGAAATCCATTTTGAAATGAAATTATTTTGACTGTAATAACTTGGCATCATACAGAAATCAATGAGTAATTAGCCAAAATTATTATAAGTTATTATTAAAGAATATTTATTATAGTAACGTCATAATTATCTAAGGAAACACATAAATATATGTAAATAAATCACTTCATATCGTTATTTATTACTTACCAACACATACAAGTAGATTGTGTCAAATGAAAACCACAATAAAAAATGTTACACTCAATATTATAACCACTAGCACATTTCACCAAAGCTAAAACACCAAAAACTTGTTTTTAAAGTCTTTTATCTAAATAAATTATGGGAAATTCCACTGAAATAATAAAAAAATCGTGAACCATGATCATGCGATGACAATAAAATGATAAATTGATGAATGAGCACAGATTAAAGGGAAGGGATACTATTAACTCTATTAATCTGTGGATAGGATACTATGTAGGTACCATGAATGAGTTTTATTTATTGTCATTCTCAGTTGTCATCGTAGATAGAATAATAGGTAGATGTAAGTATTGTGTAACCGCGTATGAGATAGCGATAGCACGACGCAACGATGAATAACACGACAATTATTACCATTTTTTAGTAGTCAATATTTGTATTAACCGATCAACAATATTTGTATTAAACGTTTTTTATGTAAAAACAAGTAAATAACTCATGAGAAATACAATTACGCCACGAATTCTCAAAGTTTGTTTCGCAACTAAAGTTGCATGCCTTGTATGGAAGTTGCATGTATTCTTGAAAAAACCAGTTACACGATAAGGGACAAAAAATAGGTTAGCTGAGTCTCTGTTTATCACATTAGTAACATTATCTGTGTATCTCTTTTTTTTAGTGTGAATGAGAAAGCAAACGTTCTTGCATCTACCTTTATTACTCTAACTGTGCTCTATCTACGGTTGTCATTTATAATCTATGAACGTAGAATATAAAATGAATGATTTTGGTATCAATGAAATAGTGATGTGCTTTTTACGCTGGCTCCACAGGTTGGCCCCAACGTAGGCCCCAACACTGTTGCCCCAACCTCAGACTAAGAACCAAGGAGACTTGTCAGACGCGCGTCCGAAAGGGACAAAGCAACAAAAGAAATCATACTTACGTATGAAAGGTTATGTTTCATAATTTGCGTTCGCTATAACTGTTACAGCCGATCACAGAGCAAAGCATCATAATTGGCTACACACCTTCAATACTAAATTTAAAAATCACAGAGGTTTGTTGGGCACAGATGGCAACTGGCCCAGCAAAAAAAAACTAAATTATGACAAAGACAAAAAAAAAAGTGTTTTTGTCTCTCAGAGCTTCTCTATACAGTATACACCTAGCTTCAGAGCTTTTCTATACACCTAGCTTGCTCTAACAAGGTATTATTATTTTGATGCCAAGTCTTCTTGATCCTTAATCTGAGACCACAACATTGGCTCAACAACATGTGGATCGGGAATGTGGCCAATACTAATTTCCCGATTCACACGTGAATCGGCTTCTCGTAATTCTATAGTTTATGTTACCTTTAGGAATCATCACACCATCCAGTTTTTGCTATCCGATATTTCTGTGCGATATTTACAACACATTTACAAAAAAAGAATTAATCAACAGCTGTTGATAAAATCTAGAAATGATTTTTTTCAAATAAAACTACGTTCTTTTATGAGTTGATTGTTGATAGTAGTTTTATTTTAATTTTAAATAACAACAGTTCGAAATATGCATCTAATCGATAACTCAATCAGTGATTTAGAGACATACTTAAAATGTCAATATTAAATCTCCTGTTTTTATTAATTCTCACAGTCATAATACCCATTATGATTTCAATAACCATTTTAAAGATAGTGTTAAGTAGGCTGCGCTCAAAGTATCTTGATAAGAAAAAACAAAGAAAAAATCGAATTATTTGATAAAATAAATTTAAATAAAACCGTTTTTATCGAAAATATTTTGCATTTGTTTAGTAATAATTCTAAAGTATTGAAAATTGAGGAATCGTTCAGAAATATGTTAGCTATGAAGGGAGTGAAATATATTTTCAAAAGGGATTTCTTTTGGCGAACTTGGAGGCAAGTGGAAAACAATGGAAGATTGACAGTGGTGTGTTCTGGTGTCAAAATAACAGGAATGGCAAGTGTCAAAACGGTGGATATTGGGTAATTTTTTACAGAGTTAAAAAAATGTTTTTTTGGTCCCCGTCTACAAACACAAGATGTTCTTGATTAAATTTTTGTTTTAATAAATTGTTTATTTTTGTAGGTGATTGAAGAAAAACCACCACCATGTCCATACGAAATATTTTCATTGAAAACAGGTTGGGAAATATATACTGTTGAATATAACCAATATCCAGATCCAAATAGGTAGGAGTTACCCATCGAGAATTCGCTATTTGATGGCATTTATATTTAAAAAAAATCTAAATAGTTAACTACCTACCTACAGTGCGACAAGGCTCTCTTGGCACTTGAATGACATTGACAGGGGAGCGCTGTTAGAAAGTAAAGGCTTAGAATATTCAAACACCAACAAAGGGGGCACTTGACGGCAACGTTAGTTCCAATTTTCGCCACGCGCCAAGATAGCCTTGTCGCACTGTAATACATTTACAGAACTGTCTGAAATATTTTTTTAGATTCTACCCGATTTGATAGTCTTCATAATAATTAATTCAACGAATCACATCTTCTATTCAAGAGTAATGAAAAACGGTTTCAAGAACTATGTATGCGACTGTGGCATAATCGATCCGAAAACGAATCTAATTTCAAGAAAAGAACATCCCTACAGGCTTGATTTATTTAAAAAAAAATAAACGAGAAGATCTCTTGTCTTTGACATCAATGTTGCCTATTCAAAAAAAAAAATGTTCTAAAAGTAAACAAAAAGGAAACGGAAACTTTTTGTTTGGAATACACTTGGATATTGGAAATAACAAGATTAGTCCAAACTAAAATGAACCTAAGCGCGATAAGTTTAAAGTAAAAAGTAGCGTAACTAAAAGCCCATGTAAAAAATTAGCAGAAAAGTATTTTGAAAAAGAAAAGAGCAGAGATTATTTATTATAATAGTTATTTATTATAAGTAACAAGTTATGTTCTAAATAAAACAGTTGATAGGTAAAAAATGTTCAGATTTCAAAACTAGTATTTACTTATCTCTACAATCATGCTACATACATGTATAAAAAAGTCACAAAATATTTAAGGGCAAGGCACTTAGTTAATGTAAAATATGTATACTTAGAGTAGATAAATATGTATACCTTAACCTAGTTTAAATAGTTTTAATACTATCTTTTGTGAGATGTATAGTATAAGTTTAGTGTGAGTAGTATAAGTTGACAAATGAAGTTTGATTTGGAAGACTTAGGGGCCGATTCTCTTGTACACAATCTCTAAACTAAACTAAAATGACACATCTAAATCTATTGCTATCCCTGTCGTAATGTTGCTTGCGGAAAGGGGTAGCACTAGATTTAGACCTGTTAATTTAGTTTAGTTTAGAGATTGTGTACAAGAGAATTAGCCCCTTAATATTATTTTATAAGACCTAGTTTAATTTTGTACCATTTTGTAAAAATCTAAATCTAAATATATAAAAGGAAAAGGTGACTGACTGAACTATCAACGCACAGCTCAAACTACTGGACGGATGACATACGGATCCGAGACATGGTCGCTAACTATGGGCCTCATAAGAAAGCTCAGAGTCACTCAGCAGGCGATGGAGAGAGATATGTGTGGAGTTTCTCTATGTGATCAAATCAGACACAAGGACATCAGTAGGAGAACCAAAGTAACTGACATAGCTCTCTCCATCACCCGCTGAGTGACTCTGAGAATAGAATGTTTTTATTCAAGTAGACTTTTTACAAGCGCTTTCGAATCGTCGGGTAGTTTTAATTTACCACTGGTTCGGAATGCCGTACCTAAAAGAACCAGCAAGAAACTCGGCGGTTGCTCTTTTTAATTACAATTTACAATGTTATTATACCATACTATACAAGCCATTGCAGCCCCGTGCATTGCTGGAGCGAGTCAAACCCAGTGAGCTTATATGAGGCACATAGTTGCTAGTATAGTTATAGTTGTTGTGTAGTTGCTAGTTTTTTTTTTAAAATAGAGATAGCGAGCAAACGTGCAGGCGGGTCATCTGATGTTAAGTGATTACTGCCACCCATGAACATTTGCAGCACCAGGGGAACCGCCGATGCGTTGCCGGCTTTTCAGGAATTAGTTGGTCCGCCCCTTGAATAACCCCATGTTGTAATCTAGTGGGAACACCGTCGATGGGAGTTGGTTTCACAGTTTGCATGTGCGTGGAAAGAAGGATCTGGCGCAGCGGACGGTCGAAGTGCACCAGACACCCAGGTGGTGAGGGTGAAATTCCTTACGGTGGCACGCGGTGCGGTTGTAGAAAAATGACGGTGGAATGATTCAAAACTCCTTTTTGACCACTAACAATTTTGAATTTGAGTTTGTCTTTAAATCCTTCTTCTTGATGATAAGTCTTTTATTCTTTTTCCTTCTAAATTGACCGCACTTATGGTCAATTAATTGGTATTGCCTACTAAAAGTTTCTTTGCATACTTTGCATGAAAAGTTCCGTATATCCATATGAACTTCTCTTATATGTGTTCTCAGACTTTTTTTCAACATCTCTTTCTTACAATAATCACACGTGCCTTTAGAATACTGATCCGTGCATTCGGAATTATTAAAATAGTTTAAATTCGGTTTTATTTCGTTAACCTTAACATTAATTTTTAACTGTTTTATAACGATGACATTATTGTTTACCTTTGTGATGCTTACAGTTGCGTTTTTATTATTAACGTTTTCAATCCATGTCTCGTTGATTGCCTTATTGGTGTGCAACGGTTCTTTAAATACTTGTATGTTGAAATGTACTTTCCGTACATGCTGGTCTAACAGACGTCGCTCACAGTATTTAAGGTCACATACGTTGCAACGAAACTTACTCGTACCTAGCTTAGTATCTACATTTTCATCATGAACTCTTTTTAAATGGGTTATTAAATTGTTTTTTATCACGAACGCACGACCGCAGTAGTCGCAAGTGTAGGTCCTTTGTGGGCCGCCCTTATGTCTAATTACATGAATATTGTAGGCGTCTTTTCGAAAAAACTTCTTGATACAAAACTCGCAGTTGTACCTTTCTTGGACAGCGTTGTGTTTGAAAAGGTGTGACTTGAATTTATAAGAGCTTCCTTTGATTGTTTTGTCGCAAATATTGCAGTAGTTTTCTAATTTCACTCGTTTCGACGATGCTCCCGTCTTGGTCATGATGAATGTAGAATCCGTCACATGTGCGTTTTTGATATTAATTTAATAAACTTAAATTCTATTTGGTTCACAGATGTATATATTTTTTTATGTAAAAATTAAAACAAGTATGAAAAACTAACAAAAAACAAAAAGGTGAAAATAAAATAAAAACAACTTTGACAGTGACACCATTGACACGTCAAGTGTCAAAAACTCCATGTGTCATTGCCAAAGTGATAAATAAGTTTATTATCTATGAGCGTATCATAGACAAAAGATGCTATGGCCCATAGACACTATCAACTTTTTCTCTATGAGTGACATAAAGACGTAGATAGAGTATTTATTGGCACCGATTCTAAGCACAACCTAATTTTAGAGTATTCGCACCCTCTTACTATTGTAATATGAAAAGGACAGAAGCAGTTTGACATTTCTAAATTTAATTTTTAGATGGTAAACCCGTGATTTTAGCACGCACTCGCGAACCTACTGTTTAAATTTGTATTGTGCACTAAAATTTAGAGTCTTTAAATGTGAAAGTCATGTTCCGTTCCTTTTTTAGCATTAGTAAAAAGAAAAGGATGCAGATACTCTAAATTTAGTTTAGAGAGAGACTAGAGAATTGGGGCCAATGTTACCTAAAAATAATAGTGTAATTGGCCCCGATTCTCTAGTCTCTCTCTAAACTAAATTTAGAGTATCTGCATCCTTTTCTTTTTATTAATGCTAAAAAAGGAACGGAACATGACTTTGACATTTAAAGATTCTAAATTTTAGTGCACAATACAATTTTAAACAGTAGGTTCGCGACTGCGCGCTGAAATCACGGGTTTTACCATCTAAAAATTAAATTTAGAACTTTCAAACTGTGTCTGTCCTTTTCATATTACATTTGTAAGAAGAGCATGCGAATACTCTAAAATTAGGTTGTGCTCAGAATCAGTGGGGCCGATTCTCTTGTACACAATCTCTAAACTAAACTAAATTAACAGGTCTAAATCTAGTGCCATTCTTTTCCGCAAACAACATTATGAAAGGGATAGCAATAGATTTAGACGTGTAATTTTAGTTTAGTTTAGAGATTGTGTACAAGAGAATTAGCCACATTATTAAAGTATTTTTAGAAATATCTACCAAGTAAAAGACAAAAACGGCTAAGTGCGACTCGCGCACCGAGGGTTCCGTACTCAGATATTTTTACGACATTTTGGACGATAAATCAATAACTATTATGCATAAAAATAAACAAAAATCTGTTTAAGAATGTACAGGTATAGTTCTTTCATAATTTTATTATGATCTTACTTTGAAATTTGAAAAATCATTTTTTTTGTGATGCAACCATAATATATATAATATAATAATTCATGGTTTTCGGATTTATTCCTTTACTTGTGCTATGACACCCACCTACCTACCTACAAAATTTCATAATTCTAGGTCAACGGAAAGTACCCTATAGGTTTTCTTGACAGACACGACGGACAAACGGACAGACAGATAGACAGACAACGAAGTGATCCTATAAGGGTTCCTTTTTAGGGTTCCGTACCTCAAAAGGAAAAACGGAACCCTTATAGGATAGATATCACTTTGTTGTCTGTTTGTCTGTCTGTCTGTCAAGAAACCTACAGGGTACTTCCCGTTGACCTAGAATCATGAAATTTGGATGGTAGGTAGATCTTATAGCTGACATTTGGAGAAAAATCTGAAAACCGTGAATTTAGGGTTAGATCACACAAAAAAAATTAAATTGTGGTCATGAACTAATAATTAGTATTTTCAACTTTCGAAGTGAGTGACTATATCAAGTGGGATATCATATGAAAGGTCTTCACTTGTACATTCTAAAACAGATTTTTATTTATTATTATGCATCATAGTTTTTGAATTATCGTTCAAAATGTCGAAAAAATACGACTGTAGTACGGAACCCTCATTGCGCGAGCCTGACTCGCACTTCGCCGGTTTTTTCCTTTTAAGGTACTGAACCCTAAAAATTGGCAAAAATATATTACATTTTAAGCGTCATTTACATAGTTAACTTACATAAGAATAAAGAAAAACATACGAAACTTATTTACTTATATTATAATAATTGATAATAATATGTGACACATGTTTTAAACAGCTTTATTTATCTTAAATTTCGTTTATATAGGTACCTAGTGATTTCAGAATCATCATCATCATGATCAACCCATCGCCGGCTCACTACAGAGCACGGGTCTCCTCTCAGAGTGAGTCACGCTGGCCATGTGCGGATTGGTAGACTTCACACACGTTTGAGAATGGAGAACTCTCAGGCATGCAGGTTTTCTCACGATGTTTTCCTTCACCGTTAAAGCATAATATATTTAAAGTCAAAGTCAAAGTCAAACGATTTATTCAAAATAGGTAATTAATAACTCTTTTTGAAAGTCAGATGTTGGATTTCTAAGATATAGTGGTGATAATTATTTCGCAAACTTAAAACTAAAGCTACGAGGGTTCCAAAAGCGCCCAGGTCTGAGAAGAGCCCACAACAAACTCAGCCGGGTATTCTTTTTATTATCACCACTTTACAAAATTATTGAAACTTATTAGAACTATCACAATCCGTTAAGCAACTCATTCCCAAGCTTGCTTATCATTTAAATAATCCTTTACATTGTAATAGGATTTTTCAATTAGTTTACGTTTAATTAATTGAAACGCTTATAGCTCCGAAAAGTTAGAGGTGCGTGCCCGGGATCGAACCCCCGACCTCCGATTAGAAGGCGGACGTCCTAACCACTAGGCTATCTCAGCTTGGAAAGCTTATTTCAAAATACTTAATATTTATTAGAGGAGGATAACTCTACAAATACGATTAAAGAAATAGCGACTCTTGTCGCGACGTAATAAAGTCCAATTCAGCTCGCACAGCACTCCGGCATTAAAGGTCCATGGGCAAAAAATTATGGACCCTGGTCCAACCCCCCAATATGTTCACTGGTCCAAATTCACACTAGCTCACACTAGCTTAGTTGAGAAAAAACCGGTCAAGTGCGAGTCGGACTCGCACGCGAAGGGTTCCGTACCATCGTACTGAATATCACTGACTAGGTACCTATGTGCTTTTTAATTTTTTTTATAATTTTCATAGCGGCCATTTTGAAATTTATTCTGTGAAAATTTCAACTCTCTACCTATTACGGTTCACGAGATACAGACCGCTGACAGACAGACGCACAGCGGAGACTTACCTAGTACAGTACCTACGTGGCCGAAAGTAATGTACGTCGACGTTTAGATAGCAGATTTGTAGAGCGTTGTCCTTGTCGTTGAGACCGACATATAGGTAGGAGTGACGGAGACAACGCTCTACAAAGCCGAAATGTCATTCTAAAGGCCGATGTACATTACTTTCGGTCGCGTACTTTACATAATAGGGTCCCGTTGGCATTACAGGGTAGGGAACGCTAATATAAACACCACTGCCTGCCATATTGAATTCTTTGCAAAATAACCGGTATCACCTGATGTTAAGTGATTACCGCCGCCCATGAACATTTGCAGCACCAGCAGAACCGCCAATGCGTTGTCGGTCTTTCAGGAGTTTGTTGGGCGCCCCCTGGAAAACCCCCATGTTTTATCTATTATCTAACCCATATGTTTGTGGATACAATAGCTCAACGCTTGAGGAGCGGACTAAATTTCGAATGGTCGGCGGTTCAAACCCCGCCCGTTGCACTATTGTCGTACCTACTCATAGCACAAGCTTTACGCTTAGTTGGGGAGGAAAGGGGAATATTAGTCCTGATTAGCATGGCTAATATTCTTTAAAAAAAAAAAAAAAAAAATAAGCGTCGAAGTTTCCAGGGCCTATCTACTTACAAGGTTAGGTAATAAATCATAATAACAAAAAATACAATAATACTTAGGCTGAAAAATATAACAATGGCTGAAAAATTTGATGTGTACACAAGCAGGGCTGTCAGTTTTGGATTTTTTTTATTGCAGTAGGTTTGCGTTTGACGAAAATCATGTCTTAAATAAAGCAATGATGAGGTCTAAAGATCTGTATGCACCTGAGCTGCGCTGCGCGTCGCTGCAGTCCGACTGCAGGGCGCGTCACTTCCGCGTCACTTCTATGCCCGAACGCGTACGAACAACAACGTCGCAAGATGAGCGACATTGAAGAGGGAAAGGGTGGAAGCCGACATCCTAGGGGTTGGGAATTTTGAGGATATACTTTTAAGAGCCCGTCATGTGCAAAAAAAAAACTACGTTATTTATTTTGATGTCTATCACGCCTATACATTAAATACTTAACTCGATGCGCGTGTATCTTATCCGAGCGCCGTACGTATTCTGAAGCGACGCGACGCGCAGCTGGGTATGTCGCACTAGCGTCGCTTCGCTGCGCTTCACAATATTCTCCCAGCCGCGACGCGCGGCAACGCGCGGTGAAGCGCTGTGCAGCGCCGCTCTAGTGCGATATGCGCCATACAAAATGATAGAAATAATATTTTGACGCTCTGTGCCGCGACGTGCAGTGCAGCCCACTCACACACACACACGCTCACACACATATATATACACAAACGCATACAGAAAACACACACGTACACACTTTCACGCTTATCTATAATTTTAGTATATTAGGTATAGTATTAGGTGAGGTATAATATTAGGTTTTTTTTTTTTTTTTTTTTTTTTTTTTTCCTAGTGCAGAGGGTAGGAAACTCGTTCTCTTACCTATAATTTTAGTATAATATTAGATTTAATATATTAAGTCCTTAGTTTTTAAAAAACTTGTAACTGCCTTCTGCAATACAGGGTTTTCCTAGTGCAGAGGGCAGAAAACTTGTTTCTCGTGTCTAAATTCTAAATTCTAAATTCAAAATAAATTATTCTTATTCTTATTCTTATTCTAGTGACGCGCAGCGCAGCTTAGGTGCGTAAAGACCTTAAATTGGAGCGCGCTTGCCTAGAAAATGCTCTCTTGCCTTGAAGGTACGCGTCACGAGCAATTTCATCCTCACCACCTGGGTGTCTGGTGCACTTCAACCACCCGTTGGCCGTTGTGTCAGATCCTTCTTTCGTTCCCATTAGATTACAACATGGGGTTATTCAAGGGGCGGACCAACAAATTCCTGAAAGGCCGGCAACGCATTGGTGGTTCCTCTGGTGCTACAAATGTTCATGGGCGGCGGTAATCACTCAACATCAGGTGACCCGTCTGCTCGTTTGCTCGCTATTTATATTTAAAAAAAACCGGCCAAGTGCGAGTCAGGCTCGCGCAACGAGGGTTCCGTTCTGCAGTCGTATTTTTTTCGACATTTTGCACGATAAATCAAAAACTGTTATGCATAAAAATAAATAAAAATCTATTTTAGAATGTAGGTAGGTAGAGTAGTATAGTAATCTTACTTTGAAAGTTGAAAATAGCAATATTTGTTCATGAACACATTTTAATTTTTTTCTTGTGATGTAACCACAAATTCACGGTTTTCAGATTTTTCCCCGAATGTCTGCTATAAGACCTACCTACCCAAATTTCATGATTCTAGGTCAACGGAAAGTGATCCTATAAGGGTTCCGTTTTCACTTTTCCTTTTGAGGTACGGAACCCTTAAAACAGTGGTATCCACTAAATAGGTAGGTAAGGTATATAGGTTACTGGTTATTATCATCACTTACCACCAGGTAACATTGTAGTCAACGGCTAACTTATCTCTGAATATAAATATTTAAAAAAATGTAGGCCTACCTAAGTCAATGATTAGCCCTGAATTTTTTTCTGAATAACATTATATTTATTCAATCTGTTTTCGATCTGCTATTGACATTACAATATTAATTTAGCAATGTTGACTTATCATATAATTTTCAATAGGCAAATTGTTCTCAAAATGTATAAAAAGTCGATATGGCACCCACTTATTTCATTATACAATGTTAATGGCTACCTCTCGAGAGTCATCATGAAGATCACAATTATCTTCCTGGTAAGTTTTTTAAAATATTATCATCATCATCCACTGCTAGACATAGGTCTCTTGTAGCGACTTCCACACGCCACGGTCTTGCGCCGCCGCCATCCAGCGGCTTCCTGGGAGTCGGAACGAGACTGGAGTCGGTCTTCTTCGGGTCTTCGCACACTTCCTTGAGGAGAAGCGGGGAAATCCGATGGAGTAAAAACCGCCGAATAGGGATGTCGGAAGTGTCCAAAAATATCGATATACAGGGTTACAGGAAAATAGGACACGATCCCATTAAGGGGTTATATATAGTACAGGACATTAGCTATCAAACGACCCCTAAAGTGCTTATGCAAAAGTGTATCGTTTTCGAGTTTTTTTTTTTTTTTATCTTGATAAAGGGGTGTTTGCCACTTTCAAAATTAGTAAAAAAAAGAAATAATGTATTTCATCAGATTTTTTTTATTTCTTGCTAGTACATGTCCTTGTTAATAAGAAACAGTTATAAAACAAGAAAAATCTTCAAGCATTTTAAAATTACAGCCCAAAAACTGTACAAGTTTTCGATTTTCAAATTTAATTCTTTGAATAACTTGCAAATTTTCTGTAAAAATTACTATGGCACTTATCCTGCGGATTATTTTAAAAATATCTACGTATCGTTAGCTAGCCATTGGTACGTAAAAATTACAGGAAAAATTATAAAATCAAGAAAAAATTACACGACCTGTTTTAGAATAATTAGGTAAAGCCCTTTCATATGATACCCCACTTGGTATAACACTTATGGTGATAACACACTATGGTGATATAACACATTCATACGACGAAGTTGCAACCAAGTTAATCATCTATTTTTTTTTTTTTTTTAATACAATAAAACTTAAGGCTAGCCTTATCTAATTACTATATAAATCATGACCGCGTGGAATGGTGCCAAGAATACTGGCTGCATTTCCGCGCTGGACAGCCAGGCTGATCCGCTGCGCAAAAAATGAGCCAGCCCTTCTGTCACCAGTTGAGGCTATTAATCGCGGTGAAATGTCTCGTAAAAAATTTTTAGCACTAAGACTCCATGGCCCCAGGGTCTCCACGGCAAACGGCACAAAAATGTAACTCTCTATAAGAGAGGCATACTTGCGCCGCTTGCCGTTTTCAGCTGTTTCTGCTGCGGCTCCCGGTCTTGATGCTGTCTTCCTGATATGACACGGGGCCAATGTGTCAACGCAAGTTGCGTCCCACATTAGCGCCCGTCCCCGTTCCCAGGGAACCAGCGTCAATCCATCAGGTCTCTTGCCATCATCCCGACTAATCCCTGCCGGCTCAATGAGCGCAGGAATATTTATGGTGGCAAGAGCTCTTTTAATTGTATCGTTAAGAGAGCCATGCCTAAACAGCCTACCGGAGCTCCTTTGGCAAGAGAGTCCGTGGATTCCAAATTTATCAACCTCTTTTCCACACGGACATCTGTGCTGATGGCACAGTGGTGTTCCCAATCTGAGACCTAGAGCCACACGAAAACTTTCGTTATCTAAAAGTGTGCCGAGATTTTTTGATGGCAAGGCATGCAGCCAATACCCAGATTCCTTTTCGGATAATGCTAGAAGCCTGGCACGATCTCTGTCACTTGTAAGATTTTGAACCAAATTCGTATGTGTCAGTTGAACCAATGGCAAATCCCAAAGTTTTTGTGTAGTACGTTCCTTCGGGATGTCGACATTGGGACATCTGACCTTCCAACTCTCTAGGGCCTCTGCGGCATAGGTCAATGATGAATTGGATTTGAGAATTTGAGAGCTAAGCTCTTTTATACTATGCACAGAGGACAGAAAAGCCGGAAGAGCTACACTGGAAATTTTCCTCACGCCGATGCCACCGTACTTGACCGGTAAAGTTGCTTGGTTCCAGGAGTGCTCATCAAAAGTTAAATTTAGAATTTGTTCTAGTGTACTTTTAAGGGTGGCATCCATGTTATCGAGTAGTCCATGAAATTTCCAAATTGGGCTCGCGCGGAGAATGTAAATTAATTTAGGTACAAAAAGGCAATATTTTAGGATCGAAAATGCAATGTGAGAATTTAGAGTGCCCAATTTGTCGGTATTAGCCGAAAATGTTCTGACTTTTTGATCCAAGAGTGGTTGTATGGATTCATTATAAAGAGGAGCACCGAGAAGGCAAAGTGAACGTTTATCAAGTATTTTAATATTAGGTGAAATTTCATTGAATAATTCAGAGGCCAATAGAATTCTTTCTTGCGACAGTTTTTCTGTAAAAAACAATTCGCATTTCGAAAAATTAAGTTCTAAACCAATTTTCCCAAACTGTTGCTTAATATGATTAAGATCTTTTAGAACGTCATCCACGTTGCCCCCAATGGTTCCATCATCAAGATACCATATGTTAAATTTAGATGTTAAATTTGAGATATGGTTATGGATCCCTAAGCTGAACAGGGCCGGACCTAAAGGATCCCCCTGCTGAACGCCTACAGAAGACTTAATATCGCTATCTCCAAAGAATAATTTAGAAGCAGAGCTGTAACATTGCCAAACATATGGGTAAATTTCAGGAAGTTGCGTTGAGACTTCTGTCAGCAAAGTTGCCCTGTCCAAAGAATTAAAAGCATTCTTTACATCTACTTTCAGCAGTACCTCAACCTCGCCATTCGTTAAGAAAGTACGAGCCGAATGAACTGCTGCTTCACAACCTCCTTTACTGCCGAATCCAACTTGAATAGGTTGGAATTTATCCTTTAGGGTAGAGACTATGTGACTATCATCTATTCGCGAAAAGTGATATTTTTCATCTCTCTCTCCATGGTGTAAATTAGCAATTAAGGATGTTATATCAAATTCTGCCTAGTTATAGTTTATACTTTAGTCGATTTCAGTTCTGTGTTCCATAAGTTTACCTACCTAGTTAGTTTTAAATACTCTGTGCCTAGTTTTTCATACGCATACTATGCCCGTGTGTTGTGGACATAATTCTTTATTATAAGTGTTAATTTCTCATTGGAGACTGCTTTGGTTTAAGTGTTTATATATATATACTATCTAGTTAACTAATTGTAACTGTTTGTCTCAAAAAAAAAAAAAAAAAATAAAAAAAAAAATAAAAAAAAAAATAGTAATCTTACTTTAAAAGTTGATATTGGAGTTGATTTTATTAAAGGTAAATTGCGGCTTACGATTTATGACGTATTGAAAAAAAACTACGGTTTTTTTAAACCCTACAGTATTAAGATATTGAATTTCATTTGTTCCAGACTGTGTTCTGCACCGTTTTCCTGGAATCTTCCACCACACCCTTACTAGGATTACGTAAAATCACTGAAGTTTTGGGCAATGCTGTTGAGAAAGGTGGTGCTGATGCTGGCGGATTCATCAGAAACTTTGGCACCTTCACTGACAAAACCGTAAAACGAGTCACCAGTAAAATAGCCAAGGATGTTAAAACAACCGTCAGAAAAATTGGTGAATTTGTAAATGATGTTAAATCCGCAAATCAAGGCATAGAAAACTATGTTGAAGACTCTCTGAAAAAACTAGTCTATGAACGAATTAAAATTAGTGACCAAGTTCTAGCTAAGGTTAAAAAAATAGTTAAAGATGCTTCGGCTAACGTTTCTGATAATCATAAAGAAGGTCTAGCCCAAGTAACTAAATGGTTAAAGAGTTTTGAAAGCCTAGTCACTACAGTACACGATAAACTCAAGAAAGTGGTCAATGGTGGCTCTCAAGCAGCTTGTGATGAAGTTGTCGCTCAAATGAACAAAGGTATTGAAGATACAAGGGCTGCTCTCGCTGGCTTCAAAAACATTCCAGATGTCGTCAAAGCATGCTTGGACAAGGAAATAGGAACCATCTTGGCTAATGCGGCCTTTGTATCTAAAGCCCTCAAGAGTCATTTTCTGAAACAAATAACCTACGAACGAATCGAGCGTAGTGAAAAAATTCTAGCTGAGGTTATAAAATTCGTTCAAGCTAAAGCTTCTGCTGAAGAGAGAGAAGGTCTAACCCAAGTTTGTGAGTGGTTGAAGAGTTTTAAAAGCCTAGTCCTAACAGTGCACGATAAACTCAAGAAAGTAGTCAACGGAGGATCTCAAGCAGCTCGCGATGAACTTATCACTCAATTAATCACAGCTATTGAACAAGCTGAAAAGGCTGTTGCTAGCTTTAAAAATATTCCAGAAGACGTCAGAGCAATGTTGGTTAACAAAATAGGAGAAATCTTGGCTAATGCGAGAGCTGAAGTTGAAGACCTCAAGAGTGCATCGTTGATAGGATTACGTAAAATCACTGACTTTTTGGGCAATGCTGTTGAGAAAGGTGGTGCTAATGCTGGCAGATTCATCAGAAACTTTGGCACCTTCACTGACAAAACCGTAAAACAAGTCACCAGTAAAATAGCCAAGGATGTTAAAACAACCGTCAGAAAAATTGGTAAATTTGTAAAGGATGTTAAATCCGCAGTTCAAGCCAAAGAAAACTATGTTGAAGACTCTCTGAAAAAACTAGTCTATGAACGAATTAAAATTAGTGACAAAGTTCTAGCTAAGGTTAAAAAAATAGTTAAAGATGCTTCGGCTAACGTTTCTGATAATCATAAAGAAGGTCTAGCCCAAGTAACTAAATGGTTAAAGAGTTTTGAAAGCCTAGTCACTACAGTACACGATAAACTCAAGAAAGTGGTCAATGGTGGCTCTCAAGCAGCTTGTGATGAAGTTGTCGCTCAAATGAACAAAGGTATTGAAGATACAAGGGCTGCTCTCGCTGGCTTCAAAAACATTCCAGATGTCGTCAAAGCATGCTTGGACAAGGAAATAGGAACCATCTTGGCTAATGCGGCCTTTGTATCTAAAGCCCTCAAGAGTCATTTTCTGAAACAAATAACCTACGAACGAATCGAGCGTAGTGAAAAAATTCTAGCTGAGGTTATAAAATTCGTTCAAGCTAAAGCTTCTGCTGAAGAGAGAGAAGGTCTAACCCAAGTTTGTGAGTGGTTGAAGAGTTTTAAAAGCCTAGTCCTAACAGTGCACGATAAACTCAAGAAAGTAGTCAACGGAGGATCTCAAGCAGCTCGCGATGAACTTATCACTCAATTAATCACAGCTATTGAACAAGCTGAAAAGGCTGTTGCTAGCTTTAAAAATATTCCAGAAGACGTCAGAGCAATGTTGGTTAACAAAATAGGAGAAATCTTGGCTAATGCGAGAGCTGAAGTTGAAGACCTCAAGAGTGCATCGTTGATAGGATTACGTAAAATCACTGACGTTTTGGGCAATGCTGTTGAGAAAGGTGGTGCTGATGCTGGCAGATTCATCAGAAACTTTGGCACCTTCACTGACAAAACCGTAAAACAAGTCACCAGTAAAATAGCCAAGGATGTTAAAACAACCGTCAGAAAAATTGGTAAATTTGTAAAGGATGTTAAATCCGCAGTTCAAGCCAAAGAAAACTATGTTGAAGACTCTCTGAAAAAACTAGTCTATGAACGAATTAAAATTAGTGACAAAGTTCTAGCTAAGGTTAAAAAAATAGTTAAAGATGCTTCGGCTAACGTTTCTGATAATCATAAAGAAGGTCTAGCCCAAGTAACTAAATGGTTAAAGAGTTTTGAAAGCCTAGTCACTACAGTACACGATAAACTCAAGAAAGTGGTCAATGGTGGCTCTCAAGCAGCTTGTGATGAAGTTGTCGCTCAAATGAACAAAGGTATTGAAGATACAAGGGCTGCTCTCGCTGGCTTCAAAAACATTCCAGATGTCGTCAAAGCATGCTTGGACAAGGAAATAGGAACCATCTTGGCTAATGCGGCCTTTGTATCTAAAGCCCTCAAGAGTCATTTTCTGAAACAAATAACCTACGAACGAATCGAGCGTAGTGAAAAAATTCTAGCTGAGGTTATAAAATTCGTTCAAGCTAAAGCTTCTGCTGAAGAGAGAGAAGGTCTAACCCAAGTTTGTGAGTGGTTGAAGAGTTTTAAAAGCCTAGTCCTAACAGTGCACGATAAACTCAAGAAAGTAGTCAACGGAGGATCTCAAGCAGCTCGCGATGAAGTTATCACTCAATTAATCACAGCTATTGAACAAACTGAGAAGGCTGTTGTTAGCTTCAAAAATATTCGTAAAGACGTCAAAGCAATCTTGAAGAAAAAAATAGAATCTATCTTGGATAATGCGAGAGCTCAAGTTAAAGACCTCAAGAGTGCATCGTCTACGTATTCTCTGAAACAAATAACCTACGAACGAATCGAGATTAGTGAAACAATTTTAGCTGAGGTTATAAAATTCTTTCAAGCTGCTCAGGCTAAAGCTTCTGATGAAGACAGAGAAGGTCTAACCCAAGTTTGTGAATGGTTGAAAAGTTTTAAAAGCCTAGTCGTAACAGTACACAATAAACTCAAGAAAGTAGTCAACGGAGGATCTCAAGCAGCTCGCGATGAAGTTATCACTCAATTAATCACAGCTATTGAACAAGCTGAGAAGGCTGTTGCTAGCTTCAAAAATATTGCAGTAAGACGTCAAGAGCAATCTTGGTAAGAAAAAATAGGAATATATCTTGGCTAATGCGAGAGCTGAAGTTGAAGACCTCAAGAGTGCATCGTCTACATATTCTCTGAAACAAATAACCTACGAACGAATCGAGATTAGTGAAACAATTTTAGCTGAGGTTATAAAATTCTTTCAAGCTGCTCAGGCTAAAGCTTCTGATGAAGACAGAGAAGGTCTAACCCAAGTTTGTGAATGGTTGAAGAGTTTTAAAAGCCTAGTCGTAACAGTACACAATAAACTCAAGAAAGTAGTCAACGGAGGATCTCAAGCAGCTCGCGATGAAGTTATCACTCAATTAATCACAGCTATTGAACAAGCTGAGAAGGCTGTTGCTAGCTTCAAAAATATTCGTAAAGACGTCAAAGCAATCTTGAAGTAAAAAAATAGGAATCTATCTTGGATAATGCGAGAGCTCAAGTTGAAGACCTCAAGAGTGCATCGTCTACATATTCTCTGAAACAAATAACCTACGAACGAATCGAGATTAGTGAAACAATTTTAGCTGAGGTTATAAAATTCTTTCAAGCTGCTCAGGCTAAAGCTTCTGATGAAGACAGAGAAGGTCTAACCCAAGTTTGTGAATGGTTGAAGAGTTTTAAAAGCCTAGTCGTAACAGTACACAATAAACTCAAGAAAGTAGTCAACGGAGGATCTCAAGCAGCTCGCGATGAAGTTATCACTCAATTAATCACAGCTATTGAACAAACTGAGAAGGCTGTTGTTAGCTTCAAAAATATTCGTAAAGACGTCAAAGCAATCTTGAAGAAAAAATAGAATCTATCTTGGATAATGCGAGAGCTCAAGTTAAAGACCTCAAGAGTGCATCGTCTACGTATTCTCTGAAACAAATAACCTACGAACGAATCGAGATTAGTGAAACAATTTTAGCTGAGGTTATAAAATTCTTTCAAGCTGCTCAGGCCAAAAGCTTCTGATGAAGACAGAGAAGGTCTAACCCAAGTTTGTGAATGGTTGAAGAGTTTTAAAAGCCTAGTCGTAACAGTACACAATAAACTCAAGAAAGTAGTCAACGGAGGATCTCAAGCAGCTCGCGATGAAGTTATCACTCAATTAATCACAGCTATTGAACAAACTGAGAAGGCTGTTGCTAGCTTCAAAAATATTCGTAAAGACGTCAAAGCAATCTTGAAGAAAAAAATAGAATCTATCTTGGATAATGCGAGAGCTCAAGTTAAAGACCTCAAGAGTGCATCGTCTACATATTCTCTGAAACAAATAACCTACGAACGAATCGAGATTAGTGAAACAATTTTAGCTGAGGTTATAAAATTCTTTCAAGCTGCTCAGGCTAAAGCTTCTGATGAAGACAGAGAAGGTCTAACCCAAGTTTGTGAATGGTTGAAGAGTTTTAAAAGCCTAGTCGTAACAGTACACAATAAACTCAAGAAAGTAGTCAACGGAGGATCTCAAGCAGCTCGCGATGAAGTTATCACTCAATTAATCACAGCTATTGAACAAGCTGAGAAGGCTGTTGCTAGCTTCAAAAATATTGCAGAAGACGTCAGAGCAATCTTGGTTAACAAAATAGGAGAAATCTTGGCTAATGCGAGAGCTGAAGTTGAAGACCTCAAGAGTGCATCGTCTACATATTCTCTGAAACAAATAACCTACGAACGAATCGAGATTAGTGAAACAATTTTAGCTGAGGTTATAAAATTCTTTCAAGCTGCTCAGGCTAAAGCTTCTGATGAAGACAGAGAAGGTCTAACCCAAGTTTGTGAATGGTTGAAGAGTTTTAAAAGCCTAGTCGTAACAGTACACAATAAACTCAAGAAAGTAGTCAACGGAGGATCTCAAGCAGCTCGCGATGAAGTTATCACTCAATTAATCACAGCTATTGAACAAGCTGAGAAGGCTGTTGCTAGCTTCAAAAATATTGCAGAAGACGTCAGAGCAATCTTGGTTAACAAAATAGGAGAAATCTTGGCTAATGCGAGAGCTGAAGTTGAAGACCTCAAGAGTGCATCGTCTACATATTCTCTGAAACAAATAACCTACGAACGAATCGAGATTAGTGAAACAATTTTAGCTGAGGTTATAAAATTCTTTCAAGCTGCTCAGGCTAAAGCTTCTGATGAAGACAGAGAAGGTCTAACCCAAGTTTGTGAATGGTTGAAGAGTTTTAAAAGCCTAGTCGTAACAGTACACAATAAACTCAAGAAAGTAGTCAACGGAGGATCTCAAGCAGCTCGCGATGAAGTTATCACTCAATTAATCACAGCTATTGAACAAGCTGAGAAGGCTGTTGCTAGCTTCAAAAATATTCGTAGAAGACGTCAGAGCAATCTTGAGTAAAAAAATAGGAGATCTATCTTGGCTAATGCGAGAGCTCAAGTTAAGACCTCAAGAGTGCATCGTCTACATATTCTCTGAAACAAATAACCTACGAACGAATCGAGATTAGTGAAACAATTTTAGCTGAGGTTATAAAATTCTTTCAAGCTGCTCAGGCTAAAGCTTCTGATGAAGACAGAGAAGGTCTAACCCAAGTTTGTGAATGGTTGAAGAGTTTTAAAAGCCTAGTCGTAACAGTACACAATAAACTCAAGAAAGTAGTCAACGGAGGATCTCAAGCAGCTCGCGATGAAGTTATCACTCAATTAATCACAGCTATTGAACAAACTGAGAAGGCTGTTGCTAGCTTCAAAAATATTCGTAAAGACGTCAGAGCAATCTTGGTTAACAAAATAGGAGAAATCTTGGCTAATGCGAGAGCTGAAGTTGAAGACCTCAAGAGTGCATCGTCTACATATTCTCTGAAACAAATAACCTACGAACGAATCGAGATTAGTGAAACAATTTTAGCTGAGGTTATAAAATTCTTTAAAGCTGCTCAGGCTAAAGCTTCTGATGAAGACAGAGAAGGTCTAACCCAAGTTTGTGAATGGTTGAAGAGTTTTAAGAGCCTAGTCGTAACAGTACACGATAAACTCAAGAAAGTAGTCAACGGAGGATCTCAAGCAGCTCGCGATGAAGTTATCACTCAATTAATCACAGCTATTGAACAAACTGAGAAGGCTGTTGTTAGCTTCAAAAATATTCGTAAAGACGTCAAGCAATCTTGAAGAAAAAAATAGAATCTATCTTGGATAATGCGAGAGCTCAAGTTAAAGACCTCAAGAGTGCATCGTCTACGTATTCTCTGAAACAAATAACCTACGAACGAATCGAGATAAGTGAAACAATTTTAGCTGAGGTTATAAAATTCTTTCAAGCTGCTCAGGCTAAAGCTTCTGATGAAGACAGAGAAGGTCTAACCCAAGTTTGTGAATGGTTGAAGAGTTTTAAAAGCCTAGTCGTAACAGTACACAATAAACTCAAGAAAGTAGTCAACGGAGGATCTCAAGCAGCTCGCGATGAAGTTATCACTCAATTAATCACAGCTATTGAACAAACTGAGAAGGCTGTTGCTAGCTTCAAAAATATTCGTAAAGACGTCAAAGCAATCTTGAAGAAAAAAATAGAATCTATCTTGGATAATGCGAGAGCTCAAGTTAAAGACCTCAAGAGTGCATCGTCTACATATTCTCTGAAACAAATAACCTACGAACGAATCGAGATTAGTGAAACAATTTTAGCTGAGGTTATAAAATTCTTTCAAGCTGCTCAGGCTAAAGCTTCTGATGAAGACAGAGAAGGTCTAACCCAAGTTTGTGAATGGTTGAAGAGTTTTAAAAGCCTAGTCGTAACAGTACACAATAAACTCAAGAAAGTAGTCAACGGAGGATCTCAAGCAGCTCGCGATGAAGTTATCACTCAATTAATCACAGCTATTGAACAAACTGAGAAGGCTGTTGGTAGCTTCAAATATATTCCAGAAGACGTCAGAGCAATCTTGGTTAACAAAATAGGAGAAATCTTGGCTAATGCGAGAGCTGAAGTTGAAGACCTCAAGAGTGCATCGTCTATATATTCTCTGAAACAAATAACCTACGAACGAATCGAGATTAGTGAAACAATTTTAGCTGAGGTTATAAAATTCTTTAAAGCTGCTCAGGCTAAAGCTTCTGATGAAGACAGAGAAGGTCTAACCCAAGTTTGTGAATGGTTGAAGAGTTTTAAGAGCCTAGTCGTAACAGTACACGATAAACTCAAGAAAGTAGTCAACGGAGGATCTCAAGCAGCTCGCGATGAAGTTATCACTCAATTAATCACAGCTATTGAACAAGCTGAGAAGGCTGTTGCTAGCTTCAAAAATATTGCAGAAGACGTCAGAGCAATCTTGGTTAACAAAATAGGAGAAATCTTGGCTAATGCGAGAGCTGAAGTTGAAGACCTCAAGAGTGCATCGTCTACATATTCTCTGAAACAAATAACCTACGAACGAATCGAGATTAGTGAAACAATTTTAGCTGAGGTTATAAAATTCTTTCAAGCTGCTCAGGCTAAAGCTTCTGATGAAGACAGAGAAGGTCTAACCCAAGTTTGTGAATGGTTGAAGAGTTTTAAAAGCCTAGTCGTAACAGTACACAATAAACTCAAGAAAGTAGTCAACGGAGGATCTCAAGCAGCTCGCGATGAAGTTATCACTCAATTAATCACAGCTATTGAACAAACTGAGAAGGCTGTTGCTAGCTTCAAAAATATTCGTAAAGACGTCAAAGCAATCTTGAAGAAAAAAATAGAATCTATCTTGGATAATGCGAGAGCTCAAGTTAAAGACCTCAAGAGTGCATCGTCTACATATTCTCTGAAACAAATAACCTACGAACGAATCGAGATAAGTGAAACAATTTTAGCTGAGGTTATAAAATTCTTTCAAGCTGCTCAGGCTAAAGCTTCTGATGAAGACAGAGAAGGTCTAACCCAAGTTTGTGAATGGTTGAAGAGTTTTAAAAGCCTAGTCGTAACAGTACACAATAAACTCAAGAAAGTAGTCAACGGAGGATCTCAAGCAGCTCGCGATGAAGTTATCACTCAATTAATCACAGCTATTGAACAAGCTGAGAAGGCTGTTGGTAGCTTCAAATATATTCCAGAAGACGTCAGAGCAATCTTGGTTAACAAAATTGGAGAAATCTTGGCTAATGCGAGAGCTGAAGTTGAAGACCTCAAGAGTGCATCGTCTACATATTCTCTGAAACAAATAACCTACGAACGAATCGAGATTAGTGAAACAATTTTAGCTGAGGTTATAAAATTCTTTCAAGCTGCTCAGGCTAAAGCTTCTGATGAAGACAGAGAAGGTCTAACCCAAGTTTGTGAATGGTTGAAAAGTTTTAAAAGCCTAGTCGTAACAGTACACAATAAACTCAAGAAAGTAGTCAACGGAGGATCTCAAGCAGCTCGCGATGAAGTTATCACTCAATTAATCACAGCTATTGAACAAACTGAGAAGGCTGTTGTTAGCTTCAAAAATATTCGTAAAGACGTCAAAGCAATCTTGAAGAAAAAAATAGAATCTATCTTGGATAATGCGAGAGCTCAAGTTAAAGACCTCAAGAGTGCATCGTCTACGTATTCTCTGAAACAAATAACCTACGAACGAATCGAGATAAGTGAAACAATTTTAGCTGAGGTTATAAAATTCTT
This sequence comes from Maniola hyperantus, assembly GCF_902806685.2. Taxonomy (NCBI): domain Eukaryota; kingdom Metazoa; phylum Arthropoda; class Insecta; order Lepidoptera; family Nymphalidae; genus Maniola; species Maniola hyperantus. The sequence goes on from NC_048563.1 coordinate 1,164,870, forward strand.
TCAAGCTGTTCAGGCTAAAGCTTCTGATGAAGACAGAGAAGGTCTAACCCAAGTTTGTGAATGGTTGAAGAGTTTTAAAAGCCTAGTCGTAACAGTACACAATAAACTCAAGAAAGTAGTCAACGGAGGATCTCAAGCAGCTCGCGATGAAGTTATCACTCAATTAATCACAGCTATTGAACAAACTGAGAAGGCTGTTGCTAGCTTCAAAAATATTCGTAAAGACGTCAAAGCAATCTTGAAGAAAAAAATAGAATCTATCTTGGATAATGCGAGAGCTCAAGTTAAAGACCTCAAGAGTGCATCGTCTACATATTCTCTGAAACAAATAACCTACGAACGAATCGAGATAAGTGAAACAATTTTAGCTGAGGTTATAAAATTCTTTCAAGCTGCTCAGGCTAAAGCTTCTGATGAAGACAGAGAAGGTCTAACCCAAGTTTGTGAATGGTTGAAGAGTTTTAAAAGCCTAGTCGTAACAGTACACAATAAACTCAAGAAAGTAGTCAACGGAGGATCTCAAGCAGCTCGCGATGAAGTTATCACTCAATTAATCACAGCTATTGAACAAGCTGAGAAGGCTGTTGGTAGCTTCAAATATATTCCAGAAGACGTCAGAGCAATCTTGGTTAACAAAATAGGAGAAATCTTGGCTAATGCGAGAGCTGAAGTTGAAGACCTCAAGAGTGCATCGTCTACATATTCTCTGAAACAAATAACCTACGAACGAATCGAGATTAGTGAAACAATTTTAGCTGAGGTTATAAAATTCTTTAAAGTAGCTCAGGCTAAAGCTTCTGATGAAGACAGAGAAGGTCTAACCCAAGTTTGTGAATGGTTGAAGAGTTTTAAGAGCCTAGTCGTAACAGTACACGATAAACTCAAGAAAGTAGTCAACGGAGGATCTCAAGCAGCTCGCGATGAAGTTATCACTCAATTAATCACAGCTATTGAACAAACTGAGAAGGCTGTTGTTAGCTTCAAAAATATTCGTAAAGACGTCAAAGCAATCTTGAAGAAAAAAATAGAATCTATCTTGGATAATGCGAGAGCTCAAGTTAAAGACCTCAAGAGTGCATCGTCTACGTATTCTCTGAAACAAATAACCTACGAACGAATCGAGATAAGTGAAACAATTTTAGCTGAGGTTATAAAATTCTTTCAAGCTGCTCAGGCTAAAGCTTCTGATGAAGACAGAGAAGGTCTAACCCAAGTTTGTGAATGGTTGAAGAGTTTTAAAAGCCTAGTCGTAACAGTACACAATAAACTCAAGAAAGTAGTCAACGGAGGATCTCAAGCAGCTCGCGATGAAGTTATCACTCAATTAATCACAGCTATTGAACAAACTGAGAAGGCTGTTGGTAGCTTCAAATATATTCCAGAAGACGTCAGAGCAATCTTGGTTAACAAAATAGGAGAAATCTTGGCTAATGCGAGAGCTGAAGTTGAAGACCTCAAGAGTGCATCGTCTATATATTCTCTGAAACAAATAACCTACGAACGAATCGAGATTAGTGAAACAATTTTAGCTGAGGTTATAAAATTCTTTAAAGCTGCTCAGGCTAAAGCTTCTGATGAAGACAGAGAAGGTCTAACCCAAGTTTGTGAATGGTTGAAGAGTTTTAAGAGCCTAGTCGTAACAGTACACGATAAACTCAAGAAAGTAGTCAACGGAGGATCTCAAGCAGCTCGCGATGAAGTTATCACTCAATTAATCACAGCTATTGAACAAGCTGAGAAGGCTGTTGCTAGCTTCAAAAATATTGCAGAAGACGTCAGAGCAATCTTGGTTAACAAAATAGGAGAAATCTTGGCTAATGCGAGAGCTGAAGTTGAAGACCTCAAGAGTGCATCGTCTACATATTCTCTGAAACAAATAACCTACGAACGAATCGAGATTAGTGAAACAATTTTAGCTGAGGTTATAAAATTCTTTCAAGCTGCTCAGGCTAAAGCTTCTGATGAAGACAGAGAAGGTCTAACCCAAGTTTGTGAATGGTTGAAGAGTTTTAAAAGCCTAGTCGTAACAGTACACAATAAACTCAAGAAAGTAGTCAACGGAGGATCTCAAGCAGCTCGCGATGAAGTTATCACTCAATTAATCACAGCTATTGAACAAACTGAGAAGGCTGTTGTTAGCTTCAAAAATATTCGTAAAGACGTCAAAGCAATCTTGAAGAAAAAAATAGAATCTATCTTGGATAATGCGAGAGCTCAAGTTAAAGACCTCAAGAGTGCATCGTCTACGTATTCTCTGAAACAAATAACCTACGAACGAATCGAGATAAGTGAAACAATTTTAGCTGAGGTTATAAAATTCTTTCAAGCTGTTCAGGCTAAAGCTTCTGATGAAGACAGAGAAGGTCTAACCCAAGTTTGTGAATGGTTGAAGAGTTTTAAAAGCCTAGTCGTAACAGTACACAATAAACTCAAGAAAGTAGTCAACGGAGGATCTCAAGCAGCTCGCGATGAAGTTATCACTCAATTAATCACAGCTATTGAACAAGCTGAGAAGGCTGTTGGTAGCTTCAAATATATTCCAGAAGACGTCAGAGCAATCTTGGTTAACAAAATAGGAGAAATCTTGGCTAATGCGAGAGCTGAAGTCGAAGACCTCAAGAGTGCATCGTCTACATATTCTCTGAAACAAATAACCTACGAACGAATCGAGATTAGTGAAACAATTTTAGCTGAGGTTATAAAATTCTTTCAAGCTGCTCAGGCTAAAGCTTCTGATGAAGACAGAGAAGGTCTAACCCAAGTTTGTGAGTGGTTGAAGAGTTTTAAAAGCCTAGTCGTAACAGTACACAATAAACTCAAGAAAGTAGTCAACGGAGGATCTCAAGCAGCTCGCGATGAAGTTATCACTCAATTAATCACAGCTATTGAACAAACTGAGAAGGCTGTTGCTAGCTTCAAAAATATTCGTAAAGACGTCAAAGCAATCTTGTACAAGAAAATAGAAACTATCTTGGTTAATGCACGCGATCAACTTAGAGACCTCAAGAGTGCATCGTCTAAAGATTCTCTGAAACAATTAATCTACGAACGAATCAAAAGTAGTGAAATAGTTCTAGCTGAAGTTATAAAAGCCGTTCAAGCTTATTTGGCTAATGTTTGTGATGAAGATAGAGAAGATCTAGCCCAATTGAGTGATTGGTTAAAGAGTTTTAAAAGCCTAGTCACTACAAAACACGATAAACTCAAGTCGGTCGTCAACGGAGGCACTCAAGCAGCTCGCGATGAACTGGCCGCTGAAATCGAATCAGCTGTTGAAGAAACTCAAGCTTCTATCCCTTGCTTCGAAAATATTCCATGCGACGTCGAAAAAGTCTTTGACAAGGCAATAGAAACCATCTTTGCTAATGCAAATGATGTCATTATAGCACTCCGTCAATAAGGAAGTTTCAGGGACAGCTTCAATAAAATTTTCATAAATGTCTCCTAAATATTTCGCATAGCTCGGAAAAATAATACCTATATCTTTATGATCTATGCTTTAATGTGTAGGTCGTGTCAATCAATGACATAGATGAAGAGTAACAGCTAGCGTGCAGTGCACGCTAGCTGTTACTCTGAAATTTCCTTACGTTTCTTCCCCACAAAATCTGTGAACTATAATAGAATTAATTAATTAATTTCGCATCCGATTTAAATTTAAAAATTTAAAACATAATATGATATAGATATAGGTATTATTTTTCGTCTTTACTGGTGGTAATATATTCAGCTCCATCTATGAAAATTTTCTCGAACGTTGCCTGGAAACCTCATTGTAATTAAAGTCAAATCCAAATTTCCACAACAGTGGTTCCAGCAGGTCATAGACTATTTTTTACAGGTTATTCAAGTACAATCCCCCATTCATCCTACTTTGAAGATTAATATTACTATCGCAGTCTGACGCTAATCGCAGACATCCGAAAATTTTGTCAGTTCGATGAAACTCGGTCAACTCTCTCTCTCGCCGGACCGATCCGATTTTTGATAAGGGGACGTCCATAAATTACGTGAGATGTTTAAGGGGGGGAGGGGGTCGAGTCAAATCTCATATTCTAATCTTACGTTGGAGAGGAGGGGGGGGGGGGGGGGGGGTATCGGCAATTTTTTTTCTGATTGAAACAAAAAAAAATTTATACTATTTTGGTCCATTTAATCCAGATTGTACATGCTTAAGATTTAATCTTAAGCGTAATCGTAATACGATTTAAGTATTCTATTGTTAAATTTTTATTACACTTATAACTCTCAGCAATATTGATTACCAGTCTTAACTAGTCGTAAATAAAAGCACGAAGCAATTTTTTTTCATTTTACAATAACAATCCAACGCGTTTACGTAAGAAACCCACATTTTGAAAAATCTCACGTGAGATTGGGGGATGGGGGAGGGGGTTGAATAAAATCTCACGACATCTCACCAGGGGGGGAGGGAGGGACAGACAATTAAAAAAAAACACCTCACGTAATTTATGGATGCCCCCTAAGAGATGACAACAATTGTGCGTTTATTCGGCGTAAAATCGGAGATATTTTGTATCTAAATCTACCTATCTAAAGGCTGATAAAAATCGTTTGTCTACGTTAAGTCAAGTCCATTTTTTGTTATGTTAAATTATTTTGCCGATCAAAAGCACTTGTAAAAGTTTACTGATTGAATAAAAATTATATCTTAAGTAACTAGATACCAACAGTAATATCACTATTCGCTTTTGGTAAATTAACATGTACTTACTATAGAGGCATGAAAGCATTGCTTGTTCCTGCTCCCAGTTGTAATAGCTCAATGCATATTTTTCATTATAACTTGCCAGTAAACAGGTTCCTACCAAACTAATGCTTACCCAGGCTTCAAAAAAAAAAACCCTGTGCACGCCACTGCTTACTATGGTCTAAGATATATTTTGGTTTTAACATTTTATTAGGTACTGTTTTATATTTCTAATATTACAGAAATGTTTTAAAATAAATACACTAATTATTGTGCATCAATAAAAATAATGGATATAAATAAATTACATATCAAAATTTTGTTTTTTTTTTTCACTCCACTCTGTTTTTTTTTTTAAAAAAAGAACATTAGCCATGTTAAATGACTAATATTCCCATTTCCTCTCCAACTAAGCGTCAAGCTTGTGCTAGGAGTAGGTACGACAATAGTGCAACGGGCGGGGTTTGAACCGCCGACCTTTCGGTTTTCAGTCCACTCCTTTACCGGTTGAGCTATTGAGGCTCTATCATGTTTTACATGACTACAATTTTATTCACAAAGTAAAATTGGATTAAGAGAAATATTAAATTAAATCTGAATTATTATTGGTCTTATTAGTGCGAGGTCCTGGGTTCGATTCCCGGCAGCGAAAATTTGGAAATTTATAATTTCTAAATTTTTTCTGGTTTGGTACTGGTCTGCAAAAGCCGTGTCGCCAAGCGATTTCGCATTCCGGTACGACGCCGTGTAGAAGCCAAAAAACTGTCATACCCCTTCCAGGTCAGCCCGCTTCCAACTTGATTGCATCATCACTTACCACCAGGTGAGATTGCAGTCAAGGGCTAACAGCTTGTGTTGGCAACGGCCAAAAGCTCAAACAACCTCATCAATATTTGCAACATGTTTATTACTTAATCATTCTATTTTACAATCTGACTTCATTTATCACCAAATATTATTAATACCCCCCCCCCCCCTTTGTCAAACGTTCACACTCCAATCCATATTCCGCCATCTTCCTTTTCTTTTCAAATGCGAACCCCGAATTGAACTTGCAATACGATATTTTGATTCTCTAGTCTCTCTCTAAACTAAATTTAGAGTATCTGCATCCTTTTCATATAAGTAATAAGTAATAAGTATAGATTAATCTCAATAATACGCATAAAACCCTAACACTTGTAACAGTTTTCAGATTTTTTCCCCAAATGTCAGCTATAAGACCTACCTACCTGCCAAATTTCATGATTCTAGGTCAACGGGAAATACCCTGTAGCTTTCTTGACAGACAGACAGACAGACAACAAAGTGATCCTATAAGGGTTCCGTTTTTCCTTTTGAGGTACGGAACCCTAAAAAAGGTGTGTGAAGTATGTCAATCCGCACTTGGCCAGCGTAGACTATGACCGAAAACCTTTCTCACTCTGAGAGCAGACCCGTGCTCGATAGTGGGCTGGTAATGGGTTGATTGATCATGATGATAATGAACTTAAACATTGCGCTCATTGGGCCGGCAGGGATTAGTCGGGATGATGGCAAGAGACCTGATGGACTCTAGAGCCTCGATAGCTCAAAGGTTAAAAGTAGCGGACTGAAAACCGAAAAGGTCACCGGTTCAAATCCCACCCGTTGCACTATTGTCGTACCTACTCCTAGCATAAGCCTGCCGCTTAAAATAAATAAATAAATAAATAATCTTTTATTTCAGACCAGTAGTCCATATTTATATTTACAACTATATATTTACTAGAGTTAGTGTGTTAGTAACAATATTTCCTTATAGTTATGTTAGTAATGTTAGTGCTTATTGATTTAAATAAAGTGGCCTAACGTGGCAGCTTTAGGCGCCCGGTGGCCACAGCCACCCAGTGCTTAATTATTGGGCAGCCTATCCTATCTTTAACTGCACCCAGAATGCTGTTGGAACTGCTACGAAGACGCTGTAGGAAGGAGGCCATCTTTTTACGGATGATGGCATGAAAGCCATCAGTCCTGGCCTCCGTGAACATTCCACTAGCGCTACAGCCCCTCGGCAGCCCCAGCAGCATTCTGAATGCATTATTGTATTGTACTCTCAGTGAGTTCAACGCTTTTTTGGAGTATCTGACCCACAGACCGCTCGAGTAGAAGGATTGACAATACGCTTTGAATAGGGTAATTTTTACTTCTTTAGTACATCGAGCGAATCTGCGTGTCAGCATATTACTCCTCACAGTGAGAGCTCTGCGCTCCCTTTCTATGTCCTCATTATCGTTCAACGCCTGGGTCACAATGTGTCCCAGGTATCTAAACGTGTCAACAACGTTGAGTTCAGTGCCATTGAGGTATAGCTTAATTGGAGGTAAGAAAGAATATATTATATACAGTGGAAACTCGATTAACTAATTGTTGTCGTTAGGGATCCGGATAATCGAATGTATGAAGAAAATCGGGATTTGTGCATTATGTAGTTCACTGTAATAGTATTTTCAATTTTCAAAGTAAGATAACTATACCAAGTGGGATATCATATGAAAGGGCTTTTCCTGTACATTCTGAAACAGATTTTTATTTATTTTGATGCATCATAGTTTTTGATTTATCGTACAAAATGGCGGAAAAAATAGCCCTCGATACCCTCGCACTTGGCCGAACAATTTTCGGTTGGTAGTCCGGATAATCGCGAATCCGTATAACTGAGGGCCGGCTTCTGGAGTGAGCTTGGATGGCTGGAGTGAAGACTTCAGCGGGGAGGGGCAACGCACGCACAACAGACGGAAACGTTTAAGTGCGGAAACCAGCCCAGAGCGAAGAAGAAGAAAAAGAACTGAGGGCCAGATAATCGAGTTTCTACTGTATTAAAAAAAATGGTCGCTGGTTCCCTGGGAACGGGGACGGGCGCTAATGTGCGACCCAACTTGCGTTGACACATTGGCCCCGTGTCATATCAGGGAGATAGCATCAAGACCGGGAGCCGCAGCAGAAACAGCTGAAAACGACAAGCGGCGCAAGTATGCCTCTCTTATCCGTTTGCCGTGGAGACCCTGGGGGCCATGGAGTCTTAGTGCTAAAATGTTTACTAGACATAACCTCAGCCACAGAAGGGCTGGCTCAATTTTTGCGCAAAGGATCCGCTTAGCTGTCCAGCGTGGAAATGCTGTAAAATATTCTACGCGTGTAATTATATAAGGTTTTTTTTATCAGTAGGTACCCTTATTATAAATGCGAAAGTGTGTTGGTTTATTGGTTTGTCTTTCAATCACGTCGCAACGGAGCAACGGATCGGATTGATTTTTTGCATAGGTACAGTCAAAGACCTGGAGAGTAGTGGTGTCAAATACTGTTAAACTTACATAATATAATATCAATAATTGTTATTAAAATTTATTGATAAATAAACACGTTAAAAATATAACACTGACTAAAAAAAAAAAACACGATACCTACCCCACTTGATTTCATCTTACTTTGAAAATTGAAAACACTACCTACTTTCATGAACACATTTCAATTTATTTTTGGTGATGTAACCAAACGAGTCGCAGGGAGCCGCTGGATTCAGGCGCCGCAAGACCGTGACGTGTGGAGTGGAAGTCACTCCAAGAGACTTATGTCCAGCAGTGGACGTCTATCGGTTGATGATGATGATGTTGATGATGATGATGACGTGACCAGAAATTACGGTTTTCAAATTTTCCCCCTTGCGTGTGCTATAAAACCTAGATAGGTACCTACCTACCTGATAAATTCATGATTCAAGGTCCATGGGAAGTACCCTGTAGGTTTCTTGACAGACAGACAGACAGACGGACGCACAGACAGACGGACGGACGGACGGACGCACAGACAGACGGACGGATGGACGCACAGACAGACGGACGGACGGACGCACAGACAGACGGACGGACGGACGCACAGACAGACAGACAGACGGACGGACAGACAACGAAGTGAGCAAAATAAACAACACCATCAAATTACCCGAAAAAATAAACTAGCAAAAAGTCTATGAACGCGCACTATCGTTAATCGAACAGTATCGGTAATAAACAGAAATAACAAAAATTTCGACTATTGTATTATTTATGTATCAAATCAAAGCATCAACAAAAATAACAAAATTATTTAACTTATTTATTAACACTTCGTAGGTATTCGATGGGAACAACAAAATCATTTGATATGCTAAATTTATCATCATATCGATGTGGTGCTATTTAACATTAGTTGACTTGCTATTTTTAACCATATTCAATGCATCGGTATTTTTAGCGCATGACGTAATCGGTCGCAATCGGTAGGTATAATGTCGTCGCGCGCGCGTTTTGCACCGCGCGCCCCCTTCGAAATTTAATTTCCTGGAATCTTCGCGCTACCTATTTAAGTACCTACTGCAGCTACTTAGAACGTAGGTATAGGTCCTAACTATAATAATTTGTATTTTTTGATTTAATAATATTTTTTTATTTAAAATTGTTAAGTTTTAGTATCGCAGTTAATCAACAAACTTTAATATGTGTTAAATTAACAGGTTAATAAATAAATTGGTCACTGGAGAGTGATATACTACTACTACTTTTTGTCCCGGAAAAATCGGAAAAGAGTTCTCACGGGATTTTCAAAAACGTAAATCCACGCGAAGTCGCGAGCATCAGCTAGTTAAATACCTCAATAGCTCAACGGGTAATGGAGTGGACTGAAAACCGAAAGGTCGACGGTTCAAACCCCGCCGTTGCACTATTGTCGTTCCTACTCCTAGCACAACCCTGACGCTTATTTGGAGAGGAAAAGGGGAATATTAGTCATTTTAACATGGCAAATATTCTTATTTAAAAAAAAAAAGTTGAAAATATTCCAAAAAAACTTAAAGCTAGCCTTATTTCTAATTATTTTTACTGTAAAAATACTGGCTGCATTTCCGCGCTGGACAGCCAGGCTGATCCCGATAAGGCTAGCTTTTCCTTTAAGTTTTATCTAAATATATAAAAGGAAAAGGTGACTGACTGACTGACTGACTGACTGAATGATCTATCAACGCACAGCTCAAACTACTGGACGGATCGGGCTGAAATTTGGCATGCAGATAGCTATTATGACGCAGGCGTCCGCTAAGTGTTGTAATATAAATTTTCAGTAACATGTTCAGAAAATTCAAGGTCTGAGCCATTTTTAAGTGTCGAGAGATGAAAATGGCTATATTTTTTCAGCTGCATTAACAACTGTACAGACTGACGTGGACTGAAATTATATGAATGATTTCTCTTTTTTTCCTTCACGTGTGAATTTTCACAGGCAATGATTTTCATGATTTTTTATTCATATCAACTTTAACAACTAGTTCGGAGTGCGAGCGAGGCCAACCAAGCGAGCGAGATGGACCAGCAAGAAACTCGGCGGTTGCTCTTTTCAAGTGTTCAATTTACAATCATTCAGTATATGCCATACTCCTCTTAAAAATCCGTGATAGCCACTAGGCTATCAAGTCTTTTTTATCACGGCGGACATCCTAACCTAACCAATAGGTTAGGATGTCCGCTTTCTAATCGGAGGTCGGGTGTTCAATCCTGAGCACGCACCTGCACGCACCACGCACGGGCACGCACGGGCACGCAGTCGCACCTCTAACTTATCGGAGTTATATGCGTTTTAATTTATTAAATGTCACTTGCTTTAACGGTGAAGAAAAACATCGTGAGGAAACCTGCATGTCTGAGAGTTCTCCATAATGTTCTCAAAGGTGTGTGAAGTCTACCAATCCGCACGTGACCAGCGTAGTAGACTATGGCCAATACCCTTCCCACTCTGAGAGGAGAACCCGGCCGACCCGTGCCGTGCTCTGCAGTGAGCCGGCGATGCGATGGGTTGATCACTCATCATAATTATGAAAACTCTTTCATATGATTTTACATAATGAATTTCATATGATTTTTCGTAATGAATTTCATATGATTTTTCACAATGCTACCTGTGATAAATGATCCATCTCTATTTTATAGCCTTGAGCATCGAATTAAATCGATGGCCTTGCAATTCTGCGGAGACAAACACAAGTGCACAAGCTTCCAGAACCTTCTTTGTTAATCTTAGCAACAGTGGGATAGCAACTAACATAACATGGTGGAAAATAATATGTCTACTTGGTCAGGGCTGGCACCACACTCTCAATAATGTACATCGGCCTTTAGAATGACGTTGTGGCTAATTCCGTTGTACACTATCTCTTAACTAAACTAAAATGGCACGTCTAAATCTATTGCTATCCCTTTTATAATGTTGCTTGTGGAAAAGGATAGCACTAGATTTAGACCTGTTAATTTAGTTTAGTTTAGAGATTGTGTACAAGAGAATCGGCCCCACTTCGACTTTGTAGAGCGTGGGGACAGACAAAGCGTCACTCATACCTGTATGACGTTTTGTCTGTCTCAACGACAGAGACAATGCTAAACAAATCCGCTATCCCTTCTAAAGGTCGATGTACAGTGGTACTTATTCTGAGCACAACCTAATTTTACAGTATTCGCATACCTACTCTTCTTACTAATGTAATATGAAAAGGACAGACGCCGTTTGACAGTTTTAAATTTAATTTTTAGATGGTAAAACCCGTGATTTTAGCGCACAGTCGCGAGCCTACTGTTTAAATTTGTAGCGTGCACTAAAATTTAGAGTATTTAAATGTAAAGTTCATGTTCTGTCCCTTTTTAGCATTGTTAAAAAGAAAAGGATGCAGATACTCTAAATTTAGTTTACAGTAAGACAACGAAATCGGTGCCATTATTTTCTGCCGCTTAGTGTATCTAATTCATTTATTTTAAACTGTGTTCCTACGGTTTCACAATAAGCTTCCAGAAGACATAATATTGGAGATGTCTCTCAACAAGTTCAAAGTTTATTGAAAAATCCCACTAAAATGTTAATTATTTAAATGATAAGAAATAGAGACCGGGTAGAGACGGCCCTGCACGGGATGACGTTGTTCTAGTGCGGCTTTGGCGACGAGGAGAGGCACCATGTCCTGTGGGAGTGTCCTCTTTAAGATCTGTACGCACCTGAGCTGCGCTGCGCGTCGCTTCAGTCCGACTGCAGGGCGCGTCACTTCAGGCCGCTCACGGTACCTATCGCATTACAACTGCAGCACGCGGCAGCTCGCGTCACTTGCGCGTCTATGCCCGATCGCGTACGAACAACAACGTCGCAAGATGAACGACATTGAAGAGGGAAAGGGTGGAAGCCGACATCCTAGGGGTTGGGAATTTTGAGGATATACTTTTAAGAGCCCGTCATGTGCCAAAAATTAAAAATACGTTAGTTATTTTGAGGTCTATCACGCCTATACATTAAATACTTAACTCGACGCGCGTGTATCTTATCCGAGCGCCGTACGCATTCTGAAGCGACGCGACGCGCAGCTGGGTATGTCGCACTAGCGTCGCTGCATCGCGCGTCGCTTCGCTGCGCTTCACAATATTCTCCCAGCCGCGACGCGCGGCAACGCGCGGTAAAGCGCTGTGCAGCACCGCTCTAGTGTGATATGCGCCATACAAAATGATAGAAATAATATTTTGACGCTCTGTGCCGCGACGTGCAGTGACGCGCAGCGCAGTTTAGGTGCGTACAGATCTTTATGAGGACTTGGTGACGATGTGGGATGGGATCGTACGCGGGGAAGCGGGGCCGGTCTTCTACACGGACCTCGTCTCATCGGCGGGGAACTACAACCGGCTACGGGAATTCGCGCACCATTGGCATAAGAGGCGAAGCAGCTCGGAGCGTACAGGTGCCAGGCCGGCACCACGGAGGAGCAGCAGCGGAGATCTCAGCTGTGCTAGTGACGTCTAGCCTCCAAGGGGAAGCATAAGGGACAAGGGGAAGACATAAAATAATTTGTAGGAAGTCAAGCAGACGCCCCGGGAAAACGCCAAGAGCAAGTACCGAACGGGCGCCCTCCAGTGATTTTCCACATATAACCGAGAGGTCGGAGGGCCCATGGGAGGTGGAGGGTTGTCCCATCCCTATAATATAGAAATCCTTATAAGAAATTTCTGTCAGTGAAAAATATGAATCAACCCTAAAAACTTTACTGCACATGACATTAAAATTTAAATATTAATTTAGTGTTGTTGATTTTAATTCGATAGGTACCTACATCTGGAAAACTATTGTTCTCAATACGTATAAAAGGTGAGTATAGCTCCCAGATATTGTATTATTGAAAGTAACTCGCAGCTCTCAAGATTCTCTCAACATGAAGACTACAAGCATTGTCGTAGTGGCTCTGGTAAGAATTAACTTTTTTATTTTTTATTGATTGATCTCTATAATAAGCTGTGATAGCCTAGTGGTTAGGACGTCCGCCTTCTAATAGGAGGTCGGGGGTTCAATCCCGGGCACGCAGTTGCACCTCTAACTTTTCGGAGTTATGTGCGTTTTATGTAATTAATAATAGCACTTGCTTTTACGGTGAAGGAAAACATCGTGAGGAAACCTGCATGCCTGAGAGTTCTCCATAATGTTCTCAAAGGTGTGTGAAGTCTGCCAATCCGCACATGGCCAGCGTGGTAGACTATGGCCAAAACCCTTCTCACTCTGAGAGGATACCCGTGCTCTGTAGTGAGCCGGTGATGGGTTGAACATTATGATGATGATGATGATCTCTATAACTACTACCTACTCTACTACTCTCTACTAGCTGACCTGCCCCGGCTTCGCTCGGGTGGAATTTAGAAAATTGGCGTGGGGGTAGAATTTTCAAAAACCCTGACATAGGTACCTACGTATTTTTTTCTTTTGTAACCGAAAACCAAAGTGGTATTAATTATCATCCCTTATTTAACCCCCTTGGCAGTAGAAGTTTCAAAAAACGTTTTATTTTTAACCGAAAGCCTGTATACCAATTGTCATAGATGTAACTTTAAAAATTGTAAAAGCCTGATAATAATATATTTAAAAAAAAAAACTTTAAAAATGATAGACTTTCATACAAATTACCTCTACTATTTACCTCCCTTAGGGGTGGAATTTCGAAAAATCCATTCTTACTTGATACGTGTTGATACTACTCTTGACAAAGAACACACTTTTCAAATTTCATGTCAGTCAAACTTTGAATTTTATAGATAATATAGACTATGTGTATAATTTTTTTAGAAATTTCACAATAATGATATTTTTTCTAATCTGAACAGCTGAGATTTGGAACGCCCTTCCAGCATCAGTTTTCCCCTGTAATAATTTATAGTATGGGTAGGTACCTAGCTTCAAGACATAAGTGAGTAGGCATCTTCTAGGCAAGCGCGCTCCATCTTGGCTGCATCATCACTTGCCACCAGGTCTGATTGCAGCCAAGCGCTAGTCTATAATTTTAAAAAAATGATTCACTCTAAATAATAATTACTTAGGTAAACGTAGAACCATCTATCTATATATATAAAATTCAAAGTCCTGACTGACTGACTGACTGACATAATATATATCAACGCACGGCCTAAACCGCTGCACCTAAAGACATGAAATTTGGAGGGTCTATTTTTGTAAAGAGTAGGTATCCACTAAGAAAGTATTTTTCGAAATTCCACCCCTATGTGGGTTAAATGGGGTATGGAAGTTTGTATGAAAGTCCGTCATTTTTCAAGTTATTTGCATGAAAATTGGTATTTGGGTTTTCGGTTGCAAATGAAGAAATACGTGTTTCAGGATTTTTGGAAAATTCATCCATAAGGGTGGTAAAATAGGGGATGAAAGTTTGTATGGGAATGTTATAATTATTGATATTATTAACTTGAAATTTGGAAAGTAGGTTTTTTTTCTTGAGGTTAGGTGTCAGCTAAGAAACGACTATGAGAAAATCATGAGGCACAGCTAATGTTTTGTTCTATTTTTTTGATTTTGGTTTCATTGAGACGAATAATTATTCATGCCAAAGACAGCATAGGTTAACCTAGTACTTTTAATTTTATATTTAAGTATAGATTTGTTTTATTCCAGACGGTGTTCAGTACAATTGTCCTGGAATGTGCCGCAGAAGAAACATGCGAATCGGTCCGCGGACGAATTGCCAGCAGTGACAAATGTATTGATGAAGTTAACGACGTTTACACAGAGGAGCTGGCCAAACTTAGTTATGATGACCAAATGAATCTAGCCAACAGAGCGGGCTTTTTTATGTGGGCTCTGAGAATAAAAGTCACTGAAATTCACAATGCTCTCGTAGAAATTGTGTGCAACGGCGGCTCTGAAGTAGATAGCACTTGCAATAAATTGGGTAGTACTATGGAAGAAATTAAATCTTTTGTGAACACACCTATACCAGAGTCGCCTGCCTTGCAAGCGGAAATTCGCGATTGCTTAGGTGGAATCGTCAAGGATAATGCGAATGCCGTCTATGCATCACTATGCCAGGCAAACTAACCTTCTATCCTCTGGAGATAGGGAACCCTAATTACAACCCCTAATTCACCCTACTTTGAAGAAAACTATTACAAACGCTGACCAAAACTAATCGCAAACACCCGAAAAAGTCGACGAAAAAACAAAATAAGTTCGACGAAAATCGGCCAACATAGAACACGGGACATTTACTACTACATAAAAACGGCCATACGAAAATCGAACTTTGACTTATTCTCGTCGATAAAATCTGATTTTTGACAAAGAAATGACAACAATGTAAATTTGGAGTGCAGCTGCATCTTTTTCCTTTTAGTATTGCTAAAAAAGGACGGAAACGAATTTTAAATTAAAGACTCTATGCCAAGACTGGAACCTAAATTCACGAGGTTTGATAAGTTTTAATTTAAGTTAAGTATGTCGGTCTTCTTTTATTACATTTGGTAAGATAAGAATTGTGATCAGAATCAATACTGATGTGTGTAAAATCGGATCCTACCTAACCAACTAAAGGCGGATAGTTATTTGTCTACAAGTCCATTTTTTATGCTTATGTAATACTGTCTTTTGGTGAATTCTAATATTGTTTTGTATCTACTAAGGTAGAATTTTGTTTTCAAATTTTGTTACTGTTACAAATTGTTAATGTTTTTCATAATTTTTTAAATTTTTTAAAATTAAAATTGCATAATTATCAGAATTTTAATTTCTTTTAATTCTCGACTCTTCCTATTTTCCTTCTCATCTCATTCCTTCGAAGCGATGATAGCCTAGTGGTTAAGAAGTTAGCCACTAAGTAACACACCAGAGTATGATAGTACACCAAACAAATATTGATTTTTAACTTAGAATCTAAAATTTAATTTAATTTTATATTTGTACTTTGTAATAATATGGGTACAATTTGCCTGGAAATAAATAACATTATCATTATTATCATTATCATTAGCCTCCAAGTCGAGAGGTCCTGGGTTCGATTCAGGGCACGCACCTCTAAGTTATGAGCGTTTTAAGCAACAAAAAATATCACTTGGAAAACATCGTGAGGAAACCTGCATACCTGAGAGTTCTCTATAATGTTCCCAAAGGTGTGTAAAGTCTGCCAATCCGCATTGGGCCAGCGTGGACGACTATGGCTTAAGCCCTTCTCACTCTGAGTGGAGACCCGTGCTCGGAATCCGTAAGTATATTTTATTTATACCTGCAAATCTAAATCTAAATACATTTTTATAAAACGAAAAGGTGACTGACTGACCAGTGCAGTGGGGTGATTCCCTAACTCAGTGTCTAATACTGAACGATAGCCACAGAGCTCATTTTTTAATCCGTTGAAGGTTTTCTACGAAAAAATATTTTACTGCCACCCAGTGAAGCAGCAATGTAAAACCAACCAACCTCGGTGGCTATCATTCTGTGTTAGAGACTGAGTTAGCGAATCACCTAGTAGGACTGATCTACTAACGCACAGCTCAAACCACTGGACGGATCGGGCTGAAATTTGGCATGCAGATAGCTAGTATGACGTAGGCATCCGCTAAGAAAGGATTTTTGAAAATTCAACGCCCAAGTGGGTGAAATATGAAATTGAAATTTGTTCAAACCCATATTTCACCCCCTGAAGTCCACGCGGACGAAGTCGCGAGCATAAGCTAGTAAGAAATAAAACAAAATGGCTGCCATGCAAATCCATCCATACTAATCCATACTAATGTTATAAATGCGAAAGTGTGTCTTTCTGTCCGTCCGTCCGTTGCGCGAGCCTGACCCGCACTTGGCAGGTTTTTTTAAAAGTTCAATCTGTGCAATGCAAAGTTTTCGGAGAACTAGACGATAACTATTAAGCATCAATTAAAAACCATTTAATTATTTTGGTCCAATCTATATTTTGTAAACCCTCGTTTGGCAAAACTCACATTCACAAACGGTAAACCCTCGTTTGGCAAACTCACATTCACAAACGGTAAACCCTCGTTTGGTAAAACTTATAGCCACAAACGGTAAACCCTCGTTTGGTAAAACTTATAACCACAAACGGAAAACCCTCGTTTGGCAAAACTCACATTCACAAACGGTAAACCCTCGTTTGGCAAAACTCACATTCACAAACGGTAAACCCTCGTTTGGTAAAACTTATAGCCACAAACGGAAAACCCTCGTTTGGCAAAACTCATATTCACAAACGGTAAACCCTCGTTTGGCAAAACTCATATTCACAAACGGTAAACCCTCGTTTGGTAAAACTCATAGCCACAAACGGAAAACCCTCGTTTGGCAAAACTCATATTCACAAACGGTAAACCCTCGTTTGGCAAAACTCAAATTCACAAACGGTAGGTAAACCCTCGTTTGGCAAAACTCACATTCACAAACGGTAAACCCTCGTTTGGCAAAACTCACATTCACAAACGGTAGGTAAACCCTCGTTTGGCAAAACTCATATTCACAAACGGTAAACCCTCGTTTGGCAAAACTCACATTCACAAACGGTAAACCCTCGTTTGGCAAAACTCACATACACAAACGGTAAACCCTCGTTTGGCAAAACTAACAGCTGCAACGGTCGATATCTCTCCTTACGTACGTAGTCTTTCTCCATAGGCTTAACACAATATTTCTCCATAGGCTTCCACAGAAATAAAAGTCACCAAAGTCACAAAAATAACTGGAAGTCAAAGTCAAATGATTAATTCAAAATAGGTAATAAATTACTCTTTTTGATGGTCTGATGTTGGATTTCTAAGATATAGTGGTGATATTTATTACGCAAACTTAAAACTAAAGCTACGAGGGTTCCAAACGCGCCCAGGTCTGAGAAGAGCCCACAACAAACTCAGCCGGGTATTATTTTTATTATCACCACTTTACAAAATTATTGAAACTTATTAGAACTATCACAATCCGTTAAGCAACTCATTCCCAAGCTTGCTTATCATTTAAATAATCCTTTACATTGTAATAGGATTTTTCGGACGAAAGCAACTTGTGATTGTTTGGTTGGTACATAGACTGTAAAATCTAAAATCAGTAGAATCAGCAGGTTGGATTCAAGCAGTAAATACAAACCTCAGAAAGTTCAAAGTATCAGAACATTGTGTATCCCCTTCACACCACAGCACCATTAATTCAGCAGTTGCCTCAGTTGCCTCACTGCTCTTGCCATAAGCAGCAGCACACATAGACCCACGATAAGTACCACACATAGCTAAAAGCTTCATAGCTAAAAGTCACATAGCTAAAAGCTACTTTCATTTCTAATTTTTGGACGAACTTGATTTACTTTATACGGATCTCTCATTCCGCTGTCTAATTGACCAGTATTTTGCGAACGTTTTATTACTGATTTTCTCATGGTCGTTTCTTAGCTGACACCTAACCTCAAGAAAAAACCTACTTTCCAAATATCAATAATTAAAACTGTCCCATACAATCTTCTATCTTATGGGCGAATTTTCCAAAAATCCTGAAACACGTATTTCTTCATTTGTGACCGAAAACCCAAATACCAATTTTCATGCAAATAACTTGAAAAATAACGGACTTTCATACAAACTTCCATCCCCCATTTAACCCACTTAGGGTTGGAATTTCGAAAAATTCTTTCTTAGTGGATACCTATTCTCTACAAAGAATAGACCCTCTTTTCATGTCTTTAGGTCCAGCGGTTTAGGCTGTGCGTTGATATATATGTCAGTCAGTCAGTCAGGACTTTGAATTATATATATATATGTCGGCAGAGAGCTCTAGGATCGTCGTATTTCCTTCTATTGGGCGTTTATCTACATGGTTATTATGTTGGCTTACTAGGAACGCGGGATACGATTCTACACATTGATGTTGGAATCCCTTCTACATTTCTGTCACAAAACTGACTATGATTAGAGGAGGTCCGGAACTGATCTTCGGCTGACCAAAAGCCTCAATTGCTCAACGGGTAGAGGAGTGGACTGAAAACCGAAAGGTCGACGGTTCAAACCCCGCCCGTTGCACTATTGTCGTACTTACCTACTCCTAGTAAAAGCTTGACGCTTAGTTGGAGAGGAAAGGTGAATATTAATCATTTATCATGGCTAATATTCTTTATAAAAAAAATCGCACTTATAAAAGCAATGTAATGCATTTTTTATTAAACCATATTGTATTACTCATCTTTTAACAGAATCAGATTAATTTCGATTAACAACTTCGCTACTTCTGTTGTCCATGTATTTTTGATTTTACTTTTTCTAAATCTAAATCTAAGTAGTTTCGGAATCGGTCATTTTCGGTCAACTGTTGTATTTACCCGGTCTGATAACAGAACTACTTCCTAATAAGCCATTTCTTGATTCGCAGACCAACAGCTAATTTGAAAACTGGTTTAAAAACATTAAAATTACTGGTTCGATTAGACACGAGTTTGTTCTCTTAACAGTTTGACAAATATTCCACAGTGCTATTAAGAATCAATTCATCCAAGCATATGCACAAATATTTTATTCATTAATAATGTGGCGTAATCCGTGCATTACATTAATTGTCGTCAATCAAGTGAACAGCAAAATGTTAAAGCATTTTAACATTTTCAATCAGGTGAACAGCAAAACTTTAAAGCATTTCTAACACATTTTCAGCAAAAATCAACAAAGTTTCAGCAAAAATTGGAAAGTTTGTCACTATAAACAATTAATAAAGAATGTTCTTAATGTCGACAACTCGAGAGCAAAATTTAAATAATTAATAGTGACTATGTGTGCAGTGCTAGACCACTCGCATTCATTGAGCTAGGTATTTTTCACTCTTAAGGCAAAGATCGGCGCTAATTATTTTCCAACTATACAAAGAAAGTGCTTTACGACACCATCTATCGATATCATGAACACTCATATTATTAAAACCGGCCAAGTGCGTGGCGGGCCACGCGCAATGTAGGGTTCCGTAGTCACAATCTTCGAAAAACAGATATAACTCCTTTACCTGTGAACCCTTCTTAGCCATGATAGTTTTCCTTTAAAATTGATTATATATACTACTGCTGTAAATTTTTTCACGTTCCTATATACTACCATTTGGCTGATAGGGGGGGGGGGGGACAACTTGACTCTAATAAAAATTAGCACTTTAAAACATCATATTTTACAAACGGATCTAGAAATCGAAAACTGATGTCCACACCCACAGTTATTTTAAAAGACCTATTCAACGATACCCCACCACTAAGGGGTAGACAAGAAAAAAAAAATTCATCCCCACTTTACATGTAGGGGAGCTACCTAAAAAAATATTTATCATAATTTTATTTCACCACTTTGTCGGCGTAATTAATATTTATACCCATGCCAAATAAACAGATTTTCTAGCACTAATAGTCTCTGAGATTAACGAGGACGGCGGACAGGCAGACGGACGGACAATTGCCGAACTATAAGGGTTCCTTGTTTACTACGGAACCCTAAAAGGGAACGATAGATTTAAACAAAACAGTCGGCAGCGTTACCTGTCGCTGCACAGCGCGGCATCGATTTTGTAGCAATTAGGCTCGTCAGGGGGCCGGAAAGTCGCTTATTATCACCTATGTAGTTTTATTAGCGCCGTCTATAGTGGTCACCTGAACTAAATTATTGCTTGATTTACTACTCTATGGTCAGAGATTGCAAATGGCTGCCATTTGTGTTTTGAATCGGCATGGTGTTTTGTTTTTTCTGTTTTGGCGAAAGGTAAATTCCGTTACTAGTACGTCGAGTCGAGTGGTTTCTTCTTCGTCTTCTCGTGAAATTAACATTTAGTGATCTGTGAGACATAATAAAAATAAAAAGTAAATCACAATCAGTGTTGTTATTCCAATGAACCTATAATAATTAAGGTGCCAATAAAAAGGTGGTCCTGTTACACTGCGTGCATTAAATAGATAAACCAAAATCACATGGATCTTTGACTTTTCAGTGTTTTATTGTTTTCAATTCACTAATAAATTAAGTATTATTGTTAAATTCATACTTGTTTTGAAACTCAATAAAACACTGTAAAGTCAAAGGTCTATTGTGGTTTTGGTTTACCTATATAATGCACGTAGTAGGTACCACCTATTTATTTATAGGTATAGTAGGTATATATGTATGTAGATACCTATAGGTATGTATACAGTTACAGTTGTAGGTGACCAACTAATAGATGGTGCTAGGTTTGCATTAGGAATTTGGGTGACATTAAAATCTTATGAGAAGGCTCTCTATTTCCAGTGTATTACTTTACTCTATGGGCCTCGTACTGTGTTATCTATGGCGGAGTGCGTCGAAACTCGTAGCAACGCCGCGCTCCGGAGAGCGCTGAAGCTCGCAAAGACAGTCGTGACATCGCGCCACGGCATGACAGCAAGGCCTCGCGCTCGCGAAACGCGGCGAAGCTCACAGTGGCGTGCTGACCAGCACAGCCTGGCTAGGCTCCGCTATCGGCACCGACACAGATCGCGACTGGCTGCTTCGTACCCGCACGTGACATTTCTTCGAACATGGAAACTCTGTAAAAACTTTTTCAAGCAATTAGTGGATTAGAGAGTCCGTAAGGACGTCTCCCTTTTGTTTTACTACGTCTGCTAGATATCAGACGGCATTGTAAGTATATCTGCTCAACGTTAACAGAACTATGAAAAATTTTCTCGAAAATTTTAGAACACATAAAAATCTTCGAAATTTAGATAATACTCCTCAGAGATGGTATCGAGCAGAATAGGCCTTCTATCCCACTTCTGATGTTACATAATATAAGGAAAATAGGGCAATTTTGAATAATATAATCGTAGGAAGATATCGAATTTGAATTAGTTGAGCTTCAGAGATATCAACAATAATCCATACTTAATATTATAAATGCGAAAGTGTGTCTGTCTGCTAGATTTTCACGGCCCAACCGTTCAACCGATATTGATGAAATTTGGTACAGAGTTAGCTTATATCCCGGGGAAGGACATAGGCTACTTTTCATCCCGGAAAATTGATGAATTCCCACGGGATTTTTAAAAACCTAAATCCACGCGTACGAAGTCGCGGGCATCAGCTAGTTAATAAAAATTTGTTTGACAATGACGTATCCAATAGCAACGTCTTGATGGCACAGCTTTTCAGAATCATGACCAGTATCAGATCACATACTTACAGTAGGTTTTATATGTGATCTAATAATACCTTAATTTTAGTTAAATTCGTTTATTTACTGGAGCCCTTTACCCTAGTAGGTACGTAAAAGTACTAAATGTCAGCGTATTAGTATCTGTGGCCCTACCGCGGTTGTTTGACAGCTACAATGTCACGATCGCAATCATCTCTGATTGGTTAATGCTCGCTCACTATTGGCCACAATGCATTGTTGCTCATTGTTGCAACAAGAATCGCACAAATTCAGCCAATCAGAACAATTGAGATTGTAATAATGATTGATGCAGGTTTTAGACAGTCGCCCCGCTGATTAACTGTCAATACATTGCGCCAAAACCACGCCTAAACAAAAATTGCTAGTGTCAAGGTGATTAACAGTAAAGGTCAGTCACGACTGGAATTCCCTCATTAAAATTTGAATATTAATTTAGTGTTGTTGATTTTAATTCGATAGCTACCGGTAGGACCTACATCTGCAAAACTCTTGTTCTCAATACGTATAAAAGGTGAGTATAGCTCCCAGATATTGTATTATTGAAAGTAACTTGAAGCTCTCAAGATTCTCTCAACATGAAGACTACAAGCATTGTCGTAGTAGCTCTGGTAAGAATTAACTTTCTTTAGGTTTTGTTTTTGATTGATCTCTATAATAAGCTGTGATAGCCTAGTGGTTAGGACGTCCGCCTAGTAGGTCTAATAGGAGGTCGGGGGTTCGATCCCGGGCACGCAGTCGCACCTCTAACTTTTCGGAGTTATGTGCGTTTTATGTAATTAAATATCACTTGCTTTAACGGTGAAGGAAAACATCGTGAGGAAACCTGCATGCCTGAGAGTTCTCCATAATGTTCTCAAAGGTGTGTGACGTCTACCAATCCGCACATGGCTAGCGTGGTAGACTATGGCCAAAACTCTTCTCACTCTGAGAGGAGACCCGTGCTCTGTAGTGAGCCGGTGATGGGTTGATAATAATGATGATGATGATCTCTATAATACTACTAGCTGACCCTTCCCGGCTTCGCTCGGGTGGAATTTAGAAAACGTATTTTATTTCTTTTGTAACCGAAAACCCAAGTATCAATTTTCATAGAAATAACTTGAAAAATGACGCACTTTCATACAAACTTTAATCCCTTATTTAACCCCCTTGGCAGTAGAATAGACACACATAAAACACAATGCACAGCTTGCTACTGGATGGATCGGGCTGAAATTTGGCATGCAGGTAGCTATTATAACGTTGGTATCCACTAAAAAAGGATTTTTGAAAACACTACCCATATGGGTTTTGACATAATATGGGTCCGAAACATTGTCACTAGTTCTATGGGCCTCATAAGAAAACTCAGAGTCACTCAGCGGACGATGGAGAGAGCTATGTGCGGAGTTTCTCTACGTGATCAAATCAGACATGAGGAGATCCGTAGGAGAACTAGAGTAACCGACGTAGCTCAACGGGTTGCGTCTTGCGAAGCTGAAGTGGCAATGGGTAGGGCACATAGTTCGTAAAACCGATAGACGTTGGGGTCCCAAGGTGCTGGAATGGCGACCTCGCACCAGAAGACGTAGCGTTGGAACTCTCCCCCCCCACTAGGTGGACGGATGACATCAGACGAGTCGCAGGGAGCCGCTGTATTCAGGCGGGCGGCGCTAGACCGTGGCGTTTGGAAGTCCCGACAGGACTATGTCCAGCAGGGACGTCTATCGGTTGATGATGATGGGGGTTTGTTTGTGTAGTCCAAGCGGACGAAGTCGCGAGCATAAGCTAGTGATAAATAAAAATAATGTGTTTTATTCCAGACGGTGTTTCTTTTATTCAGTACAATTGTCCTGGAATGTACTGCAGATGAAACATGCGAAACGATCGGCGGACAACTCGACAGCAGCAACAAATGCATTGATGCAGTTAACGACCGTTTCTTTGAGCTTATGCATGACAAAAAAAATGGTGGAGCATTAGAGTTAGCAGAAGGTATGGGACTGTTGGGTACTTTTAGGAGAGTCCCTTCAGTTCACAAGTTACTGAAGAAAAATGTGTGCAATGGCGGCTCAGAATCAGATCGTGTAGCACTTTGCGATAAGTTGAATACTGCTATAGGAACCACTAAATTTATTATGGGCAATCTGAGGGCACCTGCTATCTTGAAAGCGGACTTTGACAATTGCATGGATAAGTCAAATGCCGTCTATGCATCACTCCAATGCGATCCAAAAAGTGTACGTGAAGGGTACTGATAAGGCTTCCTTCTATCCTCTGGAGATAGGGAACCCTAATTACAACCCCCATTCACCCCACTTTGAAGACAACTATTACAAACGCAGACCAAAACTAATCGCAAACACCAGAAAAAGTCGACGAAAAATCAAAATAAGTTCGACGAAAATCGTTCAACATAGAACATAGGACATTTACTACTACATAAAAACGGTCATACAAAAATCGAACTTTGACTTATTCTCGTCGATAGAATCCGATTTTTGACAAAGAAATAACAACAATGTAAATTTGGAGGGTAGCTGCATCTTTTTCCTTTTAGTATTGCTAAAAAAGGACGGAAACGAGTTTTAAATTAAAGTCTCTATGCCGCAAGACTGAAACCTAAATTCAGGAGGTTTGATAGTTTTAATTTAAATTAAGTATGTCGGTTTTTTTTATACATTTGGTAAGAAAAAGATGCAAATGCTCTACAATTTAATTGTGATCAGAATCAGATGTGTGTAAAATCGGATCCTACCTAACCATCAAAGCGGATAAATTAGCGAAAAAATTCTAAGCCTATGACAAGACGTCAAACCTATTTTTTATGCTTATGTATGTAACAACGTGTACATAGTTTTGATAAAATTAGTCACATTAAATACTTGGTCACAAAAAAAAATACAAATTTAAATAATAATATTACAAAATAAATGTCAAAAATAAAAATAAAAATAAAATTTCTCTACAAGGTAATCATTAATCGAGTTACTCGATTAATGATTACCTTGTAGAGAATTTTTTTTTTTTTTTTAGAAAGACATATTTTATGTCTTACAGTAGTTTTTTCTCGCGTCACAATTATATATTTGGGCAAGTGATTATACAAGAGTGGCCCAGTGGAGAAAAACTTTTGGAGAAATGAGCGGTTCTACTAGGAGGGTGCCGCAGTTTAAGCACATGCCTTTTACTTTTAAGGTTTTCATATAAATTCAAGTTTCGTTTAATAAAAATGATAGTCTCATAAATATATATGCGTGGCATGGTCAAAATATTATATTTCTTAAAATAGGGTTTACAACAGCTGTCCGTCATTTTTAATCTAAATATTGGGGCCGATTCTCTAGGCGGTTTTCTAATTTTAAAATGTCTAATATTAGACTTAGAAAGGTGTGTTATTCTGAAAACCCACTTAAATGACAGGTCTAACCTAAAATTGAATTTGACAGCACTAAACTATTCAATTTAGATTTTAAAGAGCAAAAGTTATTCTGTTGCACGAACTAAATGCCTAAATTAAGAAACGTCAACCTAAAATTTTCTAAAATTAGAGTGGACCTCGCGAGGTGCCCACTAAATTTAAAGAGTCTGCTTAAATGGCAAAATGGACGTGTTTTGAAAGAAATATTTTTATTTGAGTTTAGAATTGTTATATTTAAGATAAAAAAGTGTCTTTTAAGTGTTTTAATTTAATTTAAACTTTATAAAATGGAAATATACGTGGTTTCTCTGGCTCGTCGTTAATTCACAAAAAATAATTAGGTTGGTTATCTACTTTGTTGTCTAAGAGTATCAGACACCTCCACAGACATCCTGGCGGCTTCAGCAAGGCAAACCTAAGATCCTTAAGTCTCCTTATTTCTTAACTAGCAAGTGGCAGCTGTTCGAAAATCCTGTGGGACTAGGATACTTTTCTGTAGGTACTTAGCTTACCTACCTACCTAATAAAAGTAGCCTATAAGTATATCCTTCACTAGTATGTGTCCTTGTGAAAAATCTCTGTGCCCAACTAGGTTAGATGCATAAAGGAACATACCCAGAGACAAAAACTTGCATAGGTAGCTACCTAAATATTAGTGTGAACATAAATCTTTGCCAATTAGGTATGCCAAGGTAAAACTTGATGCCTTGTTATCATTATCAATGAGATTAATTCCTACTACCTACTACTTATTGCTAAACATATCAATAATAAAGCAGAATAAGTGTGGTGGTAGAGTAGGTACTTATAATAAAGTTTAAGTTCTAAAATCTTAATGAGTTCACCTAAAGGTTTATTTATAGGCTAAATTAACAGATTTTACATTTAGTTATGTCTTATACTTACATACCCCTAGTATTGAACTAAGTACTTGAGTAGTACCCAGTTACTTCTTTATTTTCAACTCAGTAGATACCTGCTTGAAATCTGCGCCGTGGAACCAAATCCTGGAGGAATTCAAGAGGAGAAAATTTCCTGGGTACATCAGCAATATTATTAGCAGTTACTGGATCAGAGGACCATTATAGTTACTGACTCTGCGGGGACTTCAGAGACAATCAAAGTAACTAGCGGAGTACCACAGGGCTCCATTCTTGGGCCCACGTTATGGAATATCCTGTACGACGGCGTATTTAAACTAGACATTGGTGATGAGGCCCGCCTCATTGGTTTTGCGGACGATTTGGCTCTGGTAGTATGCGCCAGAACAGACCAACTACTCATACAAAGGACGAACAGGGCCCTTAAGAAAATAAATGAATGGATGGTCAAAAAGAAACTGAAACTGGCTCCAGAAAAAACAGAAGCAATAATCCTAAGTGGAAGGAAAAAGCACGGCCCCATCACCTTCAACGTTGAGGGAGTGCAAATAAAACCAGGTGACAAGCTAAAATATCTTGGAGTGTGGCTAGACCGTAGCTTGAAGTTTGACAAGCATGTGGCCCAAACTGCTGAAAAAGCCGAAAAGTTAACAACAGCACTAAGCCAGCTTATGCCCAGGAAAGGAGGACCAAGAGCCAGCAAAAGAAGGATCCTAGCATCAGTGGCACACTCGGTGATGCTGTACGGAGCACCAGTCTGGGGCCAAGCACTCCAAATGGCTAAATATAGCGACATGCTTGGCAAAATACAGCGGCGACTGGCTATCCGAATCTGTGGTGCATACCGGACAATATCTAAAGAAGCGGTCATGGTCATAGCAGGGACGATACCCATAGAAAGGCTAGTCATGGAAAGAATGAGGATATTCAAAGGAAAAGACCAAAAAAACCCCACAGGAACAGCGGCAACGGACCCTAGAAGAGTGGGAAAAGGAGTGGAAGGAAAGAGGAAAGGGGCAATGGACTAGAGACCTCATACAGGACCTCCGAAAATGGATTAATAGGAAACACGGGGAAGGCGATAAATTAATCACACAGGCACTGAGCGGGCACGGAGTATTCAACACTTACCTGCATGCCATCGGCAAGGCACCCAGCGACAACTGTCCCTACTGCGGTGAGGAGGACACACCGCACCACGCAATTTTTGAGTGCAGTATGTTCGCAGATATAAGGAACGAAGCACGTGGAAACGGAGAACCTCTCACCAAGGACAGTTTGGTGCCACAGATGCTAAACGATGAAGAGGGGTGGAATAAGGGTGCAAAAATGCTCCAGGAAATAATGAGGAAGCGTGTGAACGACGAATGGTCCAGGCAAAGGGCAAACGAGGCCTGACCGGACAGCCCCTTTCCTGAAGATTTGCGTATTGCAGTACCGGGGAAGGACGGCCAGCGAAGGGAGGAGGTTTTAGTCCGTAGGTCGCTGAGGAAGCCTCAGCGAAGTCGGGCATGCCAATTGGTATCCATGAGGATTTCCTCCTACCCAATTAAAAAAAAAAAAAAAAAAAAAAAAAAAAAAAAAAAAAAAAAAAAGATACCTGCTTGAAAGACTACCTATTACATGCATAAGTAGGTACTTATACTAGCTACAGTACAGTATAGATAACTACAACTAACTGACATAGCCTGGGTTCACTTTAATCATCTGATAAGTTTTAGTTGAGAAGTACCTAGTAGATACATCTTGTAATTCCTAAACATATCATGATAGGATCTTGTTGAGTTTACCTATATAGGTATACCCATAGCCATATGGGTATCACATTTCAGGTTAACTAGCTGACCTGCCTGAGTTGTACCTGCCCCAGCTTTTTTCGGGTGGAATAAGTACCTATGTAAGTATCTGAAAATTATGTCGTAGTGGTCTATATAGGTACTTAAAGTAAACGTTCCTTACATGCAAATTCTCAAGTTTTTAAACTCAGCAGCTTAATAAACTACTAGACTCAGGAGTCAGCAGCTTATATGCTGATGTCAGTCAGTCAGTTTATATTTTACATTTACATAATATGTACAGAAGAGAGAGAGAAAAAGCTAGGACTTCTCCATAACATCCTCAAAAATGTGTGAAGTCTGCCAATCCGCACTTGGTCAGTGTGGTAGATTATGGCCAAAACACCTTATTCTGAGAGGTGACCCGTGCTCAGTAGTAGTGACCCGGCGATGGATTGATAATGATGATGATGATGATGATGTACTGACCTAGCTACCTGCCTTTAGGTCCACAAGAAGTATATAGGGTACTTCTAGTACCTAAAGTGATCCTATAATGGTTCCTTTTGAGGTATGGAACCCATGGTTAGAAGAGAAATAACGTCAAAAAATAATTTGATTTCTTTTATCTTTTCTAGATCTATTTTATTGAAAACGGACTAAAGTTTTCTACACATTCCTATAATTCTACAAATTAATACAGAAATCTATAGACTCAACCTTTATTTAGTTTGAAATCTATAGATCTCTGACTTTGCATAGACTTAAGATACTGATAAAAGAGACAGAGTTATATCATTGGCATAAATCTGTCTCGTTTTACACTGAAACTTACGTCAGAGCAAAGTCAAGTATGCTCTCTATACATATCTGTGGCTTAAAGTATTATGTTTTAACTATGTCTAGTCTGAGCTAATTCAAAGTAGAGTACTTATAGATTTTAGCCAAAGAATATGCAAACCTCAAAAAATGATTTTATAATTGTTATGGTGAAGACTGCATTGAAATTGATATAAATAGGGACTGAAAACTAATTTTGAACTATTTATACCTATAGATTATAAATTTCATTTTTCAGGTAGTACTAGTACAACTAAGTCATACTACAGCTGCTCAGTATGATGAAGGCAAGAATTTCCTAACAAAAGCAAGAAAACTTCAATCAGATACTTAATTAACAATTACTTTTATTAAATAAAATAATAAAATATATACATATGTTTCATTCTGTACTGTACATAATTAATATTTATTTCAATAACATTTAAATAAAAATTAAGTTTAGGAAACAACTGTTCATTTTTGGTAGATGAGTGACGGAACATCTTTTTAACTCGCAGGCTCCATATACTTGGTTTCATAAAATGGGCTGAAATAAAAATTATCAACGTTGAAAGTTTGTTATGATGATGTGTTGAAAGGTGTAATGTATCCTACACTTCAATTTTTTGCTATGCATACTAGCTGTTTACTATGCAATTAAGCATCACTTTCTTTAACGGTGAACCAAACCATTGTGAGGAAACCTAAATGCCTGAGAGTTCTCCATAGTGTTCTCAAAGGTGTGTGAAATCAAGGTGTGTGTGTTGACAAATGTGCACTCGGCCAGAGTGGTGGACAATGGCCAAACTCTTCCCGTTTTGAGAGGAGTCCCCTGCTCAGTAGTCAGCCGGCAATGAGTTGATCGTGTGATGATACTAACTGTTGCCTGTAATTATTATTTTTATATAGGTATGCTACACTTCCATTTTTTGCTATATTATAATATGTACTAGCTGTTTAATAAGCAATTAAGTATCACTTTCTTTAACCGTGAAGGAAAACATTGTGAGGAAACCTACATGCCTGAGAGTTCTCCATAGTGTTCTCAAAGGTGTGTGAAGTCTGTCAATCTGCAATTGGACAGAGTGGTGGACTATGGCCAAACTACATTTTGAGAGGTGAGCTGGCAATGAGTTGATCATTATGATGATACCAGCTGTTACCTGTTATTATTATTATTATACACGTAGGTATATACATTCAATCTTGATCTTGTAGGTACTTTCATGCCTTAAATCACATTACCGCCTTAGTTTGTTGAATTCATAGCAGAATTCATGGATACCTCGTTCCACGTCCTTGCACGCCAGATTTGTAAGTATACCGCCAAGTTTCAGAACTTCCTCGCTGTATATTCCTTTACCTGTATATTCAATGTACTCTGTGGCAGTCAGTTATTTAGGATGATTGCTTTTCATCTGTTTGCATTGATTTCCTAGCAAGAGTTTGACAATTAGGTACCTCGGTGATTTCAAGGTAAGGTAGGTAGGTAAGATTCCAAGCAAAATTCTTTGCTTTTATCTATTTTATGCACATAACCACTATTTTCACAAAGTTTTGTAACAAAAACTAAGATTCTTTAACCACAAAACATAAAGAAATTAGGTTAGAAATTATATTTGCAACAAAAATAATAGATCTGTTTTTTTAACTGGTTTTACGGCTCTGGGTTCTAGCACTTTTGATCAAACACTTAAGCCTACTTCACACGATAAAATGAACAAAACTTCAATTTTCGACACTTTTATTGTGATTCGACCTAAATAAATCAAGTTAAGTTATTATTTTTGTATTTCAAGTAACATCGTTCGATATTTTTCGCAAAAAATAGTTTTAAGATTTAAGGTTCGTACGCACCTGAGCGGCGCGGCGCGGCGCTTCAGTGAGCTTCACGTCGCGGCACAGAGCTTCAAAATATCATTTCTATCATTTTGTATGGCGCATATCGCACTAGAGCGGCGCGGCGCGGCGCTTCACCGCGCGTTGCCGCGCGGCACGGCTGGAGAGAATATTTTGAAGCGCACTGAAGCGACGCGCAGTGCAGTGACGCTAGTGCGACATACCCAGCGGCGCGGCGCGGCGCTTCAGTATGCGTACGTCGCTCGAATAAGATACACGCGCATCTTGTTAGGTATTTAAAGTACAGGCAAGAATCGGCAAGATAGACCTCAAAATAAATAACGTAGGTTTAATTTTTGACACATGACGTGTTCCTCATGCTCTTAGAAGTATATCCTCAAAGGTCCCAACCCCTAGGATGTCGGCTTCCCCCCTTCCCAGTGTCTAAATGTATAAATGTCTCTCCGAGCGTTATGAGAAAACATCAATGGTAAAAATAATCCTGATTAAATAACTATAATATATTATGTACATATTATACCTACCTACTTCATCTAGGTAGAATTAATAGTTTCGGAAATATGCCTACCTATTGTTGTACTTGTATTTATATTATACTAGCTTATGCCCGCGACGTCGTCCGCGTGGACTACACAAATCTCGAACCCCTATTTTACCCCCTTAGGGGTTGAATTTTCATAAATCCCTTTTTAGCGGATGTCTACGTCATATTAGCTAGTTAGCTAGCCAGCATGCCAAATTTCAGCCCGATCCGTCAAGTAGTTTGAGCTGTGCGTTGATAGATCAGTCAGTCAGTCACCTTTTTCTTTTATATAGGTATTTAGATATAATATGTACCTGTGTTTACCTGCCTATTTTATATATTCTATTGCACATAAAACAAAGACATTTTGCGAAAATGCTTTTTCTAATGTAATTTCCACAGAACCTAAGGGACTAGCTGATGCCCGCAACTTCGTTCGCGTAGATGTAGGTTTTTTAAAAATCCCGTGGAAACTTTTTGATTTTCGGGATAAAACTAGCCTATGTGTAGGTACACATAGGCTACTTTTATCCTACAGGGTATAATCTATCTCAGGTATATAGGTACTAGTAGGTAATTCCCGGAAATGTGCTCACCTATAGAAAAATCTAAATCCACGCGGACGAAGTCGCAGGCATCATCTAGTTGCATTTTTTTTTCACTTTCACTTTCACTTTCACTTTGTTGTCTGTCTGTCTGTCTGTCTGTCTGTCTGTCTGTCCGTCTGTCTGTCAAGAAACCTACAGGGTACTTCCCGTTGACCTAGAATCATGAAATTTGGCAGGTAGGTAGATCTTATAGCTGACATTTGGGGAAAAATCTGAAAACCGTGAATTTAGGGTTAGATCACACAAAAAAAATTAAATTGTGGTCATGAACTAATAATTAGTATTTTCAACTTTCGAAGTGAGTGACTATACCAAGTGGGGTATCATATGAAAGGTCTTCACCTGTACATTCTAAAACAGATTTTTATTTATTTTTATGCATCATAGTTTTTGAATTATCGAAATCATACGACTGTAGTACGGAACCCTCATTGCGCGAGCCTGACTCGCACTTGGCCGGTTTTTTCTCTTCGATAATTCGTTCTTCTTCTGCACAACAAAGAAATAATAATCAAATCCTCTTCACTGTCGCTCATCTTGCGACGTTGTTGCTCGTACGCGAACGGGTGTAAAAGTGACGCGCAAGTGACGCGAGCTGCCGCGTACTGAAGTTGTAGTGCGGTAGGCACCGTCGAGCGGCCTGAGGTGAAGCGTTCTGCAGTCGGACTGAAGCGCCGCGCCGCGCCGCTCAGGTGCGTACGAACCTTAAAGGGGAAAATCAAACACAACATTAGTGCAGTTCTTGTTATCTTAAATAGCAACACTTACTATTCAATTCAAACGTCATTTTAGACGGCCATTTAGGATGTTTAAATTTAGTTGAAGCAAAATTGCGAATGCAGCTTAGAAATAGAAATCCTAAAATTAAAGAATCTAAAATTTAGTTTAGGTTTAGGTTAGGGTACAACAGAATTACCACCATTATCCATTTAAAACATTTCTCTTGCGCTTTGAATGCAGCCTCTTCTGTCTTTTGGTGAATTATAATATATTGGTGGTAATTCTGTTGTACCCTAACCTAAACCTAAACTAAATTTTAGATTCTTTAATTTTAGGATTTCTATTTCTAAGCTGCATTCGCAATTTTGCTTCAACTAAATTTAAACATCCTAAATGGCCGTCTAAAATGACGTTTGAATTGAATAGTAAGTGTTGCTATTTAAGATAACAAGAACTGCACTAATGTTGTGTTTGATTTTCCCCTTTAATCTTAAAACTATTTTTTGCGAAAAATATCGAACGATGTTACTTGAAATACAAAAATAATAACTTAACTTGATTTATTTAGGTCGAATCACAATAAAAGTGTCGAAAATTGAAGTTTTGTTCATTTTATCGTGTGAAGTAGGCTTAAGTGTTTGATCAAAAGTGCTAGAACCCAGAGCCGTAAAACCAGTTAAAAAAACAGATCTATTATTTTTGTTGCAAATATAATTTCTAACCTAATTTCTTTATGTTTTGTGGTTAAAGAATCTTAGTTTTTGTTACAAAACTTTGTGAAAATAGTGGTTATGTGCATAAAATAGATAAAAGCAAAGAATTTTGCTTGGAATCTTACCTACCTACCTTACCTTGAAATCACCGAGGTACCTAATTGTCAAACTCTTGCTAGGAAATCAATGCAAACAGATGAAAAGCAATCATCCTAAATAACTGACTGCCACAGAGTACATTGAATATACAGGTAAAGGAATATACAGCGAGGAAGTTCTGAAACTTGGCGGTATACTTACAAATCTGGCGTGCAAGGACGTGGAACGAGGTATCCATGAATTCTGCTATGAATTCAACAAACTAAGGCGGTAATGTGATTTAAGGCATGAAAGTACCTACAAGATCAAGATTGAATGTATATACCTACGTGTATAATAATAATAATAACAGGTAACAGCTGGTATCATCATAATGATCAACTCATTGCCAGCTCACCTCTCAAAATGTAGTTTGGCCATAGTCCACCACTCTGTCCAAGTGCAGATTGACAGACTTCACACACCTTTGAGAACACTATGGAGAACTCTCAGGCATGTAGGTTTCCTCACAATGTTTTCCTTCACGGTTAAAGAAAGTGATACTTAATTGCTTATTAAACAGCTAGTACATATTATAATATAGCAAAAAATGGAAGTGTAGCATACCTATATAAAAATAATAATTACAGGCAACAGTTAGTATCATCACACGATCAACTCATTGCCGGCTGACTACTGAGCAGGGGACTCCTCTCAAAACGGGAAGAGTTTGGCCATTGTCCACCACTCTGGCCGAGTGCACATTTGTCAACACACACACCTTGATTTCACACACCTTTGAGAACACTATGGAGAACTCTCAGGCATTTAGGTTTCCTCACAATGGTTTGGTTCACCGTTAAAGAAAGTGATGCTTAATTGCATAGTAAACAGCTAGTATGCATAGCAAAAAATTGAAGTGTAGGATACATTACACCTTTCAACACATCATCATAACAAACTTTCAACGTTGATAATTTTTATTTCAGCCCATTTTATGAAACCAAGTATATGGAGCCTGCGAGTTAAAAAGATGTTCCGTCACTCATCTACCAAAAATGAACAGTTGTTTCCTAAACTTAATTTTTATTTAAATGTTATTGAAATAAATATTAATTATGTACAGTACAGAATGAAACATATGTATATATTTTATTATTTTATTTAATAAAAGTAATTGTTAATTAAGTATCTGATTGAAGTTTTCTTGCTTTTGTTAGGAAATTCTTGCCTTCATCATACTGAGCAGCTGTAGTATGACTTAGTTGTACTAGTACTACCTGAAAAATGAAATTTATAATCTATAGGTATAAATAGTTCAAAATTAGTTTTCAGTCCCTATTTATATCAATTTCAATGCAGTCTTCACCATAACAATTATAAAATCATTTTTTGAGGTTTGCATATTCTTTGGCTAAAATCTATAGAGTACTCATACTTTGAATTAGCTCAGACTAGACATAGTTAAAACATAATACTTTAAGCACAGATATGTATAGAGAGCATACTTTGACTTTGCTCTGACGTAAGTTTCAGTTAAAACGAGACAGATTTATGCCAATGATATAACTCTGTCTCTTTTATCAGTATCTTAAGTCTATGCAAAGTCAGAGATCTATAGATTTCAAACTAAATAAAGGTTGAGTCTATAGATTTCTGTATTAATTTGTAGAATTATAGGAATGTGTAGAAAACTTTAGTCCGTTTTCAATAAAATAGATCTAGAAAAGATAAAAGAAATCAAATTATTTTTTGACGTTATTTCTCTTCTAACCATGGGTTCCATACCTCAAAAGGAACCATTATAGGATCACTTTAGGTACTAGAAGTACCCTATATACTTCTTGTGACCTAAAGGCAGGTAGCTAGGTCAGTACATCATCATCATCATCATCATTATCAATCCATCGCCGGGTCACTACTACTGAGCACGGGTCACCTCTCAGAATAAGGTGTTTTGGCCATAATCTACCACACTGACCAAGTGCGGATTGGCAGACTTCACACATTTTTGAGGATGTTATGGAGAAGTCCTAGCTTTTCTCTCTCTCTTCTGTACATATTATGTAAATGTAAAAATATAAACTGACTGACTGACATCAGCATATAAGCTGCTGACTCCTGAGTCTAGTAGTTTATTAAGCTGCTGAGTTTAAAAACTTGAGAATTTGCATGTAAGGAACGTTTACTTTAAGTACCTATATAGACCACTACGACATAATTTTCAGATACTTACATAGGTACTTATTCCACCCGAACAAAGCTGGGGCAGGTACAACTCAGGCAGGTCAGCTAGTTAACCTGAAATGTGATACCCATATGGCTATGGGTATACCTATATAGGTAAACTCAACAAGATCCTATCATGATATGTTTAGGAATTACAAGATGTATCTACTAGGTACTTCTCAACTAAAACTTATCAGATGATTAAAGTGAACCCAGGCTATGTCAGTTAGTTGTAGTTATCTATACTGTACTGTAGCTAGTATAAGTACCTACTTATGCATGTAATAGGTAGTCTTTCAAGCAGGTATCTTTTTTTTTTTTTTTTTTTTTTTTTTTTTTTAATTGGGTAGGAGGAAATCCTCATGGATACCAATTGGCATGCCCGACTTCGCTGAGGCTTCCTCAGCGACCTACGGACTAAAACCTCCTCCCTTCGCTGGCCGTCCTTCCCCGGTACTGCAATACGCAAATCTTCAGGAAAGGGGCTGTCCGGTCAGGCCTCGTTTGCCCTTTGCCTGGACCATTCGTCGTTCACACGCTTCCTCATTATTTCCTGGAGCATTTTTGCACCCTTATTCCACCCCTCTTCATCGTTTAGCATCTGTGGCACCAAACTGTCCTTGGTGAGAGGTTCTCCGTTTCCACGTGCTTCGTTCCTTATATCTGCGAACATACTGCACTCAAAAATTGCGTGGTGCGGTGTGTCCTCCTCACCGCAGTAGGGACAGTTGTCGCTGGGTGCCTTGCCGATGGCATGCAGGTAAGTGTTGAATACTCCGTGCCCGCTCAGTGCCTGTGTGATTAATTTATCGCCTTCCCCGTGTTTCCTATTAATCCATTTTCGGAGGTCCTGTATGAGGTCTCTAGTCCATTGCCCCTTTCCTCTTTCCTTCCACTCCTTTTCCCACTCTTCTAGGGTCCGTTGCCGCTGTTCCTGTGGGGTTTTTTGGTCTTTTCCTTTGAATATCCTCATTCTTTCCATGACTAGC
The DNA here is from genome assembly GCF_902806685.2 of Maniola hyperantus. Classification (NCBI taxonomy): domain Eukaryota; kingdom Metazoa; phylum Arthropoda; class Insecta; order Lepidoptera; family Nymphalidae; genus Maniola; species Maniola hyperantus. The sequence continues at coordinate 1,201,666 of NC_048563.1, forward strand.
CTTTCTATGGGTATCGTCCCTGCTATGACCATGACCGCTTCTTTAGATATTGTCCGGTATGCACCACAGATTCGGATAGCCAGTCGCCGCTGTATTTTGCCAAGCATGTCGCTATATTTAGCCATTTGGAGTGCTTGGCCCCAGACTGGTGCTCCGTACAGCATCACCGAGTGTGCCACTGATGCTAGGATCCTTCTTTTGCTGGCTCTTGGTCCTCCTTTCCTGGGCATAAGCTGGCTTAGTGCTGTTGTTAACTTTTCGGCTTTTTCAGCAGTTTGGGCCACATGCTTGTCAAACTTCAAGCTACGGTCTAGCCACACTCCAAGATATTTTAGCTTGTCACCTGGTTTTATTTGCACTCCCTCAACGTTGAAGGTGATGGGGCCGTGCTTTTTCCTTCCACTTAGGATTATTGCTTCTGTTTTTTCTGGAGCCAGTTTCAGTTTCTTTTTGACCATCCATTCATTTATTTTCTTAAGGGCCCTGTTCGTCCTTTGTATGAGTAGTTGGTCTGTTCTGGCGCATACTACCAGAGCCAAATCGTCCGCAAAACCAATGAGGCGGGCCTCATCACCAATGTCTAGTTTAAATACGCCGTCGTACAGGATATTCCATAACGTGGGCCCAAGAATGGAGCCCTGTGGTACTCCGCTAGTTACTTTGATTGTCTCTGAAGTCCCCGCAGAGTCAGTAACTATAATGGTCCTCTGATCCAGGTAACTGCTAATAATATTGCTGATGTACCCAGGAAATTTTCTCCTCTTGAATTCCTCCAGGATTTGGTTCCACGGCGCAGATTTCAAGCAGGTATCTACTGAGTTGAAAATAAAGCAGTAACTGGGTACTACTCAAGTACTTAGTTCAATACTAGGGGTATGTAAGTATAAGACATAACTAAATGTAAAATCTGTTAATTTAGCCTATAAATAAACCTTTAGGTGAACTCATTAAGATTTTAGAACTTAAACTTTATTATAAGTACCTACTCTACCACCACACTTATTCTGCTTTATTATTGATATGTTTAGCAATAAGTAGTAGGTAGTAGGAATTAATCTCATTGATAATGATAACAAGGCATCAAGTTTTACCTTGGCATACCTAATTGGCAAAGATTTATGTTCACACTAATATTTAGGTAGCTACCTATGCAAGTTTTTGTCTCTGGGTATGTTCCTTTATGCATCTAACCTAGTTGGGCACAGAGATTTTTCACAAGGACACATACTAGTGAAGGATATACTTATAGGCTACTTTTATTAGGTAGGTAGGTAAGCTAAGTACCTACAGAAAAGTATCCTAGTCCCACAGGATTTTCGAACAGCTGCCACTTGCTAGTTAAGAAATAAGGAGACTTAAGGATCTTAGGTTTGCCTTGCTGAAGCCGCCAGGATGTCTGTGGAGGTGTCTGATACTCTTAGACAACAAAGTAGATAACCAACCTAATTATTTTTTGTGAATTAACGACGAGCCAGAGAAACCACGTATATTTCCATTTTATAAAGTTTAAATTAAATTAAAACACTTAAAAGACACTTTTTTTATCTTAAATATAACAATTCTAAACTCAAATAAAAATATTTCTTTCAAAACACGTCCATTTTGCCATTTAAGCAGACTCTTTAAATTTAGTGGGCACCTCGCGAGGTCCACTCTAATTTTAGAAAATTTTAGGTTGACGTTTCTTAATTTAGGCATTTAGTTCGTGCAACAGAATAACTTTTGCTCTTTAAAATCTAAATTGAATAGTTTAGTGCTGTCAAATTCAATTTTAGGTTAGACCTGTCATTTAAGTGGGTTTTCAGAATAACACACCTTTCTAAGTCTAATATTAGACATTTTAAAATTAGAAAACCGCCTAGAGAATCGGCCCCATTGTTTTATATCTACTAAGGTAAAATTTTGGTTTTTAAATTTTGTTACTGTTATAAATTGTTAACGTTTTTCGTAATTTATTACATTTTTTAAATTAAATATGCATGATAATTATCAGAATTTTAATTTCTTTTATTAATTAATACTTTATGACTCTTCCCATTTTCCTTCTCATCTCATTCCTTCAAGCGATGATAGCCTAGTGGTTAAAAAGTTAGCCATCTAGTGGAGAGGTCCTGGGTTCGATTCAAGGCACGCACCTCTAAGTTATGAGCGTTTTAAGCAACAAAAATAATATCACTTGGAAAACATCGTGAGGAAACCTGCATACCTGAGAGTTCTCCATAATGTTCCCAAAGGTGTGTAAAGTCTGCCAATCCGCTTTGCGACAGCGTGGAAGACTATGGCCTAAGCCCTTCTCACTCTGAGAGGAGATCCGTGCTCGGAATCCGTAAGTATATTTTATTTATACCTGCAAATCTAAATCTAAATACATTTATATAAAACGAAAAGGTGACTGACTGACTGACTGATCTATCAACGCACAGCTCAAACTACTGGACGGATAGGGCTGAAATTTAGCATGCAGATAGCTATTCTGACGTAGGGAACCGACATCATAGTAAACCTAATAAATACCTAATAAAAAAAAAAACAAAAAAAAAATTATAAACGACTTCAATAACCACAAACACTAAAAATTTAAAAATAATTTAATTTATTACCTACCCAATATTTTATGTATACAAGAGTTATTGTAGTTCTATAGCAATATTTTTTGGAGCCGGAAGCAGGGTTAGGTACTTTGCAGAAGTCAATGATATACAATGAACCAAAAACTTAATTTGCTGTAATCCGCTGAAACAGGTCGAATCTGTATGGTGCAACATGCAACATGCGAAATGCACCGCCCGCCCTCCCACTGTTAAACATGCAGGAAAAAGTAGCCACGCAGCACCACACAAATCCCAAAACACACTCGACGTACGTTTCGCCCCGACACCGGAGCATCCTTAGGAGATGTAGACCTTACAATGCATGGTGGATTGTAAGGTCTACATCTCCGTACATCATCCAATGGTAGCTGGTTTTTCCTGCATGTTTAGCAGTGGGAGGGCGGGCGGTGCACGTCGCAAACTGCATGTTTTTTTAAATTCCGTGGGAAATCTTTGATTTCCCGGGATAAAAGTAGCCTATGTCACTCTCCAGGTGTTTATCTATACTCGTGCAAAAAATCACGTCAATACGTTGCACCGTTGCGACGTGATTGAATGACAAACCAACAAACCAATAAACCAATAAACCAACAAACCAACAAACAAACACACTTTCGCATTTATAATAAGGATACTGATAATAAGGGTACCTACTGATTAAGCTTTTGGTTCATTGTTTTTTTTTTTTTTTTTTAATAGATATAGCGAGCAAACGAGCAGGCGGGTCACCTGATGTTAAGTGATTACCGCCGCCCATGAACATTTGCAGCACCAGAGGAACCGCCGATGCGTTGTCGGCCTTTTAGCATTGTATACCAAAACAAAAAACATACAGTCGAATTGAGAACCTCCTCCTTTTTTTGAAGTCGGTTATAAAAAGAAACCAATTATTGCTTCCATGCATCTATAACATTCAGAAAATTCAAGGTCTGAGTTATTTTTAAGTGATGCCAGATGAAAATGGCGATATTTTCTCAACTGCTAACAACAACTGTACAAACAAAGACCCATCTCTTTGTTGAAATTAATGATTGCTACTTTAAAACCATTTTTCCTTCACAAGTGAATTTTCACAGACAATGATTTTGGTCGTAAAAAAGAAATATTTAGAATGATTATATGGAAAAGCTGACTGACTAACTGACTGATCTATCAACGCACAGCTCAAACTACTAGACGGAACGGGCTGAATGGCATGCAGATAGCTATTATGACGTAGACATCCGCTAAGCAAGGATTTTCGAAAATTCAATCCCACAGGGGTAAAACTGGGGTAGTTATTTCGAAACTACAGACAGACACTTCAATTTTATTTATTAAAAAAACCAGCCAAGTGCGAGTCAAAAAAAGTTAGCCCTGAAGTACTAATGACGGCTTATCATGGTCATGTAGCCTCTGTGTTAAGATATGGTATAATATTTTGGGGCAACGGTTCTAACATAAAAAGCGTGTTACTGGCCCAAAAAAGATGTGTGAGAGTCATTTGTAGGTTGTCCCAGCGAGATAGCTGCGTACCTTACTTCCAAAAACTTCGTTTATTAACAGTACCTTCATTATATATCTATGAAACCATTTTGTTTGTTGCTAATAATAAAAATATGTTTACAGAACTTAACAAAAGACAAAAACATAAATTAAAATTCCCATCACATAAAACCGCTCTCATCAATAATAGTTTTAACGTTATGACAGTAAAAATTGTTAACAAACTACCTTTGGAAATAAGAGAACTTGTAAATATAAATAAAATAGAAAGCCTTAAAAAGAAGTTATTCGAATATTTAATTAAAAACATTTTTTATAGTGTTGACGAATATCTAAGATGACATTTTTTCCTTTAGTGTGTATTTGGTTACCTTTTGACATATTTTGTATTAAGTACTATCTTGTTTTTTCTATTCTTTTGTGACTAAGTATTAAATTTGGCAAATTTTATCAAAACTATGTACACGTTTGTTAGGAATATCATATTGCATGCTAATAGGCAGAATTTGGCTGTACCTTTTTGTTTTGTAACATCTCCACTGTTTACCCAGATTCGCAATAAAGAAATTTGAATTTGAATTTGAATTTGAATTTGAATTTGAGTCAGGCTCGTGCAACGAGGGTTCTGTTCTACAGTCGTATTTTTTTGACATTTTGCACGATAATTCAAAAACTATGATGCAAAAAAAGACCTTTCATATTATGATACCCCATTTGATATAGTTATCTTACTTCAAAAATTGAAAATACTAATTATTAGTTCATGACCACAATTTAATTTTTTTTGTGTGATCTAATCCTAAATTCACGGTTTTTAGATTTTTTCCCCAAATGGCAGCTATAAGATCTACCTACCTGCCAAATTTCATGATTCTAGGTCAACGGGAAGTACCCTGTAGGTTTCTTGACAGACAGACGGACGGACGGACGGACGGACCGACAGACAGACAGACAGACAGACAGACAGACAGGCAGACAGACAGACAGAGACAGAAGTTCATGATTTAATTTTTTTCAGTGATGTAAATGTATAGATGCTACTATGAAATTACTTTCATATGATTTTTCACAGTGCTACCTGTGAAGCGATTTTAGTGCACTGCTACTTTGTGGGTACAATAACAAGTGCAAAAGTTTCCATTACCTTATTTGTTAATATGGCGAACAATGAGACAGCAATTGAGATAATTTGGCGGAGAATATGATATTCTACTCAATCAGGGCTGTCACTATCCTCTATTCATGGAGAGAAGATAACTATATGGCTCTCTCTGTTACAGTCGTCACGATCAACCCATCACCGGCTCACTACAGAGCGCGGGTCTCCTCTCAGAGTGAGAAGGGTTTTGGCCATTTTTTTTTATTCAGATACAAGTTAGCCCTTGACTGTAATCTCACCTGATGGTAAGTGATGATGCAGTCTAAGATGATAGCGGGCTAACCTGGAAGGGGTATGGCAGTTTTTATTAAACCCATACCCCTTTGGTTTCTACACGGCATCGTACCGGAACGCTAAACCGCTTGGCGGCACGGCTTTGCCGGTAGGGTGGTAACTAGCCACGGCCGAAGCCTCCCACCAGACCAGACCAGAAATTATAAAATTATAAAATTCCAAACCCCTGCCAGGAATCGAACCCGGGACCTCCCACTATTAAGACCACAGCGCTCACCACTGCGCCAGGGAGGTCGTCAAAATATACATATATATATATATATATATATATATATAAATAGAAATAAATATATAATAATAAATAAATAAATATATATATAAATAGGCCATAGTCTACCAAGACCGACAGGCAGACAACAAAGTGATCCTATAAGGGTTCCGTTTTTCCTTTTGAGGTACGGAATCCTAAAAAAGACAAAAAGTCAGGCGTTAACCATTTTGAAAAATCAAACAATCTCAAACGAACCTATGTTTCTAACCGACTTCCAAAAAGGAGGTGGTTCTCAATTCACGTGGCACGTTTTATTTTTATGTAGGTACCTACATCGATTTTGTCGAGGTTTCTGGACCGATTTGCAATTTTATTTTTTAATCAACAGAAGAAGTTTCAGTGGTGGTCCCATAAACATTTCTGGTTCCAACTCCTTAATCCTGATGCTGCAGAGTTACTGCCCACCTAAGGTTATCAGGATTCAGGAAGTGTTCATAGTGAATTAATATTGTAGGTACCTACCAAGCAACGACTTCATGCTTAGACTCCAAGTCCCAACTCCTCAACCCTGATGATGTAGGGTACAGCACTCCTAAACCATAGAGGTTCAGGAACTGTTCCTGGTGAAGTAATATTGTAAATGCCAAGCATAGACTTTGTTATTGAATTCCAAGTCTCAACTCTCCTCGTGTTGATTTGGAAAGTTTTGCTGGTGAATTGATATTTTACCAACATGCACCGCCCGCCCTCCCACAGCTAAACATGCAGGAAAAAGCAGCCACTAGGCAAGCACCCAGGCCTGGCAGGAAGCAGGCAGGTAGCTCTTTATAGGAATTTTCAGTGCAAAAACTGCACCAGCCCTGAAAGAAAATTACTGCATAATATAATTAATATTTAATATTTACTCAATATACTATTGACATTACAATTTTAATATTAATTTATTGTTGACTTTCGTTACGATAATATGTGCAACTATTGTTCTCAATATGTATAAAAGGTCAGTATGGTATCCATTTATTTTATTATTGAAAGTATCTCGCAGCTCTCAAGATTCTCTCAACATGAAGACTACAAGCATTTTCGTAGCGGCACTGGTAAGAATTAACTTTTTTTCATTTTTAATTTAATTAAAAAAATTAAAAATGTTTATTTCTTAATACTTAGGGTACTATGACAAAGAATAAATAAAAACCGGCCAAGCGCGAATCAGACTCGCGCACTGAGGGTTCCGTAGTACAATCGTATTGTATCGACATTTTGTCACGATAAATCAAAAACTACTTACTAGAATCTCATTCAAACCAATTTTCGGTGGAAGTTTGCATGGTAATGGACATCACAGATTTTTTTTAGTTTTATCATTCTCTTATTTTAGAAGTTACGGGGGGGGTAAGGGGGGGGGGGACGACGCCACAATATACCACTTTGGAAGTGTCTCTTGCGCAAACTATTCAGTTTAGAAAAAAAAAATGATATTAGAAACTTCAATATCATTTTTGAAGACTTATCCATAGATACTTACACATAATATGGGTATGATGAAAAAAAAAAATCTTAATGCGGTTCACAGAGTACATCTACTTGCCAAGTTTCAACAGTATAGCTCTTATACTTTCGGAGAAAAGTGGCTGTGACATACGAACGGACAGACAGACATGACGAATCTATAAGGGTTCCGTTTTTTGCCATTCGGCTACGGAACCCTAAAATACGGGATATACCTACTTAGGTCTTATCACTACAGTGATCTCTTCCAGGCAACCTATACTTAAGAACCTTATAGAACTGTAAGACCTGTTTTTAGGGTTCCGTACCTCAAAAGGAAAAACGGAACCCTTATTCGGATCACTTTGTTGTCTGTCTGTCTGTCGGTCTGTCAAGAAACCGACAGGGTACATCCCGTTGACCTAGAATCATGAAATTTGGCAGATAGGTAGGTCTCATAGCTGACGTTCGGGGAAAAATCTGAAAACCGTGAATTTGTAGTTACATCACACAAAATATAATAATAAAAAAATAATAAAACAAAAAAAAAATTAAATTGTGGTCATGAACTAATAATTAGTATTTTCAACTTTTGAAGTAAGACAACTATATCAAGTGGGGTATCATATGAAAGGTCTTCACCTGTGCATTCTAGAACAGATTTTTATTTATTTTTTTGCATCATAGTTTTTGAATTATCGTGCAAAATGTCGAAAAAATACGACTGTAGGACAGAACCCTCGTTGCGTGAGCCTGACTCGCACTTGGCCGGTTTTTTTTTCTTTAGCTATAAATTGATTTCGGAACTCTACCAAATAGCGCTTGCAGCACCCAGCTCGGTTAAAGTCTGTTCGCTGACAATGTCGCTACACCTGCGACAGGCACACTTAATATTATTTTGCTTTTATTATGTTACTAGCTGATGCCTATACTATGAGCTGTTATAAGACTGACTGACTGATCTATCAATGCACAGCTCAAACTACTGGACGAATCGGACTGAAATTTGGCATGGCGCTAAATGGATTTTTGAAAATTCAACCCCTAAAGGGGTAAAACAGGGGTTTGGAATTTGTGTAGTCCACGCGGACGAAGTCGCGGGCTTAAGCTAGTAGTAAATAATAGTTTTTTGTTTTGCAAGGCTGCAAAATTGTTATTTTGTCGCGAAAGTTTGAATTCAGAGGCTCGGGCGCATATAAATTAGCAGCCGTGCAAAACACACAACTTTTCATCTCACTACAGCGAGGAAAACGCTTGATGCTCGATACAAGAGGCGCCGGTACCGTGGAGGTTTCAATAAAAAGTTTCTATATATTAATAGGGCACGTAGATAGAGTAATAAAGGTAGATGCAGGAACGTTTGCTTTCTCATTCGCACTAAAAAGAGAGCACAGATAAAGTTACTAATATGATAAACAGAGACGCAGCTAACCTATTTTTTGTCCCTTATCGTGTAACTGGTTTTTTTCAAGAATACATACAACTTACATACAAGAAGTTGCAAAAAAAAAACTTTGAGAATTCACATAAGTGTTTTATGTGAAAACAAGTAAATAACTCATGAGAACCAAAATTATTACGCCACGAATTCTCAAGTTTAATACGAACATTGTTGATCGGTTAATACAAATATACTAAACAAATGGTAATAATATTGTCGTGTTACGTCGTTACGTCGTGCTATCGCTATCTCATACGCGGTTACACAGTACTTAAATCTACCTATTATTCTATCGACGTTGTACACCAAAACCAAAACAATAGAAATCTATCTACGGTACGAATCCATAGACGACAGTTCGTCACGTTCGAATTTCAACTCGTACTTTGCACGCAAGTGAGCAAAATTACTACTTTCCACTCAGATTTTAAAGGGCAAAATGATTGTTTCCGAGCGAGTGAGATGAAAATATAATTTGTTTTATTACAGACCGTGTTCAGTACCATTTTCCTGGAATCTTCCGCTACGCCAGCGCCATCATTAATAGGTGGAATGTTTGGAATGGTTGATGTTGTTGTTGATGATGTTTTAGATGTCATCGGTACTAAAGATGTTAAAGCGAACTACTGTACTTTAGATGATGAGAAATGTAAAATGATCCACGAACGAATCGAAACGAGTGAAAAATCTCTAGCTGAAGTTAACATGGCTAAAGAAAAGGCTCTGGCTGACGCTGGTGATGAACATAAAGTAGGTCTTACCAAAGTGACTGAGTTTTTGAATAAATTTAATTCCTTAGTCCCTGAATTACACGATAATATTAAGAAATTGTGCAACGGTGGCTCCGAAGCTGAGCGTGCAGCAGTTATTCCTGAAATGAAGACAGCTATTGAAGACACGCAGACTTTTATGGCCAACTTAGAAGATATCCCAGCTGGCTTCCAAGCGGTCTTCGAAAAGAACATAGGAATCATCGTGTATGATGCACTTGACGTCTATGAAGTACTCGACTGTAAAGAAAACGTTGTTAGCAAAGATCAAAAACAAGAAATCGATGCACGAATCCAAGCTAACGCCGACGCTCTAGAGGAAGCCAAAAAGTGCCTGGCTAATGCTACTGGGGATGAAAAAGATCAGTTAACCCCAGCTGACGTCTTTTTAAAAGATCTAGAAGAACTTTTCCTTGGTCTAGTTGGAAAACTCAATAAATGTACGAATAGTAAGTCTTGTGAAGGCCGTGGTGAGCTTATAATTGAGTTGCGCAAAGCTAGCAAAGATACTAAGGCTAATCTGGATAGCCTCCAAAACATTCCGGAAGTCAAGAAATGTTTGAGCCAATACATAGAAGGAATCATGATACCCAATTGTGATATTGTTGTTGAAATACTGAGCAAACATTAAGATGCAAGTAAGTGAAGATCTTTTTTGGCGTGGCGTTCTTTTCTATTTTTTTATTTTATTTATTCGGATACAAGTTAGCCCTTGACTGCAATCTCACCTAATGGTAAGTGACGATGCAGTCTAAGATGGAAGCGGGCTAACCTGGAAGGAGTATGGCAGTTTTTATTAAACCCATACATCTTTGGTTTCTACATGGCATCGTACCGGAACGCTAAATCGCTTGGCGGCACGGCTTTGCCGGTAGGGTGGTAACTAGCTACGGCCGAGGCCTCCCACCAGACCAGACCAGAAATTTAGAAATTATAAAATTCCAAATCCCTGCCAGGAATCGAACCCGGGACCTCCCAATAATAAGACCACAGCGCTTACCACTGCGCCAGGGAGGTCGTCAAAATTTTAATTTCTTCTAGCGTGACCAGCCCCCCGATTGTGTAAGAAAAATGTATTCATCGTTATCGTAATAGTCAACAAATTCTGCCCTCTGATTGGCTGTGAAAAAATGTAAACAGCGAATCAACCAATGACGTAGGCATCTGCTAAGAAAGGATTTTTCAAAATTCAACCCCTAAGGGGGGTGAAATAGGGGTTTGAAATTTGTGTTGTCCACGCGGACGAAGTCGCGAGCTTGTCTAAATATTAGGTATATAAAAGGAAAAGGTGACTGACCGACTGACTGATCTACCAACGCACAGCTAAAACTACTGGACGGATCGGACTGAAATTTGGCATGAAATAGCTATTAAGACGTAGACATTCGCTAAGAAAGGATTTTTGAAAATTCAGCCCCCAAGGGGTGAAATATAGAAGTGGTAATTTGATTGCCTTGACGGGTTTTGGCAGACGACAGACAGACAAAGAAGTGATCCTATAAGGGTCCCTTTTTAGGGTTCCGTACCTCAAAAGGAAAAACGGACCCTTTATAGGATCACTTTGTTGTCTTTCTGTCTTTCAAGAAACCTATAGGGTACTTCCCATTGACCTAGAATCATGAAATTTGGCAGGTAGGTAAGTCTTATAGCTGACACAAGGGGAAAAATCTGAAAACTGTGAATTTGTTGTTTCATCACACAAAAAAAATATTGTGGTCATGAACTAATAATTAGTGTTTTCAATTTTCAAAGTTAGATAACTATATCAAGTGGGGTATGAATTATGATATTATGAAAGGGCTTCACCTATGCGTTCTAAACCAGATTTTTATTTATTTGTATGCGTCATGGTTTTTGATTTATCGTGCAAAATGTCTAAAAAATAAGACTGTGGTACGGAACCCTCGGAGCGCGAGCCTGACTCGCACCTGCCCGGTTTTTTCTATGGAGACACACGGAACCCTAAAAGACAGTCAATAAAACTGCACCGAACTAATATCCTAATAATAATTATAAATGTGAAAATGTGGATGTTTGGATGTTTGTTATCCAATCACGCAAAAACGGCTGAACGGATTTCGATGAAATTTGGAATGGATATAGATTATACCCTGGATTCACACATAAGCTACTTTTTATCCCGGAAAATCAAAGAGTTCCTGTGGGATTTTGAAAAATATAAATCCACGCGGACGACGTCGCGGGCATCAGCTAGTAGACTAATAATAATATACAGCTATTTTTTGCAGGTTATTGAAACACAACCCCTCATTCATCCTAATTGAAGATAACAATTACAATCACAGACTAAAGCTCATCACAGACATCCGAAAAGTCAGTTCGACGAAAATTGGCCAACATCCAAAAATTTAGTCGGTTCGACGAAAATCGGCCAACATGGAACACGGGACATTTACTACTTGAACGACGTCCCACATAAAAACGGTCATACAAAAATCGAAGTATGACTTAGTTTCATCGACTCAATCCGATTTTTGACAAAGAGATGACAACAATGGCATTGATTTTAGTGTTTTTCTCTAACTAAATAAATTTAAATGCTCTAAAGAGCATCTTTTTCTTTTTAGTATTGCTAAAAAAGGACGGAAGAGTCCTTAGTGCTACTCTACAAAGTTAAACACCATGCCAATACTGGCATCTAAATTAACGAGGTTTGACAGTTTTAATTTAAATTAAGTTTGTCTGTCCTTTTTTCATGACATTGGTAAGAAAAAGTTGCGAATATCGTACAGTTTAGTTGCGACCAGAGTCAGTACCAATGTGCGTTGATTCGGTGTAAAATCGGAGGTGGATAAAAATCGGTTGTCTGCGTCAAGTCAAGTCAATTCTATAAGATTATAACTTCTTTTGCTCAATAATTATTATTATAATATATATTGTATTAACTGCTAAAGTAGAATTTTGTTTTAAATTTTGTTACCGTTATAATTTGTTAACGTTTTTCATAACTGTTTGAAATTAAAATATAAATGGCATATATTATTATCAGAATTTTAATTTATTTTATTTATTAAGAGATTCAATACCTCAACAGCTAGACTGAAATCTGAAAGGTCGTATTTTCTTTTCTTTTCTTTTCTTTTCTTTTCTTTTCTTTTTTCTTTTCTTTTCTTTTCTTTTCTTTTCTTTTCTTTTCTTTTCTTTTCTTTTCTTTTCTTTTCTTTTCTTTTCTTTTCTTTTCTTTTTTTTTTTTTTTGTTTTTTTTTTTTTCTTTTTTTTTTTTAAAAATCAAAGAGTTCCCACGGGATTTTCAAAAACCTAAATCTACGCTAACGAAGTCGCGGGCATTGTCTAGTTATAACTAATGTAGATTGCAAGACGACATATATTTATATCTACCCACGTCATACACGCCATAATCATTTATGTGGTTACCTAATTAGTTAATTAGGGTTCCGTACCTCAAAAGGAAAAACGGAACCCTTATAGGATCACTTTGTTGTCTGTCTGTCTGAAATTTGGCATGCAGATGCTATTAAGACGTAGACATTCGCTAAGAAAGGATTTTTGAAAATTCAACCCCCAAGGGGTGAAATATAGAAGTGGTAATTTGATCCTTGACGGGTTTTGACAGACGACAGACAGACAAAGAAGTGATCCTATAAGGGTTCCTTTTTAGGGTTCCGTACGGAAAAACGGACCCTTTATAGGATCACTTTGATGTCTTTCTGTCTTTCTAGACACCTACAGGGTACCTACTTCCCGTTGACCTAGAATCATGAAGTTTGGCAGGTAGGTAGGTCTTATAGCAGATATTAGGGGAAAAATCTGAAAACGATGAATTTGTGGTTTACATCACACAAAAAAAATTAAATTGTGGCCATGAACTAAAAATTAGTACATATTTTCAATTTTGGAAGTAAAATAACTACATATATCAAGTCGGGTGTCATATGAAAGGTCTTCACTTGGGCATTCTAAAACAGATTTTTATTTATTTTTATGCATCATCCTTTTTGAATTATCGTGCAAAATGTCGAAAAAATACGACTGTAGTAGGTACGGAACCCTCGTTGCGCGAGCCTGACTCGCACTTGGCCGGTTTTTTTCAATTAGTTTTGGTGTCAAATTAAAATAGTACCTAATATTAATTACTGATTGTGTGCAAAGACGTCATTTGTATGAAATTGTGACATAATTAAGGAAAACCAGTCAACTAATTGGAGTCGCACACGAGGGGTTCCGTACCATCACACAAGATCATCATCATCATCATTAACCGATAGACGTCAACTGTTGGATGTGTATTGTTTAGGACTGACTATTAGCTGTGATAGCCTAGTGGTTAGGACGTCCGCCTTCTAATCGGAGGTCGGGGGTTCGATCCCGGGCACGCACCTCTAACTTTTCCGAGTTATAAGCGTTTCAATTAATTAAATATAAGATTTAACGGTGAAGGAAAACATCGTGAGGAAACCTACATGCCTGAGAGTTCTCCATAAAGTTCTCAAAGGTGTGTCAAGTCTGCCAATCCGCACATGGGTAGCGTGGTAGACTATAGACAAAACCCTTCTCATTCTGAGAGGAGACCCGTGCTCTGTAGTGAGCCGGCGATGGGTTAATGGGATGCTGCGTAGGCCATATTGACCATTTTTCACTAGGAGAGGCGCCGAGCGCGAAGCTCCGCCTGGGGGTGAGCCCTAGGGCTCGAAGAATTATTATAAGAGGTCGGGGGGGGCAACGTCCTCCTAAGGGCGCCTCCTGTGAGGCTCGGACCTCGGCTTAGGATGACGTTGGGATGGGTGGATTTGTTGAACTATTAATGGTGGTTGGTTAGAAATCGGGGACCTCGTCTTAGCCGGCGAAGACAATGTAGTACTTAAAGTTGAGTTGCGTAGCCCTACGAGAGAATGCAACCTGCATTGTCGGTCATGATTTGATCGTCGGGATCGTTAAGGACGTGCTTAGGGCGTCTTTTATAGGGGGGTCGTTTTGCTCGGGGGTGTATGTTGCTGCCTAAACTACTAGGGGGTTAGGGTGTCTAATGGCTTTCTCAATATAGTTTTTAGATAGTTGGACATAAAATAAAATAAAAATCTTTTTTATTCGAATAAACTTTTACAAGTACTTACGAATAGTCGGATGCATCTACCACTGGTTCGGAATGCCTTTCCTACGGAGAAGAACCAGCAAGAAACTCAGCGGTTGCTCTTTTCAAATATTTGATATAGGTACAAGATTATGCCATGTGTAAAATAGTATTTGCAGTCTTGTGCGTTGCTGGAACGAGCTGCAGGTCAAATCCACGCTCTTTTATCATTTAGATAATCTTCAATTGTGTAATTATTATTTTTTATTTTTTTATTTTTTTATTAAGAATATTAGCCATATTAAATGGCTAATATTCCCCTTTCCTCTCCAATTAAGCGTCAGGCTTGTGCTAGGAGTAGGTACGACAATAGTGCAACGGGCGGGGTTTGAACCGTCGACCTTTCGGTTTTCAGTCCACTCCTATACCGGTTGAGCTATTGAGGCTCTAAATATGCTTTTTTCAGGAGCATAGTTCTCTTGTATAGATATGTCTATTGTATAGAGAGATGGCAATCGGAGAGGGAACACCTCGCACACCCGCACAGCCCCCGCGCAAACCCGGTGCGGGCCATCGCGGATGACGTACGGGTGTAGCATCCCTCCGCCTCATACCCCGATTTTATTTTTAGACACCCCAACCCTTAGTACCGTACCGTACCGTAGTGCCTGTCACTGTTTATGTAAAACAAAATTGTAATCCTTTTTGGCCTTATTTTCAGTTTGTTATTATGTAAAACTAGCCACAGCCGAAGCCTCCCACCAGACCAGACCAGAAATTTAGAAATTATAAAATTCCAAACCCCTGCCAGGAATCGAACCCGGGACCTCCCACTATTAAGACCACAGCGCTCACCACTGCGCCAGGGAGGTCGTCATAATAATAATCCTGGGGAAGGATATATAGGCTACTTTTTATCCCGGAAAATCAATGAGTTCTCACGGGATTCTTAAAGGCCCATTCGTTTAACCGATTTATATGAAACTAGCTTATGCTCGCGACTTCGTCCGCGTGGACTACAAAATTTCAAAACCCTATTTCACCCTTTTAGGGATTGAATTTTCAAAAATCCTTTCTTAGCGGACGCCTACGTCATAATAGCTATCTGCATGTCTTTCAGCCCGATCCGTCCAGTAGTTTGAGCTGTGCGTTGATAGATCAGTCAGTCAGTCAGTCAGTCACCTTTTCCTTTTATATAGATTATCGCTGTTGATTGCAAATAAATGAATAAAATAAAATAAAAAAATGAGGAACGGAACTCCAAAATTACCTATGCTTATAAAAATGCTATAAAAAGCAATCGAAATGCATTGAAAATGTAGTTGTGTACACCTAGTGTGCCTTTAATCGACACCTTGAGTTTAGTGGACGTGGTACCTTTAAATCAGTACCTTCCTATTCGTACTTTCAGTACTTCTTATCTTATTCTTATTATTAACTAGTTGATGCCCACGACTTCGTCCGCGTGGAATTAGATTTTTAAAAATCCCTTGGGAGCTCTTTGATTTTCCGGGATAAAAAGTCCTTAAATCCTTAAATAAAAAAAAATTGGTTTGTCCTTAAATCACGTCGCAACGGTGCTACGGATCGACGCGATTTTTTGCGTGTGTATAGATAAAGACCTGGAAAGTGACATAATATGCTACTTTTTATCCCGGAAAATCAAAGAGTTCCCACAGGATTTTTAAAAACCTGATTCCACGCGGACGAAGTCGCGGGCATCAGCTAGTACATATATATATTTGGGCCACTTTAAGGGTGCATCGTCACCACGCACTGTTAAGGCATAGCTCTCATTAGCCACATAAAATGTAATCTGTTTACTCGACTACAGGAGATTTTTTTGTTTTTAGGGTTCCGTACCTCAAAATCAAAAACGGAACCCTTATAAGACCACTTTGTTGTCTGTCGTAGTCGTAGTACGAGTCAGGCTCGCGCACCGAGGGTTCCGTACAGTCTTTTTTGACATTTTGCACGATAAATCAAAAACTATGATGCATAAAAATAAATAAAAATCTGTTTTAGAATGCACAGGTGAAGCCTTTTCATTTGATACCCCACTTGATATAGTTATCTTAGTTTGAAAATTGAAAATACTAATTATATTGGTTCATAACGACAATTTTTTTTGTGTGATGTAACCACAAATTCACGGTTTTCAGATTTTTACCCTAATGTCTGCTCTATATGACCTCCCTATCTACCAAGTTTCATGATTCTAAGTCTAAGGAAGTAGGTAGTTTGTGTCAAGATATTTTATTATCCAAAAAAGTGCCTAGTTATCCAAAAAAAAAAAAACAATTGTAGTCGATAGTACTGCTTAAGGTGCTTCACATAGCCTACGGCTCTAAAACCACTATTTCACCATAATATTAGACATATAAAGTGTATATTGAAGAAAGTTAATTGCCAACTCTCAAGACTCAAAATGAAGATCACAACCATCTTAATGGTAACAGCGGTAAGAATTATAAAAAAAAAATATTATTAAATCATAGAGTATTTAAAGGGGGTTGAACATTTTTTCATGGAACCTGGCATACCTAAACGTCCTACATTTTGAAAAAACCTCGCATTGGCGGCCAATGATAAAACATGTGTCAATCGAGAGACCATTTAAAGGAAAGAAAAGACGTTTATTTACCAAACTATGCCACACATTACATCTTGTAGCTAAGAGTTGGTTATTCCGGCGCTTCTTCCACCTGAGCATAAGACCAACGCGCTTCAAGCAAAAGAAGCGCCGGAACAAACTGTCATATATGGCACAACCCGAACAAGGGTCCCAGCTCAGCGTTATGCTGTATGCCTTGTTGCACAAGAACATACAGCTATTATATTTTAAGCTAGTACCCTGATCCGGGTGACGCCACGGAATCATAAACTAACAATAATTCTACAATACTCAATAATTTTAAATACATTCAAAAATTGCATAGGGCGCAAACCCAGAAGATGGAGGTTCGATTCCTGCCGGTTACGCAATTTTTGAATGTATTTAAAATTATTTAGTAACTAGCTTATGCTCGCGACTTCGTCCGCGTGGTCTACACAAATTCCAAACCCCTATTTCACCCCCTTAGGTATTGAATTTTCAAAAATCCTTTCTTAGCGGATGCCTACGTCATAATAGCATGCCAAATTTCAGCCCGATCCGTCCAGTAGTTTAAGCTGTGCGTTGATAGATCAGTCAGTCAGTCAGTCATTCAGTCAGTCAGTCAGTCAGTCAGTCACCTTTTCCTTTTATATATTTAGATTTCCTTGAAGTGTAGGTAAAACACTAAAAAAAATTATAAAAATCTACAATACTCATCCACCACCATGATCAACCCATCGCCGGGTCTCCTCTCAGAGTGAGAAGGGGTTTCGCCATAGTCTACCACGCTGGCCATGTGCGGATTGGTAGACTTCACACACCTTTGAGAACATTATGGAGAAATCTCAGGCATGTAGGTTTCCGCACGATGTTTTCCTTCACCGTTAGAGCAAGTGATGTTTAATTACTTAAAACGCACATAACTCCGAAAAGTGAGAGGTGCGTGCCCGGGCTCGAACCCCCGACCTCCGATTAGAAAGCGGACGTTCTAACCACTAGGCTATCACAACTTACTCAATCTTACAATACTCATCATAAACTAATAATAACTATTTCAACAGCTTTCATTCGGTTTTTTGCTCCTACGTTAGTTTTATTACGTGCAATTGCTCATACCATTTTGTTTACCACCTCCTCAATTTTGAATTTGACTTGTTCCAGATTGTCCTCAGCAGCCAATTCCTGGAATCTTCCACTGCGCCTGTGCATTCAATCGTACAACTCGTTTTTGAGAAAGTAGCAAACTATTTTCAATCCGCAGGTAAATCTGCTGAGGAATCTAAAGAAATCAGTGTTGAAGATGCTCTCCGACAATTTGTCTATAAACGAATCAGAACTAGCAATAAAGTGCTTGCTGAGTTTATAAAAGCTTATGAAGACACTACTGCTAACGATTGTGGTGATAAAACAGAAGATCTACCTCGAGTGGGTCAGTGGCTGTACAAAAAATTTATAGAACTGGTCGCTGATAGACACAATGATCTCGAAAACTTGGTCAACGGAGATCCTTGTGAAGATCGCGATGAAGTTGTGAAGAAGTTAGAACTTGCTGTCAAAGACACTACGGCTAATGTCGCTAGCTTCAAACGAATTCCTGACGAACTCAAGGCAATAATGCATAAGACGATTATAGAAACTATTGTAGGTAATGGGGAAGATTGTATTAAAGTACTCGAGAGTTTAAAATGTACGAAAAATAGAGCTAGTAATGCTCTTAAACAATTCGTCTATCGACGAATCAGAACTAGCAATAAAGCGCTTGCTGAGTTTATAAAAGCTTATGAAGACACTATTGCTAACGATTGTGGTGATAAAACAGAAGATCTACCTCGAGTGGGTCAGTGGTTGTATAAAATGTTTAAAGAACTGGTCGCTGATAGACACAATGATCTCAAAAACTTGGTCAACGGAGACCCTTGTGAAGATCGCGATGAAGTTGTAAAGAAGTTGGAAATCGCTGTCAAAGACACTAAGGCTAAGGTTGCTAGCTTCAAAAGAATTCCTGACGAACTCAAGGCAATAATGGAAAAGACAATTATAGAAACCATTGTAGGCAATGCAATAGATTGTATCAAAGTACTCGAGAGTTTAAACTGTTCAGAAGATGCTCAACAAATCAACGAAAGAACTGGAACTGGCGAAGAAGCGTTGGCTGATTGTTAAATGCTTTTGAAGATCTTTTGGTGAATTATAAATTAGACTAATGTAGAATTTTGTTGTAACCTAACATTTCATTACTATTATTGTACTAGTAAATTGTTAATCCATATATAATATTAGAATGCAGAAGTGTGTCTGTCCGTCTGTTAGCTTTCACGGCCCATCCGCTTATCCGATTCTGACGAAATTTTGTACAGAGATAGCTTGCTTCGCAGAAATGGACATGGGTTACTTTTTTGTCCCAGAAAGTCAAAGTTCCCAAGGGATTTTTAAATGCCTATCCTTGCCCATTTAACTGACTTGGACAAAATTTTGTAGACACGAGTAGCATGCATCCTAGAGACGGACTTAAGCTACTTTTCTGGTGATCTACACAATAGGCTGACTAGAAACAGAAACAAGCTTGCAGCTCCTGCCTTCCGCCTCAGGAAAGTCCAAAAGTCATTTGTGGGTATGGGTATAACCTTTTATAATAAAATCCCGCAAACTATTTTGGACTTACCTTTGCACAAGTTTAAAAAATCTATTAAAAATATGCTCCTGAAAAAAGCATATTACACAAATTGAAGATTATCTAAATGATAAAAGAGCGTGGATTTGACCTGCAGCTCGTTCCAGCAACGCACAAGACTGCAAATACTATTTTATACATGGCATAATCTTGTACTTATATCAAATATTTGAAAACAGCATCCGCCGAGTTTCTTGCTGGTTCTTCTCGGTAGGAAAGGCATTCCGAACCAGTGGTAAATGCATCCGACTATTCGAAAGTACTTGTAAAAGTCTATTTGAATAAAAAAGATTTTTATTTTATTTATTTATTTATTTATTTTTATGCCGTAAAAGGTATATGGGATTTTTTAAAAACCTAAATCCACGCGGGCGAAACCACAGGCATACTGTATTTCTATTTTTTTTTAAATTAATACATAATATTCAGGCACATCCTTAAAAGTAACGGAAATAAATAAATTGCATACCAGAATTTTAATTTTATTTTATTTACCTCTTTTGTCCAATAATATCAGCTTTACATAATTAGGGTGTGCGCACACAGGTGCAGAATCTTAAGGTCACTCAGGCCGGTGCTTTCTCCATACAAACGTAGGAGGGTAATCACAACAATATTTGTTACTGTACGCTCAAAACTAAGTATTATATCGATTTATCTCGTAATTATCTAGGTTTAATGATATATAAAACATTGAAAAATATTGATATTAAAGTTACGAGCCTAAATATTCCTATTTTCACACTAAATTTATGACAACTTTAGGCGCAAATAAATAAGATTAGGAGTGTGAAAATTGTAAAACAATTTAACATAAGACATAGTTTATTTATTTATTAGTTGAAATATCTTTATTTTGCAAACATACTGTACGTGAACGGTGTGCAAGCTCACGGTACTAAAGGGGAGATCTCCCACCGAGCGGTTGGTCGTGCTCGGTAGCGCCAGCTGGGCCGACGGTTGTATTTTGAAACTTCTATATATAGTCCAGATTGCCGAACACTCTGTTAGTGCGAGTAATGTCGACGGTACATTTTTTCGGGACTACGTCATCGACTGAACAGCGCCATCTAGTTTGTACTGTGGCAATCGCCACAATACATTTAGTATTTTTTTCTCTAAAATACTTTTCCTAAACCCTTTTCGTGCGCTGGATTTCGGTGAAAATCATCCTGCCTCTCACCTTTCTCATACAATGTCAAGTGAAAAGCAAACAGATTACCCACGTGCGCTGCCAATTTCGGTCGAGCGTACTGCGTCACCTTAAGGATCTCGGAGCGCTGCGAGCGACGCGCTGTCTTGACAATAAATGTATCTTCAGATACAGTGTTTTGTCAGAGTGAACTCTCGGTTTGATCCTGAATCCACGCGGACGAAACCACTTGCATCCTCTATTAATAAATGTTTTAAAATTAATACATATTTAATTTAGGCATGTACTTAAAGGTAACGAAAATAAATAAATTGCATGCCAGAATTTTAATTTATTTTATTTAACTCCTTTATCCAATAATTGACAGCTTTACATAATAAAGTCAAAGTCAAATGATTTATTCAAAATAGGTAATAAATTACTCTTATTGATTGTCTGGTATAGTGTTAGATTTGTAAGATAATATAGTGGTGATAATTATAACGCAAACTTAAAACTAAAGCTACGAGGGTTCCAAACGCGCCCAGGTCTGAGAAGAGCCCACAACAAACTCAGCCGGGTATTCTTTTTATTATCACCACTTTACAAATTTATTGAAACTTATTAGAACTATCACAAAGTCGTTAAGCAACTCATTCCCAAGCTTGCTTATCATTTAAATAATCCTTTACATTGTAATAGGATTTTTCAATTAGTTTACGTTTTATGAAAACTTTGAACTTGTTGAGAGACATCTCCAATATGTCTTCTGGAAGCTTATTATAGAAACGTATGGAATTACGAGCAAATGAATTGCTAACTTTACTGAGCCTAGAGGCGGGAATTACAAGTTTATTTTTATTTCTAATATTTATATTATGACAGTCACTTTTTTTTAAATTTATTTATGTTTTTATGTACGTACAGTAAATGTTCAAAAATATATTGATTATGCACTGTCATAATTTTAACTTCCCTAAATTTAGTTCTCAGCGACTCTCGTGGCCCCATACTGTATATGTGTATATGTGTGTAATAAGGTGTGCGCACACAGGCACAGCATCTCAGGCCTCGTTTACAGAGACGCGGAGCGTCGCGCGTTACGATGGCCGGCGCGGCCCGCACATATGGCGTTGTATGAGTGCGTTTACGGAGAAGCAATTTTATACGCGTCTGTTTGAGATGGGGCGTTTTTTGCGGCCGAGCCCGCGGATGGCATCGACGCGTCCCACGCGGCGTTCATCGCGGCGGCAATTCTCGATGAAGCGATGCCCGCAGCGGAACCTTCTGCCAGTCTTTATTTGGAAATCGCATAACGCAGACGCGCCCGCCGCGCGCACCGCCACTCTTCCTGCCTCGCATCTCAATGAACAACATCGTATATTGACATATGTTTGTGATTACGCATGCGATGCTAATTGCCGCTTAACGCGCCGCCGCACCGTTAACAAAAAAACCAGCCAAATGCGAATTAGACTCGCGCACTGAGGGTTTCGTACTACAATCGTATTTTATCGACATTTTGCACGATAAATCAAAAACTACTTACTAGATCTCGTTCAACCAATTTTCGTTGGAAGTTTGCATGTTTGTACATCATATATTTTTTTAGTTTTATCATTCTCTTATTTTAAGTTAGAAGTTACAGGGGGGGAGACACATTTTACCACTTTGGAAGTGTCTCTCGCGCAAACTATTCTGTTTAGAAAAAAATTATATTAAAAACCTCAATATCATTTTTGAAGACCTATCCATAGATAACCCCACACATATGGATTTGATGAAAAAAAATTTTGAGTTTCAGTTTCACCCCAAAATTTTATGGTTTTTTTTTCTATTTTTGTGTAAAAATCTTAAAGCGGTTTACAGAATACATCTACTTACCAAGTTTCAACAGTATAGCTCTTATAGTTTTGGAGAAAAGTGGCTGTGACATACGGACGGCCAGACGGATAGACAGACAGACATGACGAATTCGTTTTTTTCCATTTGGCTACGGAACCCTAAAAACGTACTGTTAGGAGGTCCGCTTCGACAGTCTTTTGAGAAAAAAAAACCACAAGAAATGTCCAACTAATTTAATTTGGAAATTCACACACACGGAACTTTTACTTCACGCGAATACAGTAGTTTCAATGTTAACTATTCAATATGGAAATGTGGACTGCTTCGCCGCCTCGCTGGTTGTTTTGTTTACTTTATATAAATTGAAATGCTGAAGCAGTGAATTAGCACATGTTAAAATTATTAGTTTATAACAGTACGACGCGCCGCGGGACGCCACGCCACACGCGACGCGCGACGGCGTCTCCGTAAACGAGGCCTTAAGGATCTCAGAGCGCAGCGAGCGACGCGCTGTCCAAGTTACAAATTCCACAATTATTTGACAGTCAAAAAGTGTACAATGATGCCCAATTTGAATATTATTTGATTTTTACTATCGCCTGTCGTAAAAGCGCTAGCAAAAGCAAAAATTTCTAATAGCATATGCCTAGCATGCAGCCTGTGGACGTCCACTGTAGGCCTTCCCTAAAGAGCGCCACCACACCCGGTCCTCAGCCTTCTAGAATAGAATAGAATAGAATATTGTTTTATTTAAGTAAACTCTTTACAAGCGCTTATGAATCGTCGGGTAGTTGTAATTTACCACTGGTTCGAAATGCCGTTCCTACCGAGAAGAACCAGCAAGAAACTCGGCGGTTGCTCTTTTTAATTTTTCAATATACAAGGTTATTATACCATACTATACAAGCCATAAAACAGCTGTGATAGCCTAATGGTTAGGACGTCCGCCTTCTAATCGGAGGTCGGGGGTTCGATCCCGGGCACGCACCTCTAACTTTTCGAAGTTACGTGCGTTTTAAGTAATTAAATCTCGACTCTAGTATCATAAGGTCGGATGTGTACTTCCGACCAAACTCACTTTTTTACATAAAGGTAATGAGCATTTCGGGCTCTTTCTGCCAAGCTGACACCAGTATTTCTATCTCTTTTCGTTGCAAAGATAAATACATGCATAATGTCGTATCTGAACACATTCTAAAAATTTGGAGAACCATAATTATATTTTTTGACTTGCGTATGTATGCACCAAAGCAATGGAGAAAAATGATAGATGTATTTTGAGTTCGACCATTATGCTACGAAATAAGTTTATTTGTAATACTAGCTGGTACTGCAGTTACGCACTTCTGCTTCTAAAATATGTAATAATTTTGTTAGGTAAAATCACAACAGATGTTATGCTTCGAATTTTTTGTATTAATATTTGGACTGTGAATCATTTAAGACTTTTTGCCTTGTAATATAAATAATTTTGCAATAAAATTCATGGAAGTAAGTTGAAATAAAGCTTTTTGTTTGTGACTACATTAAAGTTGATGTGATTAATAGGTAAGAGATCCATCCTATTTCACCAAAATTTTGGACTAAACTGCGGGAAAAAAGTAAAGAGCCAGAATAAAGCTGAAGACATTTTGAAAATGTAGACTAGAAAATCTTTTAGGATCACGAAAATCACACCATGGAAATCTAAGCATATATTATAATAATACCCCACTAAGCAAAAAACCGTGCATTTATGGTGTTTTTTATGAATCATAGTTCAAATCATCAGTTCAAAAATTTATTGCCCTAGTTTTTAAGGTAGCCTTAAAAAATTAGAGTACCTAATCAATTTTTTTCTTCTTTACCCGTCTTATAATCGACCGAATTTGATATTAATCCAGAGCAGAAATTATAAGGCACCTACAATATGTGATGATAGTGATTCTAACGAAACATACCAAATTATAGGAAGCTTTCGATTATGTTAATTTAAATATAAATGTAGTATAAATTAATTTATTAATTAAACAACTAATAAAAGTGAAAGTAAAAAAATAAAAAAACTTAACTAAAACACGAAAGAAACAGTTTAAAAAAGTATCTGTTAAAAAGAACAGTCGAAACAGAAGCAATGGAATTTTCAAGAAAGCAGAAAGTATTTTTTTTATTACAAAAGTGGCAATGCCGGATTTGACTAACAGTAAATCCTTATACCTGCGTAGTTTCTGCACCTTAAAAACGATTCATGATGCTACCAGCAGTGTTGCTACTTTAATGTGGTCTGAAAACATCAGCTGCAGCGGAAGGAATAAAACAGTATCTTGTCTTATTTCATTAATCTACTAGAGAAGAAACAAAGTATTCTCGAAATTGTTGAAGAATTGACTTTGTGGTCTGATAATTGTGTCGGTCATATTAGGAGCATGATAATCGTTATGGCTTACTTATGATTATTATAAGGATTACCACACTAAAAGGTGATAAATCACAAGCTTTATGCTAAAATGCAACATGTACCTACGTGGAGTAAGATGTAATCCATGCACAAATAGAAAAAAAGAGAACAGCTGAAAACAATGCAGATTACTAAACTAAGAGATTGGTCACAGTTTACAAGAACATGCGAAGGAAACATAACTTTTTAATAAGTTTGATTTGGCACTACAACATATTTTTAAAGACCACATCCCTTTACAAAGGTGATATATCAGGACCGTTTGTTATATATAATAAAAAAAAGAACGGCGGGGATTTTCAGATTTCGGAATATATTACCTGGCTACAACTAACGCAATAATGCTGGGTGTTATTATTTTATAAAAACTACTTTAAAGAAGACTTTTTTGTATTTCATTAGTATGTTATAGGTACATATAAACTTAAAATTCTTCCCCGCTTTCGCCCAATATACGACATAATAATAATAATAATAATAATAATAAATTCGGAAAGAGTCGAGCGATTTCAGCAAAATCGCCTCTTCTTGAGTGATCAGAAAAGGTTCTACAAGAGACTGGAGTGCCCAGCAGTCTGCTCTACCTCTCAGCGACCGGACCCGGCCGACCTCGTCACTTTTTGGCGGGGTGTGTGGTCGAGGGAGGTAGAGCATGAGGAGGGCCCTTGGATTGAGGCGATAGAGGAAGCATGTGCCTCAATAGAGCCGATGAACCCGATCGCCATCTCTACGGAGGATGTAGCTGGTGCAGTAAGGCGGGCCCCGAACTGGAAAAGCCCGGGACCCGACGGACTACATCACTACTGGCTGAAGGGTTTTTCGGTTTGCCATGCGACCTTGGCTCGACAATTTCAAGAGGCTCTCGAGCAGAGGACACTCCCGAGCCTTTTCACTACCGGGATCACTCATTTAGCTCCAAAGTCCACCGATACCACTGATCCGGCTAAGTACCGTCCTATTACGTGTCTTACTACCATCTATAAGACACTGACATCTGTTTTGAGCCTCAAGATCTCCCGTCACGTGGACGAGAATAACATCATATCTGGGGCTCAAAACGGATGTCGGGGCGGTAGTCGTGGTACTAAGGAGCTCCTTCTCATCGACTCCGTTGCGGGCCAACTGGTCAAACGCAACCGTCGGAATTTCTCCGCCGCCTGGATCGACTACAGAAAGGCATTCGACTCGGTGCCCCATTCATGGCTCCTGAGGGTCCTTGAGCTGTACAAAGTCGATGGTACAGTTCGAGACTTCCTCGGAGAATGCATGGGGCAGTGGAGTACGATTCTGTGTCTCCATGGCGAGCGGCTGGCGGATGCCGATGACCGGATAAGGATAGGAAGGGGTATCTTCCAGGGTGATTGTCTGAGCCCGCTTTGGTTCTGTCTGTCTCTGAACCCACTCAGCACTTTGCTGGAGGGTTCGGGGACAGGCTTTCAGTTTCGGAGAGGAGGGACAAAAGTGCCTCACCTTCTCTACATGGATGACCTCAAACTGCTGGCACCCAATGCCACCCGCCTGCAGGAGCTGCTGAATGTCACCACTGACTTTAGCAATTCCATCAGGATGGAGCTTGGGCTGGACAAGTGTGCGGTCATGCATGTGGAAAGGGGACAGGTAACTCATTCGGCTGAGATGAGTCTCGAGCCGTCCACCATCAGAACCCTCTCTGAAGCTGAGTCATACCGGTATCTGGGCATGTCACAGTCGCTAGGGGTAAAAGAGACGGACGTGAAACAGTCTGTTTGCGAGGCCTTTTTTAGCCGTCTGACAAAAATCTGTAAAAGTTATTTGTCAGGCGCCAATAAAATCCGAGCTTATAACGGCTGGGTCATGCCCGTTCTCATGTACACCTTTGGCGTGCTCAGATGGACTCAGACCGAACTTGACGCCCTGGACAGAAAAGTCCGCACAACTATGACTCTTTATCGCATGCACCACCCAAAATCGTCTGTGATGAGGTTGTATATCCCCCGGAAGTGTGGTGGTCGAGGCGTATTGAGCGTCAAGACCATGCATAACCGGGAGATAGCCAACCTCAGAACCTACTTTGAGACGATGAGGGGGTCCCCCATGCATAGAGAGGTCATAGAATGTGATAAAGGACTCACCCCACTATCCTTGGCCCAAACCGAGTGGCAGAAACCGGTGGTACTTAGCACCTCTGACCGGGAGGCCGTATGGAGGGAGAAGGAGCTGCACGGACGCTTTTTTAAAGCTCTTAATGAGCCACACGTAGATAAAAAAGCGTCCGTGCAGTGGTTGCGCTTTGGTGACCTCTTCGGGGAAACCGAGGGTTTTGTCTGTGCGATACAAGATCAGGTGGTCAAGACGCGGAACTACCGAAAGTACATTCTGAAGGATGGCACTCATGACATCTGTCGAGCTTGTCGCCATCCCGGCGAGTCACTCAGACATGTGCTTTCGGGATGCTCAGCGCTTGCCAACACTGAGTATCTGCACAGACACAACCAAGCAGCCAAAATCCTTCACCAAGAGCTTGCTCTGAAGTACGGTCTCCTGGATGAGAGGCTGCCGTATTACAAGTACACACCGGTGCCGGTACTCGAGCGCGACGGAGTCCGGCTCTATTGGGACCGGTCCATCATCACGGACAGGACTATTCTAGCGAATAAGCCTGACATCGTGGTGGTGGACCGGGCACAGTCGAGGGTGTTTTTGGTGGACATCACCATTCCGTATGACGAGAACCTCGTGAGAGCTGAGACGGAGAAAAAGCGCAAGTATCTCGATCTGGCTCACGAGGTTTCCGACATGTGGCATGTGGAGTCCACTGAAATCATCCCAATCGTCATATCTGCGAATGGGTTGATCCCAGTCAGCCTCGCTCAACATCTGAGGCGACTGGGTTTCCGTGGCAGTTCGCTCGCAGCCAGGATGCAAAAAGCGGTCTTGCTGGACTCGGCTAGGATAGTCCGCCGATTTCTTCACCTGTCGCCCTGACCCCCGGCCGTTTGGTCTCCCCTGCCGGGGTGTAATCCTCCGCCCGGTACAAATATGTATGTATGTAATGTTTATGTAGGTTTATTTATTTTTATGTATGTAAGTATATTATAACTCTTTTGGCTTTTATATGTATCTATTTTGTACGCGGGCGTGAGAGTAGATGTATATAATAATAATAATAAATCTTTATTTTCAGATAAAAATCCAGTTATACAATATAATAAAATAACGTTTAAATGAAATTAAATTAAAATAAAATAAATAGCCAAAAGTAATTTTTTGCAAATTAATTAGGTATATAAAGTAAAATAAAATAAGATTATTTAAGTCAAAATTGCACACTAAAGGTGTGCTGAGCTATTTTCTATTCGCATTTCGATGTGTCAAGATCCAATGTGCTACCATTGGACTACGTAGGTCCTGGCCCACCACTCGGAGGATGCTGTTATCAGAGCTACGCAATCTTTCCCAAAAGGAAGATATACGCGCCCTAATAACAGCAAAGAAGTCGGGCATTCCCGCCTCGGCGAACATGCTCGATGCGCTGCAGTATCTGGGAAACTTCATAAGGATGCGGTATGCATCATTATATTGCACCCTTATGGTGCTGAAGGACGCCCTCTTGTACCGGTACCATAGCTGACAGGTATAGAAACACTGACAGTAAGCCCTGAAGAGGGTGTCCTTGACTTCCTTACTGCATTTAGCAAATCTGCGCGCGAGCATGTTGCACCGAACCGACAATGCCCGCCCTTCCCGCTCCATGTCAAGGTCGTCCTTGCGATCGTCAGTGACGATGTGACCAAGGTATTTGAACTGCCTAACAATCCGAACCGCTGTTCCATCCAAAAACACTTCGGGAACTCTCTCCGGACCCTTTCCCGCTTTAAAAATCAGCATTTCGGTCTTCAGGCCATTGTACTTCAGTCCATGAGAGTTGGCATAACTCTCACAGACTGACAGTAACTTTCTAAGACCTTTGACTGACGGGCTAAGGAGCACCATGTCGTCCGCATAGCTCAGGTTGTTAAAGCAAACACCATCGATATGGCAGCCGACTCCAGTGCCCCTCAGCTCGCCAATCAGTCCATTGACGTACGCGTTAAAAAGGTCCGGAGAGGTCAGTCCGCCCTGACGAACCCCGCACTCTGACCTGTAGGCATCAGAGGTCGTGTCACCCCACCTTACATGATTCGTTTGTCCCCCGTACCAGTAACTCAACACCTCTACCACTGATTCCGGGACACCTGAGCCGCGCAGTTTGCTCCAGAGGATTTCATAATTCACTAGATCAAAAGCGCGGCTCAGATCCAGGAAGCACGCATAGACTGACGTGTTACGGCTGACATAATAGTCAACCGTGTACTTGAGGCTGACGATGGCAGAGTCTGTTGAGACACCGGGACGGAATCCAAACTGTGCATCATCTATACACACCTTCTGCAGCAGTTCGGGCTGCAGCAGTCTCTCAAACACCTTGCCCACTACGGTGCCCAGAGAAATAGGCCTATAGTTATTAGACGAGCTCTAATGAGAAACCATTATCCACTGTAAAATATAACCAACTTTTGCAGTAGGTACCTGATGACCTCCATTCTTACTTTACGTACCTAATCATTATAAGGAAAATCAGGCTATGTTGGCATGTTTTAGATTTCTATATTGATGTAACTGTCATGTATGCAATTCCACAAAAAATGTTTGGCCCACTGTAGGTTTCTAATTACTTTGTAATTTTTTTTTCCAATTTTTGGCCGTTGTTTTTAATTAATGGGCTTTATTTGTGAATTTGTAAATGTTATTTTCATTCATTCAGAAGTCACAAGGTTTACACGGATGCAATGGTCAGACTATCGGGCGAATGCAATTATTATGTTTCAGATCTAACTAATCAGTTTCAGAAAAATCAGATAGGTACATTGTTGCTATCTCACAAAACTCCTTAATGATTTTTGTGAGATAACTGCTGTGATCTTTTGTCCGAATATTACTTATGTATAATCAGTTAAGACGTATTATGAAATATTAAGTAATAGATCCGACTTTTATTTCAAATTTGTAATAGTAAAAATTGCAGCCATAAAGTCGGTTTACAACTTATGCACACAATTTTTTAGCACAGTTACGATTATTACCAGCATAAAGTCGCATATCGTCCATTTTGAAGAAATTGTGAGTTTATATTTTATTTATTAATGATAAAGTATTTCTAGTAATGGTTAATGATAGGTACAGTTAAGTGTTAAATATTACAAAAACAACTGATATCGTATCTCTAGTAGTTTAGAAATTATGACCCGATTTCCCTAGCATTTTTGTTTTGGCTCTCCTGAAAAGTAGCAAAAATCCACATCCGACCTTATGATACTAGAGTCGAGAAATATCACTTGCTTTAACGGTAAAGGAAAACATCGTGAGGAAACCTGCATGCCTGAGAGTTCTCCATAATGTTCTCAAAGGTGTGTGAAGTCCACCAATCCGCACATGGCCAGCGTGGTAGACTATGGCCAAAATCCTTCTCACTCTGAGAGGAGACCCGTGCTCTGTAGTGAGCCGGCGATGGGTTGATCATGATGATGATGATGAAGATAGAAGCCATTGCAGCCCCGTGCATTGCTGGAGCGAGTCAAATCCAAGCTTTTTTATCATTTACATAGTCTTCGACTGTATAATAAATTATGCTTTTTTTATGCTTCCTCATCCAGCCACTTCCCGCCAGCCTCTTTATATCGTCGGTCCATCGTGCTGGAGGGCGTCCCACACACGCGGTCTCCACTCCAGGAGTTTCCGGCTCCAACGGCCATCGCCTCTACGACAGGCATGACCTCCCACTGCCACTTCAGCTTGCTAATAGTTTGGGCTATGTCAGTGACCTTGGTTCTCCTGCGGATCTCCTCATTTCGGATCTTATCCCTCAGGGAAACTCCTAACATAGCCCTCTCCATAGCTCGCTGTGCGACTTTCAATTTGTTAACAAGGCTGTTTGTCAGTGTCCACGTTTCAGCACCACGCATCCTGTATAGTTAAAAAACCGGTCAAGTCCGAGTCAGGCTCGCGCAACGAGGGTCCCGTACTACAGTCGTATTTTTTAGCCATTTAGCACCATAATTCAAAAACTATGATGCATAAAAATTAATAAAAATCTGTTTTAGAATGTACAGGTGAAGACCTTTCATATGATACCCCACTTGATATAGTTATTTTGCTTCGATGATTGAAAATACTAGTTTTTAGTTCATGACCACAATTTAAATTTTTTTGTGTGATGTAACCACAAATTCACGGTTTTCAGATTTTTCCCCTAATGTCTGCTATAAGACCTACCTACCTGCCAAATTTCATGATTCTAGGTCAACGGGAAGTACCCTGCAGATTTCAGACAGACCGACCGACAGACAGGCAACAAAGTGATCCTATAAGGGTTCCGTTTTTCCTTTTGAGGTACTTACGGAACCCTAAAAATAGGTTCTAGGTAAGTAACACGTATGCAACATCTAAATAATAATGTTTGCATTGACATCGTTAATTAATGATAAGTAACACACTACTTAATTATTGTAATTAATGTGCGTATCTATCAATGAGTATTAAAATGTGTTTTTTTGTTTTTTTGTGACAACCTGTATATACCTAGTATACCTAACCACTTATAATTAAACTGTAATTGAACGATTTCTGTACAAATAATCGAGGACCATACATAAAAAAATAAAATCCATGTCTCCATACTGTAACATATAAGTAGTTACAACGGCGATAACAGATGGCGCCACTAGGTGGATATAACGCGCGATCCCCCAACGCTGTTGGGCCCCATATATCTTAAAGCTGTACAATGGTCCCCCCCCGGTGACGTTGTAGCGGCCAGTAGGGCCTACGCAGCATAGTCAATCCGAAACAACACAAAAAAAATGTTCTGTATCCTTCGTCCGCAAGTAACAAGTTGCAGCCGCCGAGTCGGCACTCTTGGGACTTGCTACAGTTTACCCTGGGTTTGCACTTTGCAGCCGCCGAGTCGGCACTCTTGGGACTTGCTACGGTTTACCCTGGGTTTGCAGCCGCCGAGTCGGCACTCTTGGGACTTGCAACAGTTTACCCTGGGTTTGCACTTTGCAGCCGCCGAGTCGGCACTCTTGGGACTTGCTACGGTTTACCCTGGGTTTGCAGCCGCCGAGTCGGCACTCTTGGGACTTGCTACGGTTTACCCTGGGTTTGCAGCCGCCGAGTCGGCACTCCTGAGACTTGCTACGGTTTACCCTGGGTTTGCAGCCGCCGAGTCGGCACTCTTGAGACTTGCCACTTGCCTAATATACCGGTATAACGGTTTACCCTGGGTTTGCAGCCGCCGAGTCGGCACTGCCCTCGGTGTCCTAGTGCTGGTCTAGTAGGACATGTAATAGTCTGTAGTATCGAATATACGCTATTACTATACTCGCAGCAGCCCTTCCCCTACGTAACAAGTGTTACAATACTAATATACTAATCCATACTAATATTATAAATGCGAAAGTGTGTCTGTCTGTCTGTCTGCTAACTTCTCACGGCTCAACCATTCAACCGATTTTGACGAAATTTACTACAGAGGTAGCTTGCAACCCGGGGAAGGACATAGGCTACTTTTTACGGAAAATTTAGGAGTTCCCACGGGATTTTTAAAAACCTAAATCCACGCGAAGGAAGTCGCAGGCATTAGCTAGTAGGTATACTAATATACTAATTACTAATAATATAATTATTAATAATAATATTACTGACTATCAAAAAGAGTAATTTATTACCTACTAGACGACGCCCGCGACTTCGTCCGCGTGGATTTAGGATTTTAAAAATCCCGCGGGAACTCTTTGATTTTCCGGGATATAAAGTAGCCTACAGTACGGTTGAACAGATGGGCCGTGAAAGGCTACCAGACAGACAGACACACTTTCGCATTTATAATATTAAGTATGGATTTTGAATAAATCATTTGACTTTTGACTTTTATTATAAATGCGAAAATGTGTCTGTCTGTCTGTCTGCTATCCTGTCCCAACCGATTTTGACGAAATTTGGTACAGATATAGCTTGCATCCCGGCGAAGGACATGCGCTACTTTTTATCCCGGAAAATCAAAGAGTTCCCACAGGAATTTAAAAACCAAAATCCACGCGGACAAAGTTGCGGGCATCATCTGGTACAAAATAAAAAGATTCCGACGAATTGAGAACCTCCTCCTTTTTTGAAGTCGGTTAAAAATGTAGATATGTGTAATTTGCTAAAAATGTAGATATGTGTAATTTGCTAAAAATGTAGATATGTGTAATTTGCTAAAAATGTAGATATGTGTAATTTGCTAAAAATGTAGATATGTGTAATTTGCTAAAAATGTAGATATGTGTAATTTGCTAAAAATGTAGATATGTGTAATTTGCTAAAAATGTAGATATGTGTAATTTGCTAAAAATGTAGATATGTGTAATTTGCTAAAAATGTAGATATGTGTAATTTGCTAAAAATGTAGATATGTGTAATTTGCTAAAAACCAAACCCGCATCCATTTCGACCATTTATAATATTGTCCCTGTCTTAAAAAAACAGCCAAGTGCGAGACAGACTCGCGCGCCGAGGGTTCCGTACTACAGTCGTATTTTTTCGACATTTTGCACGATAAATCAAAAACTATTATGCATTAAAATAAATAAAAATGTATTTTAGAATGTAGGTACAGGTGAAGCCCTTTCATATGATACCCCACTTGATATAATTATAGTTATCATAAGTTGAAAATACTAATTATTTGTTCATGAACACATCGCCGGCTACAGAGCACGGGTCTCCTCTCAGAGTGAGAAGGGTTTTGGTCATAGTCTATCACGCTGGCCATGTGCGGATTGGTAGACTTCACACACCTTTGAGAACATTATGGAGAACTCTCAGGCATGCATGTTTCCTCACGATGTTTTCCTTCACCGTTAAAGCAAGTGTTTTTTAATTAATTAAAACGCACATAACTCCGAAAAGTTAGAGGTGCGTGCCCGGGATCGAACCCCCGACCTCCGATTGGAAGGCGGACGTCCTAACCACTAGGCTATCACAGATTTTTGGGTTCATTACCTACTTGGGTCAAAATTACTATAAGAATCTCACTACGGAAGGTTTTCATGAATTACATTTAAGCGAAACCAGGGCAGGTGAACTAGTCTAAATATATAAAAGGAAAAGTGACTGACTGACTGATTGATCTATCAATGCACAGCTCAAACTACTGGACGGATCGGGCTGAAAGGCATGCTATTATGACTTAGACATCCGCTAAGAAAGGATTTTTGAAAATTCAACTTCTAGGGGGTAAAGTAGGGGTTTGAATTTTGTGTAGTCCACACAGCTCAAACTACTGGACGGATCGGGCTGAAAGGCATGCTATTATGACTTAGACATCCGCTAAGAAAGGATTTTTGAAAATTCAACTTCTAGGGGGTAAAGTAGGGGTTTGAATTTTGTGTAGTCCACGCGAACGAAGTCGCGAGTATAAGCTAGTATCTAATATTTTTGTCTTTTGTAAGTGTACTATAAAAAATAATAGATTACTTTATATTCATTAGAATTCATAGACGAAGGCATTCAATTAACACATCCAGTCTTGAAACAAATATTGTACAAAGATAAATTATCTATTAATTATTTAATATTAGACTCAAGATGAATATTACAACTTTCTTTCTGGTAGCAGTGGTAAGTAACTTGTATTAAAATAGTAAATTTAAAAATAGGCTGAGAAATCCGAAATCCGAAATCAAATACAACCTACGCCCAAAATTCCGTAATTTTACACCTGGCGCGAACCTATAATAAAATTTACTCAGACTTCGACCTTTTCCACCTGTCCAAAATGCAATTAAAAAAGGAAATAATTAAACTGCATCGGAAAAATAATAATATGTAACTAATAATAATTATACTAGTATCTATAATAGTACATAAATTCGCATATCATAATCCACAAGCACGCACTCACGCATACTCTCTCACGTATTCTCTCTCTCTCCCACACACAAACACACAGACACACATACACTCACATATACACACACACATGCATATGTTGTGAATCACCTACTAGGTATTTTTACTAGTTAAATTGACTTTTATATTTTCATATTATTATATTATTGTAAAGCTTGTTTAAATTATCAAACGTACTGTTATTAATTTATAATTAATATATATTTAAGTAATCTGTGAAAAATTGTAATCCTATTTGGCCTTATTTTCAGTCTGTTATTATGTAAAATTATATTGTATGTATCGCTGTTGATTGCAGAAAACATAAAAACATAAATCTCGACTCTAGTATCATAAGGTCGGATGTGGATTTTTGCTACTTTTCAGGAGAGCCAAAACAAAAATGCTAGGGAAATCGGGTCATAATTTCTAAACTACTTGAGATACAATTTCAGTTGTTTTTGTAATGTTTAACACTTAACTGTATCTATCATTAACCATTACTAGAAATACTTTATCATTAATAAATAAAATATAAACTCACAATTTCTTCAAAATGGACGATATGCGACTTTATGCTGGTAATATTCGTAACTGTGCTAAAAAATTGTGTGCATAAGTTGTAAACCGACTTTATGGCTGCAATTTTTACTATTACAAATTTGAAATAAAAGTCGGATCTATTACTTAATATTTCATAATACGTCTTAACTGATTATACATAAGTAATATTCGGACAAAAGATCACAGTAGTTATCTCACAAAAATCATTTAGGAGTTTTGTGAGATAGCAACAATGTACCTATCTGATTTTTCTGAAACTGATTAGTTAGATCTGAAACATAATAATTGCATTCACCCGATAGTCTGACCATTGCATCCGTGTAAACCTTATGACTTCTGAATGAATGAAAATAACATTTACAAATTCACAAATAAAGCCCATTAATTAAAAACAACGGCCAAAAATTGGAAAAAAAATACAAAGTAATTAGAAACCTACAGTGGGCCAAAAATTTTTTGTGGAATTGCATACATTGCGGTTACATCAATATAGAAATCTAAAACATGCCAACATAGCCTGATTTTCCTTATAATGATTAGGTACGTAAAGTAAGAATGGAGGTCAGCAGGTACCTACTGCAAAAATTGCTTATATTTTATAGTGGATAATGGTTTCTCATTATGTCGTATATTGGGCGAAAGCGGGGAAGAATTTTAAGTTTATATGTACCTATAACTTACTAATGAAATACAAAAAAGTCTTCTTTAAAGTAGTTTTTATAAAATAATAACACCCAGCATTATTGCGTTAGTTGTAGCCAGGTATTATATTCCGAAATCTGAAAATCCCCGCCGTTCTTATTTTTTTTTGATATAACAAACGGTCCTGATATATCACCTTTGTAAAGGGATGTGGTCTTTAAAAATATGTTGTAGTGCCAAATCAAACTTATCAAAAAGTTTTGTTTCCTTCGCATGTTCTTGTAAACTGTGACCAATCTCTTAGTTTAGTAATCTGCATTGTTTTCAGCTGTTCCCTTTTTTTCTATTTGTGCATGGATTACATCTTACTCCACGTAGGTACATGTTGCATTTTAGCATAAAGCTTGTGATTTATCACCTTTTAGTGTGGTAATCCTTATAATAATCATAAGTAAGCCATAACGATTATCATGCTCCGATTATGACCGACACAAATATCAGACCACAAAGTCAATTCTTTAACAATTTCGAGAATACTTTGTTTCTTCTCTAGTAGATTAATGAAATAAGACAAGATACTGTTTTATTCCTTCCGCTGCAGCTGATGTTTTCAGACTACATTAAAGTAGCAACACTACTGGTAGCATCATGAATCGTTTTTAAGGTGCAGAAACTACGCAGGTATAAGGATTTACTGTTAGTCAAATCTGGCATTGCCACTTTTGTAATAAAAAAAAATACTTTCTGCTTTTTTGAAAATTCCATTGCTTCTGTTTCGACTGTTTTTTTTAACAGATACTTTTTTAAACTGTTTCTTTCGTGTTTTAGTTAAGTTTTTTTATTTTTTACTTTCACTTTTATTAGTTGTTTAATTAATAAATTAATTTATACTACATATATATTTAAATTAACATAATCTAAAGCTTCCTATAGTTAGGAATGTTTCGTTAGAATCACTATCATCACATATTGTAGGTGCCTTATAATTTCTGCTCTCGATTAATATCAAATTCGGTCGATTATAAGACGGGCAAAGAAGAAAAAAATTGATTAGGTACTCTCATTTTTTAAGGCTACCTTAAAAACTAGGGCAATAAATTTTTGAACTGATGATTTGAACTATGATTCATAAAAAACACCATAAATGCACGGTTTTTGCTTAGTGGGGTATTATTATTATAATATATGTTTAGATTTCCATGGTGTAATTTTCGTGGTCCTAAAAGATTTTCTAGTCTACATTTTCAAAATGTCTTCAGCTTTATTCTGGCTCTTTACTTTTTTCCCGCAGTTTAGTCCAAAATTTTGGTGAAATAGGATGGATCTCTTACCTATTAATCACATCAACTTTAATGTAGTCACAAACAAAAAGCTTTATTTCAACTTACTTCCATGAATTTTATTGTAAAATTATTTATATTACAAGGCAAAAAGTCTTAAATGATTCACAGTCCAAATATTAATACAAAAAATTCGAAGCATAACATCTGTTGTGATTTTACCTAACAAAATTATTACATATTTTAGAAGCAGAAGTGCGTAACTGCAGTACCAGCTAGTATGACAAATAAACTTATTTCGTAGCATAATGGTCGAAGTCAAAATACACCTATAATTTTCTCCATTGCTTTGGTGCATACATACGCAAGTCAAAAAATATAATTATGGTTCTCCAAATTTTTAGAATGTGTTCAGATACGACATTATGCATGTATTTATCTTTGCAACGAAAAGAGATAGAAATACTGGTGTCAGCTTGGCAGAAAGAGCCCGAAATGCTCATTACCTTTATGTAAAAAAGTGAGTTTGGTCGGAAGTACACATCCGACCTTATGATACTAGAGTCGAGAAATAGAATTAATGTCATGCCGTTTGACTAAAAAAAAAAACAATACTGCGAAGAAAAAAATTAATTTGCAAATGTAATTTATTTGAACGTAGCTAGCAATAATGTATGTAAAGAAAATACGTTCCTATTTTCTTAGTCATTCAGGACTGTCATTTGTCAGCGAGTTGTATTATTAATCTGTGTTTTAAAGGGACGAGGATTTTGACAAGATGGGAGGTTAGAAGTTTGGGATTACGTGAAAAGATTAATTATTAATAAAAAGAATCAAAATTTACTAATAAGGATAACAGCTTAACTAATTAAAGTATAAACTTTAATGTCGTTTCTTGTATTTCAGGTGTGTGTTATTGTGATGTTAAATATAAGTATGTAGAAACCTATAAAAAGTAACAAAATAAATCTTGTATTTCAGAGCAACACATTATCCTTTTAATAAGCTGATCCAAAATACCTTATATGTACATACCTAAATTGTTACTTATTTAATTTTAAGCACAGAATTTTCGAGTCAGTCGACCCAAAGTATAAAAAGTTTGATTATTTTAGGGGATCGATCGGCACCGATTCCGTTGTCTTTCTCTAAACTAAATTTAGAGTATCTGCATCCTTTTCTTTTTAACAATGCTAGAAAGGGACAGAACATGAACTTTACATTTAAAGAATCTAAATTTTAGTGCACGCTACAAATTTAAACAGCTGTAGGCTCGCGACTGTGCGCTAAAATCACGGGTTTTACCATTTTAAAATAAAATTTAAAACTCTCAAACTGCGTCTGTCCTTTTCATATTACATTAGTAAGAAGAGTAGGTATGCGAATACTCTAAAATTAGGTTGAGCTCAGAATCAGTACCATTGGCGCCGATTCTTCTCCTTCGAGTTTCTTGCTGGTTCTTCTCGGTAGGAAAGGCATTCCGAACCAGTGGTAGATGCATTTGACGATTCAAAGTACTTGTAAACGTTTGATTGAATAAAAATATTTTTATTTATTTATTTATACATCATCATCATCATCATGATCAACCCATCGCCGGCCCACTACAGAGCACGGGTCTCCTCTCAAAGTGAGAAGGGTTTGGCCATAGTCTACCACGCTGGCCAAGTGCGGATTGGCAGACTTCACACACGTTTGAGAACATTATGGAGAACTCTCAGGCATGCAGGTTTCCTCACGATGTTTTCCTTCACCGTTAAAGCAAGTGATATTTTAATTACTTAAAAACGCACACAACTCCGAAAAGTTAAGGTGCGTGCCCGGGATCGAACCCCCGACCTCCGATTGGAAGGCGGACGTCCTTACCACTAGGCTACCACAGCTATTTATACATGTATCAGTATAGTTATTTATGCAACTGTTGTATAAAGAGGGGCATTAAAACACGAAAGACGGTTTGAGTGTTTTAATACCTAATTATAAACAGTTGCATACAAGACTTTATCTACACCCATAATATTATTATGAATCCTCTATAAAAGATTCTGAAACAGTTAGCTTACTGGTACTGCTAACATTAAAACAGCCAGTCCTAGTAACTTAACATCATCCATTACTGAGTTTATACAAATAAACTAAATGTTTATGAAAGAGTTATTTATTGTAGTAGTAATTTACATTTTGTATAGTGCACTTATTAAAATTTACTTGAATATTATGTTCGTTTCAGTGGTAGATGCATCCGACTATTCGAAAGTACGTGTAAAAGTTTATTCGAATAAAAAAGATTTTTATTTTATTTTATTTTAATGTTGGAAGGTCCCGATCCCGATATAGTTACTCGGCGGAATATTTATATTTAAATACCACTTCACTATAGAATATAAAATATCTGAAAAATCTAGCAGTGTCCTCTCTAAACATAAATCCCTCATTTTTTTGTAAACAAAACAATAAAAATATCGAAGAAAAATGGCGGGGATTCAAATAACTTACTTTTTTTTAAAAACGCACGGCGTTCTGGTAGTGAAACGCGCGTGAATGTCAATGTTCTTTTTTTGAAATTCATAGAAATACCCATAAATACCACGGATCACGACTTAAGGTTCGGTTAGAACGAGACAGATTTATGCCAGCATCAGCAGTATAGCGCTGTCTCTTTTTCACAGGAGTGTTATAATGAAATTCAGTACAACATTATAACACTCGTTTAAATGCTTTAATGGTTATTAAGATATTGGCCCCGATTCTCTAGTCTCTCTCTAAACTAAATTTAGAGTATCTGCATCCTTTTCTTTTTACTAATGCTAAAAAAGGAACGGAACATGACTTTCACATTTAAAGACTCTAAATTTTAGTGCACAATACAAATTTAAACAGTAGATTCGCGAGTGCGTGCTAAAATCACGGGTTTTACCATCTAAAAATTAAATTTAGAAATGTCAAACTGCTTCTGTCCTTTTCATACTACAATAGTAAGAAGAGGGTGCGAATACTCTAAAATTAGGTTGTGCTTAGAATCGGTGCCATTGGGTGTTTTAATGCTGGCAATAAGCTAACTGTTTCAGAATCTTTTATAGAGGATTTAAAGCATGGGGTGTAGATAAAAGTACATTAAAGTTTCAACAGCTTTTCAGCTCCCCCTGTAAATTTTCAATCAATCAGCCTGTTTGCGTCCACTGCTGGACATAGGCCTTCCCAAGAGGGCGCCCTCTGCTTTCCTCATCCACCCACTTCCTGCTACCTTCTTAAGGTCGTCAGTCCAGCGGGCTGGAGGTACCCACACTGCGCTTGCCGATACGCGGTCTCCACTCCAGAACACGTCTGCCCCATCGGCCATCGGTTCTGCGGCAGACGTAGCCTGCCCACTGCCACTTCAGCTGTAAATTTTATTTCATGCAAAATTACATAATTTTGTTACCCATCTCCTCATTTTAATTTGGCTTGTTCCAGATTGTCTTCAGCAGTCAATTCCTGAAATCTTCCACTGCGCCTGTGGATTCAACCGCTAACGTCACTATTAAAGACTGTGTTAATGAAACTCTAAAAGAATTCATCTACGAAAGAATCGGAACTAGCAATGAAGCTCTTGCTGAGTTTATAGAAGCGTTTGAATGCGCTATGGCTAACGCTTCTAATGAGTACAAAAAAGGTCTTAACCAAGTAGGTCAATGGTTAACGGGTTTCGAAGATTTGGTCGCAAATAGACACAATGACCTCGAAAACTTGGTCAACGGCGAACCTTGCGAAGATCGCGATGAGAATATAAAGAAATTGAAAATTGCTGTCAATGACACGGAGGCTACCGTTGCTAGCTTCAAGCGAATTCCCGATGAACTTAGGGCAATCCTGGAAAAGAATATTATTGAAACTATAGTGGGTAATGCGTTAGACGTTATTCAAGTACTCGAGAATTTAGAGTGTCCAGAAAACAGTACTGGAAATGCTCTTAAAGACTTTATTTTCGAAAGAATCGGAACTAGCAATGACGCTCTGGCTGAGTTTATAGAAGCGTTTGAATGCGCTATGGCTAACGGTTCTAATGAGTACAAAAAAGGTCTTAACCAAGTAGGTCAATGGTTAACGGGTTTCGAAGACTTGGTTGCTAATAGACACAATGACCTCGAAAACTTGGTCAACGGCGAACCTTGCAAAGATCGCGATGAGAATATAAAGAAATTAGAAATTGCTGTCAATGACACGGAGGCTACCGTTGCTAGCTTCAAGCGAATTCCCGATGAACTTAGGGCAATCCTGGAAGAGAATATTATTGAAACTATAGTGGGTAATGCGTTAGACGTTATTCAAGTACTCGAGAATTTAGAATGTCCAGA
Organism: Maniola hyperantus; assembly: GCF_902806685.2. NCBI lineage: Eukaryota > Metazoa > Arthropoda > Insecta > Lepidoptera > Nymphalidae > Maniola > Maniola hyperantus. The sequence goes on from NC_048563.1 coordinate 1,243,604, forward strand.
AAATAAACCAAAAAAATTTGATCTAAAACAATTAATTTACAAAAAAATCGAAGCCAGCAAAAAAAGTGAAACTCTTAAAAAAGCTCTAAAACTTTTGCTGAGTTACAAATTATTGGACTAATTAATAATTAATTAGACTAAGGTATATTTTTGTTGTGACATTTTTTATTTTATACTAGGGTCTTGGAGTGTTGAAATAAAATAAAATAACGTGATTTTTTTGTATAGCGGTAGTTTATGGGACTAGAATTCAATTGTTAAAGAGTATAATTAAAAAAAAAAACAGGATTTTTCAGCCAGTTTGCAATATTATTATACCATACTGTTCAATAATTGCAGCCCCGTGCATTGCTGGAGCGAGTCAAATCAAAGCTTACCCTTAACCCTTATAGATTCGTCATGTCTGTCTGTCTGTACGTCCGTCCGTATGTCGCAGCCACTTTTCTCCGAAACTATAAGAGCTATACTGTTGAAACTTGGTAGGTAGATGTATTCTGTGAACCGCATTAAGATTTTTACACAAAAATAGAAAAAAAAAGTAAGTAATTTTTGATTTATTGTGCATAATGTCGATAAAATACGATTGCACTACGGAACCCTCAGTGCGCGAGTCTGATTCGCACTTGGCCGGTTTTTTATTATTTACATAGTCTTCGACTGTATAATACCTATGCCTATTTTAAGAGCATACTTTTTAATAGATTTTTAAACTTGTGTAAAAGCAAATCTAAAATTGATTGTGGAATTTTATTATAAAAAATATTACACTCTTTCCCACAAATGACTTTCCCACTTTCCCGAGGCGGATATTTATATTTTCATATGTGTGCCTCTTGGCCCTTTCCGCCATATTGGCTATTACTATTTACTTCCCAACATCTTCTAAAATAATTATAAAACCGACCAAGTGCGTGGCGGGCCACGCGCAGTGTAGGGTTCCGTAGTCACAATCCTCGAAAAACAGATGTAACTCCTTAACCTGTGAACCCTACTTAGCTTAGCCATGATAGTTTTCTTTTAAAATTGATTATATATACTACTGGTGTGAATTTTTTCACGTTCCTATATACTACCATTTGGCTGATAGAGGGGGGGACACTTGACTCTAATTAAAAATTAACACTTTAAAACATCATATTATGTTACAAACGGATCTAGTAATCAATAAATGATGTTCCCAGACCCACAGTATTTTTAAAAGACCTATTCAACGATACCCCACACTATGGGGTAGACGAGAAAAAAAAATTTCATCCCCACTTTACATGTAGGGGAGCTACCCTAAAAAAAATGTTTATCAAAATTTTATTTCACCACTTTGTCGGCGTGATTAATATTTATACCCATGCCAAATAACAGATTTCTAGCACTAATAGACTCTGAGATTAACCGAGGACGGACGGACGGACAGACAGACAGACTGACGGACATGGCGAAACTATAAGGGTTCCTACTACGGAACTCTAAAAAGGAAAAGGTACAGCTAACTGTCTGGCTGATCTATCAACGCACAGCTCAAACTACTGGACGGATCGGGCTGAAATTTGGCATGCAGATAACTATTATGACGTAGACATCCGCTAAGAAAAGATTTTTGAAAATTCAACCCCTAAGGGCGTAAAATAGCGGCTTGAGTTTGTGTAGTCCACGCGGACGAGGTACCTAAGGACGCATAAGCTTGTGTGAGAGAATTTTAAATACTGATCAGAGTTGAGTCTGGCATGGAGTACTGGTGACATCTTTAATGGCTCATTCAGAGGGCTCTGCCAAGTTTTTTTGTTTTTTAGGGTTCCGTACCTCAAAAGGAAAAACGGAACCCTTATAGCATCACTTTGTTGTCTGTCTGTCGGTCTGTCATGACGCCTACGGTACTTCCCGTTGAGCTTTAATCATGAAATTTGGCAGGTAGGTAGGTCTTATAGCTGACATTAGGGGAAAAATCTGAAAACCGTGAATTTGTGGTTACAACACACAAAAAAAATTAAATTGTGGTCATGAACTAATAATTAGTATCAACTTTCGAAGTGAGTGACTATATCAAGTGGGGTATCATATGAAAGGTCTTCACCTGTGCATTCTAAAACAGATTTTTATTTATTTTTATGCATCATAGTTTTTGAGTTATCGTACAAAATGTCGAAAAATATGACTGTAGTACGGAACCCTCGTTGCGCGAGCCTGACTCGCACTTGGCCGGTTGTTTTTTTTTTTTGACAATAGTGCAACGGGTTTGTTTTGAAGTTGTACCAACTCGATGCAATACTCATTAAGTACCTACTCATCAGATCGCTGCGCCAGAAGAATTTTGCTATCAATTACTTACGCAGGAGAAATTGCTCAGCTTAAAGTCTGTTAAATAACATAGTGTCGCTACTCGCTACCCAACCTGTGTTTATTATTTATTATATTCGTATTTTATTACTATAACCATAAGAATAATATAAAATTCTGTTTTATTCTCAGTATAGAAAACAATCTATTTGACAAACACAGTGAAAATTTATAATGTAATAAAAGCAAAATGACAAGCGCCTGCGGATGTACGCTACACTATGTTACAGAACAGATTTTACAGAAATGTCACCTGTTTATCGGGGTTTTATCAGAAAGCAGAAGAAGAGGGTTTTCTTCTTCTTCTTCTTACTTCTGAACCTTTGCGCAATAAATGAGCCAGCCTTTCTGCCAACAGATGGAGCTTTTAATCGCGGTGAATTATGTCTGTAATTGTTTTTTGCACTAAGGCCCTTCATACATCTTCTCTCTTCTAATCTAAATATATTTTCTTCTTCTTCTTCTTTCTTCTGAACCTTTGCGCAATAAATGAGCCAGCCTTTCTGCCAACAGATGGAGCTTTTAATCGCGGTGAATTATGTCTGTAATTGTTTTTTGCACTAATGCCCTTCATACATCTTCTCTCTTCTAATCTAAATATATATAAAAGGAAAAGGACTGACTGACTGATTGATTGACTGACTGACTGACTGATCTATCAACGCACAGCTCAAACTACTGGACGGATCGGGCTGAAATTTGGCATGCAGATAGCTATTATGACGTAGCCATCCGCTAAGAAAGGATTTTTGAAAATTTAACTCCTAAGGGGGTGAAATAGGGGTTTGAAATTTGTGTTGTCCACGCGGACGAAGTCGCTAGCATAAGCTAGTTATATTATAAAATTTATATTACGCACAGCCTAAACCACTGGTCCTAGAGATGTGAAATTTTAAGGGTGTGTTCTTTGTAAAAAGTAGAAATCCAATCCACTAAGAAAGGATTTTTCAAAATTTCATCCCTATAAGTGGGTTAATGAAAGTTTGTATGAAAGTCCGTCATTTTTCAAGTTATTTGCATGAAAATTTGTGTTTGGATTTTCGACCCCAAATGAAGAAATACGTGTTTCAGATTTTTTGGAAATTCAACCCTCGTCGCCCGCCTCGATTTTCTAAATTCCATCCAGCTAGTTTTACATATTTCATGCGTTACTCGCAAGAGACGATACCGCAGTCGCATGCCAGTAGAATACATGTTCGCTACTCGAGTTTCGTTCGAGTTTCGTACATTATGCTACTAACAACAAAGAATTCTTAGTCTGCTCATCCGTCGCCATTTTACCGAGATTCGTAGAAGACGCGACGCGCGGGCGACGACAAGGTGGATATGAGACTAGTAGCAGATGCGTGGATATCGGTCAGAGGCGTCTTTACCTATGGTGCAGGGTGTGCGGGCTGCGGCGCACACGGGCGCCGGGTCTAAGGGGGCGCCGAGCGCCCTCTAATGTGACACCTCTAAAGATGCGTCGATGCCGGCGCTCTCAAAGACCCTGCGCTCGTGTTATGGCCGACGCCGTCATCATTTAAAATCATCATTTAAAATTGCACCATTTGCATCCGAATTTCCGTTCGAAAATTTAACTTTTAGTATTCCATTTTGACCCTGCTCCGACTAGACTAGAGGGCGCCAGGGTACTGGTTGCACACGGGCGCCACAAGGGCTAGAGACGCCTCTGATACCGGTAGCGAAGTGTGCGAATCACCATACAAATGTATGTGTGATATTAGAGCCTCAATAGCTCAACAGGTAAAGGAGTGGACTGAAAACCGAAAGGTCGACGGTTCAAACCCCGCCCGTTGCACTATTGTCGTACCTACTCCTAGCACAAGCTTTACGCTTAGTTGGAGAGGAAAAAGGGGAATATTATCAACTCATCTTCGAGACTCGCGTAGGATACTAGTCGTCTGTAAGTATCGTAATGTAAGAAGAACCTAGGACTCCATGGCATGGTCTCCACGGCAAACGGAACGAAAACCAACCAAGTGCGAATCAGACTCGCGCACTGAGTCGACATTTTGCACGATAAATCGAAAACTAGTTACTAGATCTCGTTCAAACCAATTTTCGGTGGAAGTTTGCATGGTAATGTACATCATATATTTTTTTTAGTTTTAGCATTCCCTTATTTTAGAAGTTACAGGGGGGGGGGGATACACATTTTACCACTTTGGAAGTGTCTCTCGCGCAAACTATTCAGTTTAGAAAAAAATGTTCTGGAAACCTCAATATCATTTCTGAAGACCTATGCATAAATACCCCACACGTATGGGTTTGATGAAAAAAACCGGCCAAGTGCGAGTCAGGCTCGCGCAATGAGGGTTCCGTACTACAGTCGTATTTTTTCGACATTTTGCACGATAATTCAAAAGCTATGATGCATAAAAATAAATAAAAATCTGTTTTAGAATGTAGGCAGGTGAAGAACTTTCATATGATACCCCACTTGATATAGTCACTCACTTCGAAGGTTGAAAATACTAATTGTTAGTTCATGACCACAATTTAATTTTTTTTTGTGTGATCTAACCCTAAATTCACGGTTTTCAGATTTTTCCCCAAATGTCAGCTATAAGATCTATCTACCTACCAAATTTCATGATTCTAGGTCAACGGGAAGTACCCTGTAGGTTTCTTGACAGACAGACGGACAGACAGACAGACAGACAGACAACAAAGTGATCCTATAAGGGTTCCGTTTTTCCAACAAAATTTTGAGTTTCAGTTCTAAGTATGGGGAACCCCCAAAATTTATTGTTTTTTTCTATTTTTGTGTGAAAATCTTAATGCGGTTCACAGAATATTATGTACTTACCAGGTTTCAACAGTATAGCTCTTATAGTTTCGGAGAAAGGTGTCTGTGACATACGTACGGACAGACACACAGACATGACGAATCTATAAATAAATATTTAAAAAAAAATCCTTTAATTCGACCATAAAACTTGATCATAATTTGTTAGTAATAACACACGCCTTAAAAACTAATGTTAGTAATCTTATAACTATTTACCTAATCCTAATACTATATCTAAGACAGGCTTGATTAGTCAGCACGTGCACCATATTATGACAATGAAAATGAAAATGAAAATCTTTTTTTATTCGTATAAACTTTTACAAGTGCTTACGAATAGTCGGATGCATCTACCACTGGTTCGGAATGCCTTTCCTGCCGAGAAGAACCAGCAAGAAACTCGGCGGTTGCTCTTTTCAAATATTTGATATAGGTACAAGATTATGCCATGTATAAAGAAAAAAAAAGATTCCGACGAATTGAGAACCTCCTCCTTTTTTTGAAGTCGGTTAAAAATAGTATTTGCAGTCTTGTGCGTTGCTGGAACGAGCTGCAGGTCAAATCCACGCTCTTTTATCATTTAGATAATCTTCAATTGTGTAATATGCTTTTTTCAGCAGCATATTTTTAATAGATTTTTTAAACTTGTGCAAAGGTAAGTCCAAAATAGTTTGCGGGATTTTATTGGTTCAGGTACTGACAATCAAACCTGTCAGCAAATGCCCTCAGGATGCCACTGAAGCTAGCCCGTACCCTGCGCACCAGGGATGTGAACCGTTTACGCATGGTAGTGAAGAAACCATCCACATGCGCATCCGCGAACATACCCGACGCGCTGCAGTAACGAGGTAGACCCATTAGCATCGTGAATGCATTATTGAACTGAACACGCAGGGCATTGTACTGTTTCTGCGTGTAGTCCACCCACAGGCTGCTCGTGTAAAAAGAAGTGCAGTAAGCTTTAAAGAGCGTTACTTTTACAGGGACAGAACAACGAGCAAACCTGCGAGCGATCATGTTCGCTCTAATAGACATAATATAAGGGTTCAGTTTTTTGCCATTTGGCTACGAAAAATGTAACTCTCGATAAGAGAGGCATACTTGCGCCGCTTGCCGTTTTCAGTCGTTTCTGTTGCGGCTATTGATATTGACTTTATATTACGTGTAAAATTTGTTCTAATTAGGTATAAAAGTCTGTAAAAACAAGCTGAAGGTATCATTATTGAAAGTTACATCACCTCCTAAAATGAACAGCGCAACCATCTTGCTAGTGGGACTGGTAAGATATTGTTTTAAGCTTTTTTTAACCGACTTCAAAAAAAGGAGGAGGTTCTCAATTCGTCGGAATCTTTTTTTTTTTTTTTTTTTAATTTTTTATGTATGTTCCCCGATTACTCGAAAACGCCTAGACCGATTTTGAAAATTCTTTTTTTGTTTGAAAGGGTATACTTCAAAGTTGGTCCCATTTCAATTTGGTGAAGATCTGATGAACATCTTCGAAGATAGATACTGGAACTCCTCAACGGATAAGAGTAAATTGCTCGCGATCAGTGTAATAGCTTAGTAAACAGTAGACTTTTAACCAGTCATAGCATAATTCCATGGGGCCACTAAAAATTGTGAAATAAATTTTTTTTACAAAAAAAAATAAAAACCGACTTCGTTACACAAACACTAAAAATTGAAAAATAATTTAATTTATTACCGAATATATTATGTATACAAGAGTTAATATAGTTCCATAATAATATTTTTTGGGGTCGGTGCCAATGAGGTGCCATGGTGGAGTCCCATAAAAATATGAAGTCTAGACGATTCGCGCAGCTAAAGCTAATTGGCACCGGCACCAAAAAGTATTATTATGGAACTATATTAACTCTTGTATCAATCATACTCAATACTTATAATAAAACTGTAACAGGTCAAATTCTGTACATTGAAGATATTTTGAAAATTTTTTTTCGAGGGCACTCTATAATCGATACTGAACCCAAAACTGTAATTCTTTTCATTTTTGTCTGTCTGTCTGTCTATCTGTCTGTCTGTCTGTCTGTCTGTCTGTATCACGGCCGCGCATCACGCTGAAACTACTGAATGGATTCCAATGAAACTTGGTACGATTTGAGGTCATACTATGAGGAAGAATATAGGATACTTTTTATCCCGAAATTCAGCATGGTTCCCGTAGGAGAGGGGATGAAAGTTAAAATGTATACTGAGTTGTAATTCATTAACGCGTAGTCCGATTTCATTCATTCTTTTTTTGTTAGAAAGGGGATATTTTAAAAATTGTTCCGTAAATATTTCAAGGTAATCAGTTTTCAACCGACTGTCAAAAAGGAGGTGGTTCTTTTTTCTACATCGATTTTTTCGAGGTTTCTGGACCGATTTGCAATTTTTTTTTTTAAATCAACAAAAAAAGTTTTCGTGGTGGTCACATAAAAAATTCTGGATTCAACTCCTTAATCTTGATGCTGCAGGGTTACTGCCCGCCTGAGTTATCAAGATTCAGGAAGTGTTCATAGTGAATTCATATTGTAGGTACCAAGCAACGACTTTATTCTCAGACTTCAAGTCTCAACTCCTCAACCCTGATGATGTAGGGTACAGCACTCCTAAACTATAATGTTTCAGGAACTGCGGATGATGCAAAATTATTTTGGGTACCAAGCATAGGCTACATCATTGAACTTCGGATCCTAACTCCTCAATCCTGATGCTGCAAAGTACTGAAGTCCTAAATCGTGGGGATTTAAAAAAAAATTAAAAAATTTGAATCGACTGTTAGGCGGAACGAAGTTCGCAGGGTCAGCTAGTACATAATATATTCGGTAATAAATTAAATAATTTTAAAATTTTTAGTGTTTGTGTAACGAAGTCGGTTTTTATTTTTTTTGTAAAAAAATTTTATTTAATTTAAAGTGATCAAACTTCTTTAGTAGGTTTTTATTAATAATGACGACGACAGGGTCTTCTCTTCTTCTTCGAGGCGTAGCCTCCTTACCCGGGCAAGGCGCGGGGTATTCATGTTACCCCGGTGTTGGTCTTCTAGCCGAAATTTCACCGGCTAGGGCCCGCCATCTTGGCTTGGGGCCTCGTGGCTGGTTGTGTTCCCCGCGCTGAGGGCGATAGAGTCGCCGTCGCGCGCGGGGGTGGTGTCTGGTCCGGTCGTGATCTCCGCGTTGCGGACGATAGGCTGGCCGTCTCTCGTCTCGCGTCGTCATCATCATCGCTAGGATCGCCTGCGTGCCACGCTAGTGGTGGCGATCGTAGGAGTTCCCGAGGCAGAGGACGCCCGGTCGGTGGTCGAATGATCAGCAGAGCGATGCCGTGAAGGTGTGTGTGGACGTACTCCTCCACGGTGGGCGTCTTGAGGTCGCGATGAATGACATCATTCCTCACGTACCTCGGCGCTCCTACGATCATGCGTAGGCACTTGTTCTGCTGGACTTGTAAGCGGCTCTTCTGGTGTTCTGAACAGAGAGCATACCATGCAGGAGCCGCGTACGTCAGACGTGAGCGGACATAGGCTCCGTAGATCCGGAGCTTGGTCTTCAGTGAGAGGCTTGCGGTGAGGATCTGGTACAGGATCTTTTAATAATGACATTGCGGGTTTTCTCCGTTTGGCCGGAACGGCCAAGCGGGGGTACGGGCCTCGAGGCATGGCCTCCTTACCCGGGTGGGGCGCAGGGCAACTTTGTGCCCTGGTGACTGTTTTTAAGTCGGAATTACACCGACTTGGGCCTGCCAATCTTGGCTTATGGCCCTAGGGGACTTGTTCTGTTTGTTTGTTCTCCGCGCGCGGGCGGCGGCGTTCGCACTGTCCGGTCGGCGGTCTAGGGGTGAGTGGAGCGGTGCCGTGGAGGTGCTCGTACGGTCCGTTGTCCGTTTAATAATGAGGAGGTTTCCAGGCAACATTTGAGATAATTTTCATAGATGGCGCTGAATGCTTTTTTTTTTTTTTTTTTTTGCTGATTGTAGGTACATTTATAAGTTGTCAATTACAATTTTTGTTTCGAGCTACAATCTACCATACTATGGTGTGCAAATTTGAATAGGTACACAAATAGAATTATTAATAGGAATCCTTACTACAACAATAGGCAACACAACAATTATTTATTAATACAATAGCTCAAATATCTCATTATTAACATATTATTCATTATATTTAATCATTTATTATTATTTTGCATTTAAAAAAAAAAAAAAGTTTAATATTAAGTAAGTCATAAAATTATTATAATCTAATTAATGGCAAAAGGGCATAATACAATAGACTTTTTTTTTTTCACCTTTCACCACTAAAGATAAAAAATAATACCTATAGTATCTATATCATACCTATATCACAAATGACTTTTGGACTTTCCTGAGGCGGAAGGTAGGAGTTGCAAGCTTATTACGGTTTCTAGTTAGCCTATTGTGTAGATCACTAACTCGTCAATAACTAGTAGGTAACATTTGGCGGTTGATACTGAGGATGATGATCATCATGATCATGCAATGAACCAAAAGCTTAATTTGCTGTTATCCGCTGAAACAGGTCGAATCTGTATGGTGCAACATGCAGCATGCGAAATGCACCGCCCGCCCTCCAACTGCTAAACTTTGTAAAGCTTTGCAATTGTGCATTGTAAGGTGTACATCTCCTGAGGATGCTTCGGTGTCGGGGCGAAACGTGCGTCGAGTGTGTTTGGGATTTGTGTGGTGCTGCGTGGTGGTGGTGCGTATTGCTTGTCTGGTGGCTGCTTCTTCCTGCATGTTTAGCAGTGGGGAGGGCGGGCGGTGCATTTCGCATGCTGCATGTTGCACCATACAGATTCGACCTGTTTCAGCGGATTACAGCAAATTAAGCTTTTGGTTCATTGTATATCATGGACTTCCGCAAAGTAACGCCTGCTTCTATACAACATGATCATGATCACTTTCACGGAGAATTCAAGGACGAATCTTGCGCAAACAGATTAAGAGAGGGGGTAACACCTGTGTTTACGCAGACACGTTTAATATTCATAATAATGTTATCTACTTCAACTTTTATTTTTCTTGGTATTTTGTAACCATTTCTTATTATTTAAAAAAAATATAAAAGAAAAAGGTTACTGACTGACTGACTGGCTGTCTGACCTATCAACGCACTCGAACTACTGGACGAATCGGGCTGAAAGGCATGCAGATAGCTATTATGACGTAGATATCCGCTAAAGAGAAAATTCAACCCCTAAAGGGGTAAAATGGTTGTTTGAAATATGTGTAGACCACGCGGACGAAGTCGCGGGCAGTAATAAATAATAGGAAAAGCTGACTGACTGACTGACTAATCTTTCAACGCACAAGCTCAATGTGTTCAACCCCTAAAGGGGTAAAATGTTTGTTTGAAATATGTGTAGAACACGCGGACGAAGTCGCGAGCAGTAATATATAATAGGAAAAGCTGACTGACTGACTGACTAATCTATCAACGCACAAACTCAATGTGTTCAACCCCTAAAGGGGTAAAATAGTTGTCTGAAATTTGTGTAGACCACGCGGACGAAGTCGCGAGCAGTAATAAATAATAGGAAAAGCTGACTGACTGACTGACTAATCTATCAACGCACAAGCTCAATGTGTTGTGATTGGCTGAATTTGTGCGATTCTTGTTGCAACAATGCATTGTAGCCAATAGTGAGCGAGCGTCAACCAATCAGAGGTGATTGCGATCGAGACATTGTAGCTGTCAGAATGACAGCTACAATCGAGCAGCTGAATGATTGATCGCGCGTTCGTAGTTCGTACGAGTAAATTTCGCGCGAACCTGCGATGATCGCGTAATCGCGTTAGATTAGGAGTTAGGACAACACCTTAAAGGGGTAAAATCATCATCATAATCATCATCATCCTGTGGACTTCCACTGTTGGACATAGGCCTTCCCTAAAGAGCGCCACCGCACCCGGTCCTCAGCCTTCCTCATCCAGCCACTTCCCGCCAGCCTCTTTATATCGTCGGTCCATCGACGGTCGGTCGGAGGCTACAACATTTTTGGGGATAACCTTAGATGCGAAGCTTCAATGGGGCACCCATATATCAACTCTTGCTAGCAAATTAAACTCTGCCGCTTACGCTGTTAGAAAGATTCGGCAGTTAACTGACGTGGAAACCGCAAAGATAGTATATTTTGCTTACTTCCATAGTATTATGTCTTATGGAATTTTAATATGGGGTAAAGCGGCAGATATTGGGAGAATTTTTGTATTACAAAAAAGGGCAATACGCGCAATTTATAACTTAAGACCACGCGATTCCCTTTGAGAGAAATTTAAGGAAATAGATATCCTTACTGTAGCCTCTCAATATATTTATAATAACATAATTTTTGTAAGACAAAATATTCTTAGTTACAAGAAAATTGGTGATCTACACAATAGGCTAACTAGAAACAGAGACAAACTTGCAGCTCCTGCCTTCCGCCTCAGGAAAGTCCAAAAGTCATTTGTGGGTATGGGTATTACCTTTTATAATAAAATCCCGCAAACTATTTTGGACTTATTTTTGCACAAGTTTAAAAAATCTATTAAAAATATGCTCCTGAAAAAAGCATATTACACAATTGAAGATTATCTAAATGATAAAAGAGCGTGGATTTGACCTGCAGCTCGTTCCAGCAACGCACAAGACTGCAAATACTATTTTATACATGGCATAATCTTGTACCTATATCAAATATGCTTGTTCTTCTCGGTAGGAAAGGCATTCCGAACCAGTGGTAGATGCATCCGACCATTCGTAAGTACTTGTAAAAGTTTATACGAATAAAAATTTTATTTATTACGAATAAGATTTTTATTTATTTATTTATATTTACATCGTGCTGGAGGGCGTCCCACACACACACGGTCTTCACTCAAGGACTTTCCGGGGTAAAATAGGGGTTTCAAATTTGTGTAGTCCATGCGGACGAAGTCGTGGGGATAAGCGAGCGCTAGTATACTATAAATATGTTTTTGAAGTGATCACATTATATGATCACTTGTGTTTGTGCACATGGTGCACACACTTGTGTACATTTCTTCCTGCGTAGTTGGCTAGACTATGTAAAGTAAATTTTAATAATAATTTGAACACATTTAAAAAACATATTAATCAACATTTTGCATCTCCTCCACTTTAAGTATATTTTTCATAGTTAATTTTCTTGTATTTCTTTTTTCTGTGTTTTTATAAATTGTATCTTATCAGTTAGTTAGTGCATATATTTATTTAAGAATTGTTGTGTACACATATTTAGGGTTACCGCTTAGATCTTAATCTATTGTTTTTTATTTTTATTTGGACCATTTATAGCTGAAACCTGTTTTGTGTGCCTTTATAATAAAATAAAATAAAATAAAAAATAAAGGTCAACGCTCACCTGCCTATTTTTTTTTCTCTAGGAGGAGGAAAAATCCCTAACGGACTTCTGTCTATCGACAGTGTGTGTCTGACTCGCACGGACTAAAAACACCTCCCCCTTTGCGAGATCAGCACGGAACCGTATTACATTACTTCGTGCTGACCCTCTGGTTGCTCTCTCTCCTTTTTTAGGGTTCCGTACCTCAAAAGGAAAAACGGTCGTCTATCTGTCCGTCTGTCTGTCCGATTTCTGCCGAGTTGCTGGTTCTTCTCGGTAGGAAAGGCATTCCGAACCAGTGGTAGATGCATCCGACTATTTAAAAGTACTTGTAAAAGTTCAATTTAGTAAAAAATCAGTACCCCTTTTATAAATGCGAAGGTGTGTTTGTTTGTTGGTTTATTGGTTTGTAGATTTGTTGGAGTGTTGGCACAGAATATATAATGGTGTTGGTTTGTTGGTTAGTTCTTCAATCACGTCACAACGGAGCAACGGATTGACGTGATTTATTGCATGGGTATAGTTTAGCACCTGGAGAGTGACATAGGCTACTTTATATCCTGGAAAATCAAAGAGTTCCCTTGGGATTTTGAAGAATGTAAATCCACACGGACGAAGTCGCGGGCATCAGCTAGTAATAAATAAATAAATAAAAATATGTTTTAATAGCTGATGCCCGCGACTTCGCCCGCTTGGAATTACGTTTTTAAAAATCCCGTGGGAACTCTTTGATTTTAACCGATTTCCAAAAAGGAGGTGGTTCTCAATTCCGCCCGTTTTTTTTTAAATGTATGTTCACCCATTTTTTCGAGGTTTCTGGACCGTTTGTAATTTTTTTTTGGATATTTAAATTTGAATTTAACTTCTTTCAGGCTGTTTTCACCACCCTCTTCCTGGAGTCTTCCGCCGTGCCTGCGGAGTCCGCAACAATTGCCCTAACTGGACCCTTTGCCAACGCTGTTGAAAAAGCCAGAAAATTCGCTGGTGATGTCATCAGAGACGTTGCCACGGACGTTAAAACGGCTGTAGACAAAGTTGGAAAAAATATTAGCGAAGCAGCTGAAAATGTTCAAAAAAATGTCCAAGAGAAAGTAGCGAAAGATATAAAAACTGTCACTGAAAATATTCATAACACTGTCAAAAATGTCCAAGAAAACGTTCATAAAGCTGTCAAAAATGTCCAAGAAGAAGCCGTTAAAGATATAAAAACTGTCACTGAAAACGTTAAAAAAACTGTCAAGAATATCCATGATAAAGCAGTGAAAGATATAGAAACTGTAAAGGATACTGCAGCTCAATTCGCTAGCGATGCTAAAGCGAAATTTGCTGTAGATGCTCTAAAAACTTTGCTTGCTGGCGTTAAAGTAGCTGTAGACAAAGCTTCAGATGCAGCTTCTGGTGATGTGAAGGATGGTTTAACCCAAATTAGAGACTGGTTAGATGGTTTTGAAGATTTTATTGCTTCAGTACAGTAAAGTAAACCCAAAAAAGTGGTCAAAAGTACCTAAATAGGTAATCCAAGTTTGAGAAAATAAAAAATAATTAACAAAATAAAAAAGTTACTTAATTACATGTTTTATTTTCTTACAATTAACTAAAAATGCCTTAGGTCCAGGTGTCCATCTATCTTCTATATATATAAAATTCAAAGTCCTGACTGACTGACTGACTGACATATATATCACCGCACTGCCTAAACTGCTGGTCATAGAGACATAAAATTTGGAGGGTGTGTTCTTTGTAAAGAGTAGGTATCCATTAAGAAAGGACTTTTTGAAATTCCACCCCTAAGTGGGTTAAATGGGGGATGGAAGTTTGTATGAAAGTTCGTCATTTTTGAAGTTACATCGATGAAAATTGGTATTTAAGCTTTCAGCATGCTTTCAGTTAAAAAAATACGTATTTCACGATTTTTGAAAATTCTACTACCAAGGGGGTTAAATAGGGGATGAAAGTTTGTATGAAAGTCCGTCATTTTTCAAGTTATTTGCATGAAAATTGGTAATTGGGTTTTCGGCAACAAATGAAGAAATATGTATTTCAGGATTTTTGGAAATTCAACCCCCACCTCGATTTTATAAATTCCACTCGAGAAAAGCCGGGGCGGGTCAGCTAGTTTTTTATAGATTTTAAGTTTGCCTCCCACAGTACAGTTCTTGCAATTCACGAAGGCGAGTGGCTCATGCTTGTGTTTAAGTCGTGTCGATATAAGTAAGGTACGCTAAATGTGTGCGTTTGCGAGCGCTTGCTCGCGACTGATTGGTCCGACATGCACGCACACTTATGCAATGCCCGTGTACATCCGACGTAACCACAAGTAAAGTCGACTCGCCTTCGTGAACTGCAAGAACTGTAGTTAACTTTGACAGCTAAGTAGGTACAGAGTGACGACCGCAAGCACCTCTGATTGGCTGACACACAAAATAGCTGTAGACAAAGCTTAAGGTGCAGCTACTGGGGTGATGTGAAGGATGGTTTAACCCAAATTAGAGACTGGTTAGATGGTTTCGAAGATTTTATTGCTTCAGTACAGTAAAGTAAACCCGAAAATGTAATCGAAAGTAACAGTGAAGTTACAGCTGAAACCTAACTAGGTAGGTAATCTAAGTTTGATAAAATAAAAAATAATTAACAAAATAAAAAAGTAACTTACGTGTTTTTTTTTCGTACAATCCATATCCTCCATACTAATATTATAAATGCGAAAGTGTGTCTGTCGGTCTGACTGTCTGCTAGCCTTTCACGGCCCATCCGTTCAACCGATTTTGACGAAATTTGGTACAGCGATAGCTTGCATCCCGGGGAAGGACATAGGCTTTTTATCCCGGAAAATCAAATAGTTCCCACAGGATTTTTAAAAACCTAAATCCACGCGGACGAAGTCGCGGGCATCATCTAGTTTTTAATATTTGTTGTTATAGCGACAATAGAATCACATAATATTGTGTAAAATTTTCAACTCTCTACCTATTACGGTACCCTAATACGGTACGGATCACTTTGTTGTCTGTCTGTCAAGAAACCTACAGGGTACTTCCCGTTGACCTAGAATCATGAAATATGGCAGGTAGGTAGGTTTTATAGCTGACATTAGGGGAACATTCTGAAAACCGCGAAAATGTGGTTACATCACACAAAAAAAAATCGTGGTTATGAACTAATAAATAGTATTTTCAATTTTGGAAGTGAGATAACTATATCAAGTGGTGTATAATAATATGAAAGATCTTCACCTGTACATTCTAAAAAAGATTTTTATTTATTTTTATGCATCATAGTTTTTGAATTATCACGCAAAATGTCGAAAGAATACGACTGTAGTACGGAAACCTCGTTGCGCGAGCCTGACTCGCACTTGGCCAGTTTTTTTTTATTTTTGATTGAAAGCTTTATTCTCATCGATTAACTTTAAAAATGACGGACTTTCATACAAACTTCTATCCCCCATTTAACCCACTTAGGGGTGAAATTTCAAAAAATCCTATCTTAGTGGATACTAATTTACAAAGAACACACCCTCCAAATTTCATGTCTCTAGACCCGTGGTTTAGGCTATACGTTGATATTATATATAAGTCAGTCAGTCAGTCAGTCAGATAAAGACTACAGCGACTCTTGTGACGGCAGCCACGGGTACATGGTGTTTGTTATACTATAGACCTACTAGTTGATGCCCACGACTTCGTCCACGTGGATTTACATTTTTCAAAATCCCGCAGGAACTCTTTAAATTTCCGGGATAAAAAGTAGCCTATGTGTTAATCCAGGGTATAATCTTTCTCCATTCCAAATTTCATAGAAATCCGTTCAGCCGTTTTTGCGTGATTGAGTAACAAACATTCAAATATCCACACTTTCACATATTTTCTAATTCAACTAGGTAATTTTAATTCATATCATCATGATCAACCCATCGCCGGCTCACTACAGAGCACGGGTCTCCTCTCAGAGAGAAGGGTTTTGGCCATAGTCTACCACGCTGGCCATGTGTGGATTGGTAGACTTCACACACCTTTGAGAACATTATGGAGAACTCTCAGGCATGCAGGTTTCCTCACGATGTCTTCCTTCACCATTAAAGCAAGTGATATTTAATTACATAAAACGCACATAACTCCGAAAAGTTAGAGGTGCGTGCCCGGGATCGAACCCCCGACCTCCAATTAGAAGGCGGACGTCCTAACCACTAGGCTATCACAGCGTAGTTCATAACAACAATTTTTTTTTGTGTGATGTAACCGGTGTTAAAAAAACCGGTCAAGTCCGAGTCAGGCTCGCGCAACGAGGGTCCCGTACTACAGTCGTATTTTTTAGCCATTTAGCACCATAATTCAAAAATTATGATGCATAAAAATAAATAAAAATCTGTTTAGAATGTACAGGTGAAGACCTTTCATAATATAATACCCCACTTGATATAGTTATCTCACTTCGAAAGTTGAAAATACTAATTATTAGTTCATGACCACAATTTAATTTTTTTTGTGTGATCTAACCCTAAATTCACGGTTTTTAGATTTTTCCCCAAATGTCAGCTATAAGATCTACCTACCTGCCAAATTTCATGATTCTAGGTCAACGGGAAGTACCCTGTAGGTTTCTTAACGGACCCACAGACAGACAGACAGACAACAAAGTGATCCTATAAGGGTTCCGTTTTTCCTTTTGAGGTACGGGACCCTAAAAATGCGTATTTCACGATTTTAGAAAATTCTACTACCAAGGGGGTTAAATAGGGGATGAAAGTTTGTATGAAAGTCCGTCATTTTTTCAAGTTATTTCCAAGAAAATTTATATTTGGGTTTTCGGTCACAACTAGGGTTGCCAGATGTGTTGAAAAAAAAAAACCGGACCAGTTTTTAATTTTAATATTATTAACATAAAATTAACTTACCTAAAAAGGTAACTTTCTATCTTAACTAAATTTACATTGAATAAGAAAAAAAAACGATCAAAAGAGAAGAGAAAATCATTATTTCCAATAACAGTAGGTAAATCTACTTAAACTTTTTTAATATATTTTGTATTAGATGCCACTGCTTTCAATAAAGATGTATTGTCTGAGATGGCATCTTTGAATTCAGTGCAACTAGCAGATATATTAAAGAAAACGCACAATTCACTCTTCACAGTATTAACGGCGAGACGATTTCTTTCGTCTGTCCATACATTTCCCATGACGCTAAAGATTCGTTCCACAAAAGCATTAGATATGGGAATACTACACACATACTGCACTATTTTCAATAAATTAGGCGCTGCTTCGTTGGTAAAAAACTTGCACCACATATTAATAGAGTTTCCTTCAAGTGAAGAGAAAACACTTTGAAGTGCAGCCAGTTCTTCATAAATGTTTTCAGGGGGATTTTGCTGCTTCCATGGAGACAATGACCATAACTCAATCAATTGATCCAGCGTAGGAAATCTTCCGCATTCGAGATCTAAACAACTAAATGCCTTATAATTGTTATTTTCAAAAGAATACCACTGTTCTATATATGCTAGTGCTCTTTGGTAAACTATTAGAGCGTTTTTAGTAAATTCTCTTGATTGATTTTCTGAAAGATAGCCTTGTCTTAATGCCATATGAACTTTCATTCCGAAATGTTTGTCACTTATTTTCTTTGCAATACTGTCCCGGAATTTCACCATTATATTGTGCAAATGAAATGCTGCTGTGGTACGTTTTTCTAACAAAAGTAAAATTTCTTGAAAAGAAGCCATAAAATTATGAGTGAAATATAAATATAATTCATTGTAAGTAGGAGTGGTTTCACTTGCAATTTCGTCTACTTGATCAGACAAGATAGCCCAAAGAGCCCTAGGACAATTATCAGAACCTTGTTCTAAGAAGTACCTTTTCAATGGTCCCCACGACAAAAGCATCCTATCAAGAGCTTTAAACAAACTAAGCCATCTTGTAGGAACATGTCGTATAACTTCTCTGTATTCGCTCTCAAAGAAATCAAAGCACGCCTTCAACTCTTCTCGTTTCTTCGCGGAACAAGAAAACTCTGCAAATACTTTCATCACTATATTTTCGACATCAACAGGCATTACTTTCAAAGCGATTTTTGCGCAGTTGTGAAATATGTGGTCATTACAGTGAGCAGCTATAATTTCATTATTTTCTTCAGATTTTAGCTTTTGAAAAACGGAATTATTAACTCCAAAATTTACAGAGGCATTATCTGCTCCATATGCTGTTACTCTACTCCACGACAGTTGTGAATTATTCATGACTTGACATAATTGTTCCTTAATAGATCTTGAATCTTCGAATGAGTCTTCATAAAAGTCCAAAATTTTATGACAAATACCGTTTCTTGGTGAGAAATATTGAATCGCAACTGGAAAGAACTTTCTGTTTCCTTTATTAGAAGCATCGGTAGCAATGGAAAACGGAACTTCATTCTTTAAATCCTCCTGCACAAGTTCCATCGAATATGGATATAAAACTTGGTTTGCGATAGCAGTACATTTAGTGCGTCCTCCTGTCATTTGCTTTACGATATCTGAATCTATAATTATTTTTTTTAAAACTTTAAATGAGCAATCTTGAGCAAGATACGAAATATGGTGCTTGATACCATGATAAACTTCAGTCAATTCGGCAATACTAACTTTTTCACTTTGTGCGCTGCCTTTTCGTGTAAAGAAAGAACTCATTCGCTGAGACATGGCTGCAGCACTTTCTGAATCTTTGTGCTTCTTTGACGCAGCATGATGCGTTAATGCTTTCAAGCCATCATAAGCCACCGTGAACTTATTTTTACACAATTTGCAGTAGCCTTTTGTGTTGTCTTCGTAACATTTATTTAACCACGAAAATCGAGATTCCCAGTCAACATTATAGTGGCAAACCCTTCTTACTTTTTTAGGTGGAGTTTCTTTACTTGTTGATGCTTCCTCGTCTTCCATTTTGATTGACAAAGCCACACACAAACAAGATAACGATGAAACACAGCACAGGAAACAAAATATAATAACAATAATAACACGCTGCAAGCGTCGCTAAAAATACTTTAGGGCGCGACTACTTTCACTTGTAACTATTAAGCGACTGAAGTGAAACAAGTGCGTGGGAGCGGGTCGGGGGTGGCGGGCGGCGCGTCGAACGAAGCGTTCGAGAGTGGTTTAAGCGCCAGGTGAATGAACTACTCGTAATTTTTACTAAAACCGGACAATCTTTTGTCCGGTTTACCAAGATTTTCTTGACTGGACAAGCATAAAGAAAAACGGACTGTCCGGTCGAAAACCGGACATCTGGCAACCCTAGTCACAACTGAAGAAATACTTGGTTCAAGATTTTTACAAATTCAACCCCCACGTCGATTTTCTAAATTCCACCCGAGCAAAGACGGGGCGGGTCAGCTAGTATGTATTTTGTAAGGCATTCCGAACCAGTGGTAGATGCGTCCGACGATTCAAAAGTACTTGTGAAAGCCTCAGAGCCTCAATAGCTCAACCGGTATAGTAGTGGACTGAAAACCGAAAGGTCGACGGTTCAAACCCCGCCCGTTGCACTATTGTCGTACCTACTCCTAGCACAAGCTTGACGCTTAGTTGGAGAGGAAAAAGGGGAATATTAGTCATTTAACATGGCTAATATTCTTTAAAAACAAAGAAAAAAAAAATGTTTACTTAAATATAAAATATTTTCATTTTTCATTTAAACGTCTTTCCGTACTCTTAGTATAAGATTTTACGTCTCACCAAACGTTGTTAGAATTCAAGACTCGAAACACAATAACATCAAAGTAAAATGGACCTAAAGAGCCTTGAATTGAAGTCATAAATTCAATTCCACTGATTTTAATTTCGCAACGTTTCCGCTTGGAGCGCTGGCTGTAGATGTGTAGACAAACTTGAGCTTTAAAACAAGGCTCATAAGATCCAGTTTACTGTAACGCGGAAGTGTTTCGACACTCGAATACTATCAACGTTTGTGAGACATAAAGCGCTAGTTCAGACACGGCGGGAACCGCGCGATTTTAGAATCGCATGGAAATCGCGCGGGTCTTATTTAAATAAGTTCGTAAGTGAAGAATGAGTTGACGACCTCCCTGGCGCAGTGGTGAGCGCTGTGGTCTTAATAGTGGGAGGTCCCGGGTTCGATTCCTGGCAGGGGTTTGGAATTTTATAATTTCTAAATTTCTGGTCTCGTCTGGTGGGAGGCTTCGGCCGTGGCTAGTTACCACCCTACCGGCAAAGCCGTGCCGCCAAGCGATTTAGCGTTCCGGTACGATGCCGTGTAGAAACCAAAGGGTTTAATAAAAACTGCCATACCCCTTCCAGGTTAGCCCGCTATCATCTTAGACTGCATCATCACTTACCACCAGGTGAGATTGCAGTCAAGGGCTAACTTGTATCTGAATTAAAAAAAAAAAAAAAAAGCAATCGTTCAGACATAACCGCGAGGTTAATCAACCCGCGCGGTTACCGCAACCCAACCACCAGATAATAGAATCGCGCTGCTGCCGCGTGTTTCTATTACTATGGAGTCTTTACTTCGCGTTCAGTTGCGTTGCGGATACCGCACGGTTCGCACGTCACAGTTGGTGAGTTCGCCATGGATCGTTTCGACACTGAACTATTTATTGAGGAAGTGGAGAAGAGACCTGCAATATGAGATCTTCAGTGTGAAGATTACTCAAATCTATATATATATAAAAGGAAAAGGTGACTGACTGACTGACTGAATGAATGACTGACTGACTGACTGACTGATCTATCAACGTACAGCTCAAACTACTGGACGGATCGGGCTGAAATTTGGCATGCAGATAGCTGTTATGACGTAGGCATCCGCTAAGAAAGGATTTTTGAAAATTCAACTCCTAAGGGGGTGAAATAGGGTTTTGAAATTTTGTAGTCCACGCGGACGAAGTCGCGAGCATAAGCTAGTAAAATTATAAAGAAGAAGAATATTAGTGATTATTAAGAAGGAAAAGACTAACACTTCTTCGTCGACATCCTTTTTCAAACTGACGTTATCCCCGCACAAAGGTCGCATAAGTAATAACCGCCGGTGTCTGAATAGCATCACAATTTTGCGGGTTCAAACCGCGCGATTCGTAAACGCGCGGTTCCCGCATGTCTGAACTAGCGCAAAATTTCGTACTAAGCGTACTGGAGTGAGCATTCAGTTCCTGCATGGTGTTTATTAAATATGGGTGTTTCAGGGTCACAAAACACGCGTAGAAGTTTCCAGTAGTTACATTTTGAAAACAATGAAACGGAAAAATAAAATAGGGTAAAATTAAGGTGTTTACTTCCTCAGGGCTGTCACTTCGGGTAAAATTAAATAAACCAAGCACATCTCCTCTATAGTATAAAAATGAAAATGAATGAATGAACAGCTGAACCGATTTCGCTAATTCTTTTTTTAGGGTTCCGTACCTCAAAAGGAAAAACGGAACCCTTATAGGATCACTTTGTTGTCTGTCTGTCTGTCTGCCAAGAAACCTATAGGGTACTTCCCGTTCACCTAGAATCATGAAATTTGGCAAGTAGGTAGATCTTATAGCTGACATTTGGGGAAAAATCTGAAAACCGTGAATTTAGGGTTAGATCACACAAAAAAAATTAAATTGTGGTCATGAACTAATAATTAGTATTTTCAACTTTCGAAGTGAGATAACTATATCAAGTGGGGTATCATATTATGAAAGGTCTTCACCTGTACATTCTAAACAGATTTTTATTTATTTTTATGCATCATAGTTTTTGAATTATGGTGCTAAATGGCTAAAAAATACGACTGTAGTACGGGACCCTCGTTGCGCGAGCCTGACTCGGAATTGACCGGTTTTTTTAACTATACAGGATGTGTGGTGCTGAAACGTGGACACTGACAAACAGCCTTGTTCACAAATTGAAAGTCGCACAGCGAGCTATGGAGAGGGCTATGTTAGGAGTTTCCCTGAGGGATAAGATCCGAAATGAGGAGATCCGCAGGAGAACCAAGGTCACTGACATAGCCCAAACTATTAGCAAGCTGAAGTGGCAGTGGGAGGTCATGCCTATCGTAGAGGCGATGGCCGTTGGAGCCGGAAAGTCCTGGAGTGGAGACCGCGTTTAAGCAAGCGTAGTGTGGGACGCCCTCCAGCACGATGGACCGACGATATAAAGAGGCTAACGGGAAGCGGCTGGATGAGGACCGGGTGCGGTGGCGCTCTTTAGGGAAGGCCTATGTCCAACAGTGGACGTCCACAGGCTGATGATGAATGATGATGATAATGAATACTATTTTTAATTTTTTTCGCGCTTGGTGTAGAATACCTACCGCATTTTGCATAGCATGCTAGCATGCATAGCTATATCAAATATTTGAAAAGAGCAACCTTCGAGTTTCTTGCTGGTTCTTCTCGGTAGGAAAGGCATTCCGAACCAGTGGTAGATGCATCCGACTATTCGAAAGTACTTGTAAAAGTTTATTTGAATAAAAAAGATTTTTTTTTTATTTTTTTCTTTTTTTTCATGATTTTCTCGCAAGCTTATCTCGCAATAAGAAAAAGGCAGCAGCCCTGAAAAAAATTCTACCTACTTGTAATTATACGAGTTTTATTATTTACACAAATGATATTAGACCAAATATGTTATTGATTATATTGAAATTTAAATATCTAATAAATCAATATTATTCACTTATTAATCTGACGTCTTTAAAGCTATTGTTCCACAAACTATATAATGTGGGTAATGGTAGAAAGTGGTATCATTAGTGAAAGTAACTCCAACCCTCAAAATGAAGTGTGCAACAGTTTTCGTAGTGGCAGTGGTAAGTGATTAACTTATTATTAATTAACTAGTGAGTCGCCCAGCCTTCGCACGGCAATGTAAACTTTTATTTTTATTTGTCAAAGAACTTACACACTTAAAATTACATCAAACGTTTTTTGAGATTTATATAGATCTCGTGTAACTCAATTTACGGACAGTCACAACTAGCATTAAGAAAAAACAAGTCGTAGGTACATTAAAATAACCTAACCTGAACATGAAAAATATACCTAAGCTATAAAATACAAAACGAATAGGTAGGTACTAAGAGAATATTATAATTAAACTAAAATTATGTAATATTATATACAACTAGTAGGTTGCGTGGGTGCGCGGACCACTGAAGTGGTCCGTCAGCATGCAGCGTTGGTTTTTCAAAATGTGGACTTTATTCGCCATGCATTTTCTATGGAAAAATAAATTCCGCCATCTTGAATTTTTTTTATTCATCTAGTAGACCTTTGGATCCTGATCATCTTTTGTGAAGAAACTACTCTTCCATCTTTTATACTCTCCGAGATAGACACCGACGAACTTTGTATGGCGGCCATCGTTTTTTCGCCATTTTGATTTTTTTTCAGCTTATTGGCAATTGGATGACGTTTCGAGTGACATTTGCTCGAGCACCACCCACCTATCTTCAATACCTTAAGCGTGCTCTTCAGCCGTCTCCGAAATCCTCAATCATCAGCTCTCTCCGTATTTTTCCTCCGAATGAATTTTTGTCTTCTATACGAAACCATCAGTCAAAAAATTTTTTTTTCATACATAAATGTTCAGGAGAGGTGATCAATGAGTGAGTCAGTCAGTCAATCAGTGAATCAGCACGAACAGCTATATATATTAATTCTTACAACTAGGGCCTGACATAATAATTATCCTACTGAGGAATCAAGTGGTTTA